>NC_041404.2:12569119-12894119 GCF_900747795.2 Erpetoichthys calabaricus
ATCAGTCTGGTAAAGGTTATAAAGCCATTTCTAAAGCTTTGGGACTCCAGCGAACCACAGTGAGAGCCATTATCCACAAATGGCAAAAACATGGAACAGTGGTGAACCTTCCCAGGAGTGGCCAGCCGACCAAAATTACCCCAAGAGCACAGAGACGACTCATCCGAGAGGTCACAAAAGACCCCAGGACAACGTCTAAAGAACTGCAGGCCTCACTTGCCTCAATTAAGGTCAGTGTTCATGACTCCACCATAAGAAAGAGACTGGGTAAAAACGGCCTGCATGGCAGATGTCCAAGACGCAAACCACTGTTAAGCAAAAAGAACATTAGGGCTCGTCTCAATTTTGCTAAGAAACATCTCAATGATTGCCAAGACTTTTGGTAAAAATCCTTGTGGACTAATGAGACAAAAGTTGAACTTTTTGGAAGGCAAATGTCCCGTTACATCTGGCGTAAAAGGAACACAGCATTTCAGAAAAAGAACATCATTCCAACAGTAAAATATGGTGGTGGTAGTGTGATGGTCTGGGGTTGTTTTGCTGCTTCAGGACCTGGAAGGCTTGCTGTGATAGATGGAACCATGAATTCTACTGTCTACCAAAAAATCCTGAAGGAGAATGTCCGGCCATCTGTTCGTTAACTCAAGCTGAAGCGATCTTGGGTGCTGCAACAGGACAATGACCCAAAACGCACCAGCAAATCCAACTCTGAATGGCTGAAGAAAAACAAAATGAAGACTTTGGAGTGGCCTAGTCAAAGTCCTGACCTGAATCCAATTGAGATGCTATGGCATGACCTTAAAAAGGCGGTTCATGTTAGAAAACCCTCAAATAAAGCTGAATTACAACAATTTTGCAAAGATGAGTGGGCCAAAATTCCTCCAGAGCGCTGTAAAAGACTCATTGCAAGTTATCGCAAACGCTTGATTGCAGTTATTGCTGCTAAGGGTGGCCCCAACCAGTTATTAGGTTCAGGGGGGCAATTACTTTTTCACACAGGGCCATGTAGGTTTGGATTTTTTTTTCTCCCTAAATAATAAAAAACCACCATTTACAAACTGCATTTTGTGTTTACTTGTGTTATATTTGACTAATGGTTAAATGTGTTTGATGATCAGAAACATTTTGTGTGACAAACATGCAAAAGAATAAGAAATCAGGAAGGGGGCAAATAGTTTTTCACACCACTGTATAAGATACACATATACATATATGCATTCATGCCAAGTCAAATTTTGGGCAATGGAATAAAATATGCAATAAAAAAATGCATAAAACAAAGTATCTATCTATCTAATCAATTACAGAATAATAAATAAAAATGAAAGGAATTAAATGTAAATAAAGTATAGGTTATGGGAAAAAGCAAGCACTTTTTTAACATTTGGGACAAAAAACATTTGATCATCATTTCAGCAATATTGACAGATAAAGGTGGTCTTAATTTTAAAAAGTAACATTTTTAAAAACTTTTCACTCATTTTCTCGGTAGGCAAAAGTTAGTACAATGCTACATTTACCATTTTATCCAATGCCTAAAATGAGAAACGGCAGCACCCAAACAGGTACACATGATTAGACCATTAGATAGTAAATTGGAGGGACCCACCTTATATGAGCATCAGAAACTTGAGGCAAGTTTTTTTATTTTCTTCTCATAATAAACAATTTGTTGAATAAATTATTAAAAAGAAAATCAATGTAATTTGTTAAATTGATCACTTTTATCTTTCAATAATGTTGAAATAAGTATCAAATAACCATAGATGTAAACCGAAGAACTCACACTTTTTCATTGGCCATACTTTTTCAAAACACTATAAACACATGTATCAATTTTTAATCATTCTAGTCTATTTATATTGTATTTTATAGGTAATCAGTCAGAAAAGTTAGGTTCAGTTCTCTATTTTTTGTAGTATACAAAAGTATGGGTCATTAGAAATCAGCTGCATTACTTGTGTGCATACATCCAGACAAAGACTAAGGGAAATAAAATGTACTATAAATCTGTGACCCATGCCTCAATAGTCAACTCTTTTCAAAAGAAACAGAAGATTCAAAACAAGGGACCTACCCTTTTTTCCCCCCAAGTTAAACAACAAGGCACAAGACAACAGCATTTTACTTTCCTTCATCTGAAGTGCAGGGGCCTCATGTATAAACGGTGCGTACGCACAGAAATGTTGCGTACGAACGTTTCCATGCTCAAGTCGTGATGTATAAAACCTAAACTTGGCGTAAAGCCACACACATTTCCACGGTATCTCATACCTTGGCGTACGCAATTTCTCCGCTCGGTTTTGCAGACTGGCGGCACCCAGCGTCAAAGCAGTGCTACTGTTCCTGTGTGGTCACCCTTTCTTTCTTAGCTCCACATTCCTGACACGGCTTTATAAATACACTGAAACTAACTGCATATTGTTTATTAGTGTAATGCATCTGATTGTAATTAACCTGTAGCAATATAATGGCCCAGGGAATAGCCATAGTATTCCAAATACCATAACTGCTTTAGCGTTGTAACGCTCACTGCATCTTCTTCTTCTTTCAGCTGCTCCTATTAAGGGTTGCCACAGCAGATCATCTTTTTCCATATTACTCTCACTGCACCACTCGGAGTATTTATATCACTGTATCTGAGTGGGGAATCACAACAGCAGCTGATCGGAAAGAGAATTATCGGTATACAGCATGAAGCAGACGCTGACTCAACCATGGCAAAACGCTTTAGAGACTTCCCAGTATGGACTTCGCGGTTTAGAAAAAGTTTCATCCCAAGAACTCTAAACGCACTCAATCAGTCCATCAAGTGCTCCTTGTAGAACTGTTTACTTATAAGTACAATTACCTCACCGTAAACTTGCACTACAGTTATAATATTGCACAACCTGCGCCACTTTATAAAGCGCGTATTTACATATGATGACGGTATTCATTTTTAAGATGAAATGCAGCAAAATATGTTGATTATATTATACAGATAAAAGTTTAACTTCATTTAAATAATCTGTATTGTTAATAATTAAACATGTGAGGACACGGTGTCGCAGCGCTAGCTAGTTCAGGGATTGTTCCTGCATTGTGTTGTATTCTTGTGCTGACGCAACACTGGAAAGATAGCCGGATAGAATAATTAAACATGTACTACGAAGATATTTCAATGTTCCTTAAAAGTTTTGAAGAATTGGCGTTCTAAGCTTACAAATGGCTTCACGTCTATTACATAGCTGATTGTGTGGCGATTGGGTATTTGGAGAAAGAAAATAAGGACAGGAATTGGAGGTTAGTACATTTGAAAGAGACAGTACTGCTGTGATAAATAATGTCATTGAAGGTCGCGCATGGTGCAGCAAGCCTCTTGCGTGAGATATGAACAAGCACTGCGCCACTGTGTTCCCATGTTTAATAACATGCTTTCATTCCTATCATCATGAAAAAGATATCACGTATACATCTCAATATTTTAATTATTCAGAGAGCTGTAATATCACGAATGTAATGGATTATGTGTCCTGTCAGAGAAAGAGAAAGCCCATTTAAGAAGCAGGTAGTGATTCACACACAGAGCACAAAGAAGATCAAAATACAGAACAAAGCATTTAACGTCCTACTTTAGTTACAATGGGATTTGAGAAACTAGTAAATTAAACGATTTTAAGATGAAGTTTATGATGTTCTACTTTAATGGCAAAATAAACTACGTAATTAAAGTGGAAATTTCGAGATTACAGTTGACATTTCATGCTTTTTTCCCCACTGTGTGCCTATTTTTTTGTCTGTACCTAATAAGCTTTCATATGACACTCAGACGGTGGGCTACGACTCGCCTTTTCATGGCGACTTTGATATGTGATTTCTTTTTTATTTTGGGCACTGTGCGACTTTCTGAATTTGAGCTTTCGAGTTTCTCCGACACTCTGTCACTCGATCAACTTCCTTTTGTTGATTATACCACTGTTTAAACCAACAAATAGTACGTTTTTCCTTTGCCTCCACTTGGTATTCGCTGAAATTCTTATATTTTCCCCCATGCTTTTCCCATTGTCTTTTCTCAGAAGGCTATTTATATCAATTTGCATATTCAAAGAGGCGTAATTCTGGGAGGAGTTGGGGCGGGACAGAAGGCGCGTGCACGTGCGTTACTTTTCACGCTGATCGGGATTTATGTAGTGGAAGAATGTGAAAGTTTGCGTACGTACAGATTCCTGCATCTGGATTTTTCTGTGCGTACGCATATTCCCGCTTTTGTGCTTACGCCATGTTATAGTGTGAGTTCTACGCACGGCGTTATACATGAGGCCCCTGGACATTCAGTATAATCAGATCAGTACTCTTGGCCATTATACCTTGTGCAAGAAGTTCAGAAACAAAACACAAGCCATTCTTTTCTTTTCTTCAGAAAGACTAACTACCATTGGGCTAGAGTAATAAAGCATTACCACTTGTTAATGTTTATTTATTGTAATGCCTTTCATTATTAATATTGTTATAAAGGGTTTTGAAAAAGAATTCATGAAATGTGTCCTGCCTAACAACAATAG
Source organism: Erpetoichthys calabaricus (assembly GCF_900747795.2). Classification (NCBI taxonomy): domain Eukaryota; kingdom Metazoa; phylum Chordata; class Cladistia; order Polypteriformes; family Polypteridae; genus Erpetoichthys; species Erpetoichthys calabaricus. The sequence goes on from NC_041404.2 coordinate 12,573,664, forward strand.
GAGGCCAAGTTATTACAGTCTGAAGTAGTGTTCATGAACGAAGCAAGGAAGAATTTGGAAAATTACAAACAAATTTGACTCTGGCCTTGTACTTTACTAGCATGTGAATAACACAAATTACAAAGTTTTCAATTGAAAACATACAATAAAATGTTTAATTTTAATATATAGATTTGTATTTATTCCTTTATGTATTGCTTTCTGATAACTGTTTTATGGTGCAATTGTATTCATTTTATCATTAACATTTTATACACATTCTATAATTGTTGTCTTTCTGTGTTTTACAATTTAGTTACTCATTATCCATATTTGTTTTTTTTCTTATCCAAGATTGCCAATGTTGAAACCTTCTTGTTTATATTATTTATACTTTATTATTTTTCCAATCATTTTAATGTCATATGCATAACATGAGAATGAAATGCTTGCTTTCATTCTCTCCCACCAATTAAAACGAATCTTCAAAATAAATAATAAAAGCAGTTAAACATTTATTAGATATTCATTAGATAGAAAAAAAATTAGAAATGTACGCATAATTACGGCATGTTACAATGGTGGAGTGGTTAGCTCTGCTACCTCACTGATACGGACGCAAAATCCCATACAAGTTCATTGCGTGCGTGGTGTTTGTACATTTTCCTTGCGTATAAGTTTTCTGCCAACTTCCTCAAAGTTATGTACAGTACTCACCATAAATAAGTACACCCTAAAAGATTTTCCACAAAATCATCTGTCTCTCTTTAGAGTTAATACTTTATATGGGATCCTATATCATAATACAATGCAGCAAATCTGGTTTATTTGTTGCAAATGAAATTTGTCAATACAAAAGATAAAATTGTCCAGGCCCTCCATGTGTATATACTGTATGTTGCAAAAAAAGTAACATTCCTGCATCTGATCCTCCATCATTTTCATCTAAAGCAGTGAAATTAAAAAAAAAAAAAAAAAAAGTGTCGCTCTGTAAATACAAATGTTCTCATCAAAATAAAGGATGTCAAAGCAAAGGAGATGCATTAACAACAGATACATTCTAAGATCCTGAAATGAGGTCTTTATCTAATGTACATTAGAAGTAAAGGTAAACCATTTTTGCAATTCTGAGGCTGAGAATCCTAAATTCAGCAGACACTTTGATTTTAAATCCATACATTTGCATAGTCAGAAGTTATTTTGCCTTTAAATAAAGCATGTATGCCTCATTTACTTTAGTTAAAAATGTTGTACATGCTTGATCCTACTTTCAACCTCCGCATACACAACTTAACAGAAAGCCACTTTATTCTTTTTTTTTTTTTAAATTCGCTTTCATCTTTAGAGTTCAGTCTTATTTCTTTAAATGTTGATAAGTAAATAGCAGCCATAGGAGAAGCAAGCCAAAAGAGTGCAGATTACTCAGTAACACTTAAATATACCTAACCATATCTTAAATATATACCTTAAATATATTAATTAGCTACTTAAAAATACAGCAGACCAGTAAATATCAACAAATTAATCCATTTAAGCACAGTATATACACTTTTTAGATCAATTACTTAAAAGATTAAGCATATACTGTACATTTGGGCATTTTTTGAGTGATCCAATAAATGAAAATTTTGGGAAATAATGCAGCTGTTTAAGACAAAAATTAATCTCTAAATACAAAATAAGGTTGAAACAAAATTCTGCAGGTATTTTATAAAAACACCTATAAGGCTTTAACAGCCTTTATGGAATCAACCTAATACAACTACAGTGTCTTTTAAAGCACTGTCTAAAGCTACAGTTTGTGCATGACGTGAGAAAGATGAAAGCTTTCTGCTTTATGTCACAGCAATGTGTACGCCTTTTAAGGTCTTCCTCTCTTGTACGCTGTTTTATTAAGCAAACATAAGGCAGTTGTTTTGTGCTTTCTTCACAAGTCTAATCCACATAGAACATATAGCAAACTTCTCAGAGGACTGATATACAGCACTACTACTTTGGAATGAATATTAGTTAAATGGAGAGAGTCTAGTAGTCAATAATTTCTTAACAAGGTCTGCTGTGTATGTTTCATTAGTACTGGTAGTTTCAATTGTCACAAAAGCTCACAACTACTGTACTAATCAGGAATTCAGCTGAATTATCATTATAATATACATCATTAAAGCTTATTTCTAAAGACTGCATTCAGCTAGTTGGCAATATTTGCAAAGTGTTAAAAGCATGCTGATGGTGACTTTTGGTCACTGATTCACTTAAACTACTCTATCGGGAAATAATAGGTGTTCACATAAACACACTTTTAATTTGAATTGAAATAAATTTTATAGCTGTGCAATTTTATAGAGTGTCTTACAGTTATAGCCACAACAAAGTAATAACAGCAGCAGAGCACATACGTACATAAACAGTATATATTCTTCAACATCACTAATGCATTCAGTACAACAACGACACAACCCAAAAAGTATATACAGTAAAACACATAGATACACATGCAGTACATGTATACATTTTCAAACTCACTTAAATCCAGTTTAGAATCACTTAAGCACAAGGTAGGAAACAATCCTGGACAGGTTGCTATTCCAGCACTGGTCCTACTTATTAACAGAACCACACAAACATTCTTCACATGGGGCTAATTTGGAATCAACCATCAATTTAACCGTCATGTCATTTGGGATGTACAGGAAAAATCTGAGTACCCTAAGGAAAGCCTAACAGAGACAATGAAAGAATGTACAAACCTGCTGCCTATTTGCTTATTTCATTTCTGCGTGCCTCCTATATAGGAGTGCTAATTTACTACAAATCCAATACATTAGTATTTTGTTTTCAAATATTAGGTATTGTAACTCACAGTAATTTTTTTTTATCTGAGCACAAGTATTTTCCCCAAATATATCCTGCACATCTGTATAAACTGCACAGTTCTCTCTTCCGGTTAATAAATAAATATAGTTTTACAACTTGCACCCTTGAATAACCTACACATTTCATTCTTTCAAGACAAAAAAAACACAACTGTATAACCCATACATCTGCACTTTTTCATTAAAAAGAATGTAAATAACCAGAACATTTGAACAAATTAACTCGCAACCAATGACAGCCTGCACATGCAAATTATTGTACAACTTGTAACTGTTGCGTTGATCATCATAAAAATTATACTGAACAACTATGTTGCCTCATGCAAACATCATTTGTAAAGTATATTCCCCATCTAATATTTTGTAGCTGATGATGAATTTTCTTCTGCCACAAAACAGCAAACTTCACATTATTAACCAGCCACCTTATCCACATGCTGAAATGGCTCCGAACTTGGAAAGTAATTCTTCTATCCTTCCTCTTCTGCATGCGCTTTGACTGCTGCAATATTATTACATGCACCTACAGTGCATCCGGAAAGTATTCACAGCGCATCACTTTTTTCACATTTTGTTATGTTACAGCCTTACAGTATTCCAAAATGAAGTTATTTTTTTTTCCCTCAGAATTCTACACACAACACCCCATAATGACAACGTGAAAAAAGTTTACTTGAGGTTTTTGCAAATTTATTAAAAATAAAAAAATTGAGAAAGCACATATACATAAGTATTCACAGCCTTTGCCATGAAGCTCAAAATTGAGCTCAGGTGCATCCCGTTTCCCCTGATCATCCTTGAGATGTTTCTGCAGCTTAATTGGAGTCCACCTGTGATAAATTCAGTTGATTGGACATGATTTGGAAAGGCACACACCTGTCTATATAAGGTCCCACAGTTGACAGTTCATGTCAGAGCACAAACCAAGCATGAAGTCAAAGGAATTGTCTGTAGACCTCCGAGACAGGATTGTCTCGAGGCACAAATCTGGGGAAGGTTACAGAAAAATTTCTGCTGCTTTGAAGGTCCCAATGAGCACAGTGGCCTCCATCATCCGTAAGTGGAAGAAGTTCGAAACCACCAGAACCTTCCAGAAGGTCAACCATCTCTGCAGCAATCCACCAATCAGGCCTGTATGGTAGAGTGGCCAGACGGAAGCCACTCCTTAGTAAAAGGCACATGGCAGCCGCCTGGAGTTTGCCAAAAGGCACCTGAAGGACTCTCAGACCATGAGAAAGAAAATTCTCTGGTCTGATGAGGCAAAGATTGAACTCTTTGGTGTGAATGCCAGGCGTCATGTTTGGAGGAAAATAGGCGCCGCTCATCACCAGGCCAATACCATCCCTACAGTGAAGCATGGTGGTGGCAGCATCATGCTGTGAGGATGTTTTTCAGCGGCAGGAACTGGGAGACTAGTCAGGATAAAGGGAAAGATGACTGCAGCAATGTACAGTGACATCCTGGATGAAAACCTGCTGCAGAGCACTCTTGACCTCAGACTGGGGCGACGGTTCATCTTTCAGCAGGACAACGACCCTAAGCACACAGCCAAGATATCAAAGGAGTGGCTTCAGGACAACTCTGTGAATGTCCTTGAGTGGCCCAGCCAGAGCCAAGGGCTGTGAATACTTATGTACATGTGATTGCTCAGTTTTTTTTATATGTAATAAATCTGCAAAAACCTCAAGTACACTTTTTTCACGTTGTCATTATGGGGTGTTGTGTGTAGAATTCTGAGGAAAAAAATGAATTTAATCCATTTTGGAATAAGGCTGTAACATAACAAAATGTGGAAAAAGGGATGCACTGTGAATACTTTCAGGATGCACTGTATAAGCAGCAAGTTCAAGTCCAGTTTTGATGCAGTTATGTACAGAGGTGTCAAAGTGGAGTATAACACACATTTGTTGACCTCTGGATAAGTCTTCATTCAGCCAGTTAAAAATCACCTCCTTCTCAAAAGCAGGCCCTCCTGTTTTCTAACTTCACCGAGCTCTCTCCTCTCTGTCCTGTAAGGCAGACCGGATAGGGTGGCATTTCTAAACAAGATTTCTCTCTCCATTCCTGCCTAAATGAGTAGAATGTAAGCGTGAAGTTAGAGGCAGACCTTTATCTAATGGAAAAAAAGGACCCATCAACTGGGGGGCTGGCAACAGCTACCAATGGGCCGCTTGCGGTGGGCTAACCTGGTAAACCAAAGACAACAAGCTAGACAATACAACAGTATTAACTGTTAAGGAAAACGGAGGACATATTTATTACATTCTTAGTTACAAAGCAGAGAATCTACACTTTTACTAACACCTGGAAAAAACCCACTTAGGTATGACTACTATGGGCTGTCAAGTCAAATCTCGATCTTTGAATAATTTAAATGTATTACAGGAAAAAAAAATCTTATTTGAATGCTAAAACTGGTAACAGTACATGTTTTCCTTGCACTCCTTTCCGCATTGTGGTACTCTATACATGCTAATTCTTTTTTGCACATCCCCTACAAAGTGAATATGAAGCAATTTGCATTTCTCAATTGTTAGCTTGTGGAGTCAAAGTAAAAGAGACAGCCTTCTACCTATTAAACACGATTATTCACACAGCACTTGAAGGCTGACTTTTCTACTCTTGCTGCTCTGCTCTTGGATAACGGCATTGTGAAAGTCACCCTTGCACTTGGGAGCTCCGATTTACTGCTGATTTATGGCATAACTGTTAAGCATTTGAGTATTCAAACAATGTCTTGTTTTCCCTCATCAAACATAACGTGAAATAATTGCTCTATTTCTGATATTTAGGATGTTTTCACAACACCATGTTTTAAAGGGTATTTTTGGCAGTTCATATTTTAACTACCTTTCCAAATATTCAGTTTTGCACACAGTCTGCATTGCCTAAAGTAACAAGGTGCAATATTGGCTTCATTCAGCTGTAAAGGGAAAAGGTCAGTCACTTTGCTAATTTCATAAATCCGTCCTCAGCCACCTGCTTCCACACACTGCGATAATAATAATTATTATTAATATAATAATAATAATAATAACTGGCATTATAGAAGAGTTCAGCATGCTCTTTTGTATTTTTATTTATTTATCTTTTCATTTAGCCACAGAACTAACTATGAACTATATTTCCTCTAATTTACTCTATGTCATGAATGAAATACGTCTTGAAAACAAACCTACTAAGATGGCGGTTTAGTGAGTACCAGGTTTTGATTGCTCGTACTCAATCAACCAGCAGAAAGGATAGCAGCAGTATGATTAATGATGGTATTAAATAAGCTTTAGCATTAATGGGCGATATTATATGCCTTTCTTATGTACAACTACTGGATTACATAATTTCATATTCGCAGTGGACCTTTTGTTTGTGAAGCAGCGCTGTATTTTAAAGAATGCATTAGCTGTTTTTCCCCCATGTCTGTTTTTTTAAAAGAACACCAAACAAGTCACAAGCTCTTTATGCTTTACAGACAAGCTGCAACCAAAAAAAAAAAAAAAAAAAACAATGATAAGAAAAACTGTCAAAAAAATTATACAAACATACTATATATACCTGTATAGCACCTAAACCTGCAGAAAGACTGATTGCCTTCCAAAATGTAATTTTTAAGGTTTGGTAAATGAGATTTTACAGATGTGTACTGGAAGGGGGGGAAAAAAAAAAATTATATTTTCCTGTCTACACACAGGATCAATATTATGAATTACTAGGGGGCTTTGCCCCCTGCTTGCTTTGCTCGCCAACCCCCGGGCTGGTGCTACGCGCTAGTCACTTTGCATTTCTGCTGCTCGATGGTGTTAACAGTTGTAGATATTCTTCGGGATATTGTAAGTTGACGTTTTCATCTTCCACACGATCACCACCAACTGTTTCAGCATAGTCTATTGATATGCATTTAAACAATGTGCCATATAACCGATCGACAATTTTCTCATTAATTTGTTTGACTTCATCGTTTCTTAGTACTGGGATTGCCTGTGTACTCATTTTTTCTGTTGATAATCCTTCGTTATAAAATTCTTCAATAAGATTTGGATATAATACGTCTTTTCTCTATTTGGGATCTTAAAGTGCATGGGTTTCCTCCCAAAGTCCAAAGACATGCAGGTTAGGTGTATTGGCGATTCTAAATTGTCCCTAGTGTGTGCTTGGTGTGTGCACCCTGCGGTGGGCTGGCACCCTGCCCGGGGTTTGTTTCCTGCCTTGCGCCCTGTGTTGGCTGGGATTGGCTCCAGCAGACCCCTGTGACCCTGTAGTTAGGATATAGCGGGTTGGATGATGGATGGATTTTAAAGTGAGGAAAGCATAAAAATATATAAGAGCTGAGAGAGCTGGAAATGTGTCCATCAAAAGTATTCACACGAATGAGAGGTGAGAGTATCGTGTGCGTGGTTGAATATGGTTGAGAGAAGGGCGTGACTTGAAAAAAAATCTGATGGCCAAAGTCTTGTCTCGCGGGACTTGAAAAAAGTCTTGTCTCATCCCAGGATTTTCTTTTATAATAGAGAGAGATGAGTTGTACTTTACTTTTTACTTTCTCGTATACTAAGTATACGAAAAGTATTGGAATGCTCCAAAAATTCCATTTTGATGAATCTCAATGTTTCAGACCTCCCCGAGTCCAAAAATACCATTTTTGGAATTATGTCTGTGTGTGTGAACGCGATAACCTGAGTACGCTTTTACTTAGGTCCACCAAATTTTGCATACATGTATTAGGTACAAAATGCATATTTCTATCAACTTTTAGGCTATTTCCGTTAACCAGAAGTGGTACTTTACCTTTTAACCATGCAGCTGCAGAGTCCGATTTATTCAACTGTTATAATAATATGTTCAATATATTATTAATTTCATTTGATTTGTTGTGGATGGTTCTTTGATGTACATGATATAAAATTACAATCACTGTCTTGCAGGTTACTCCTCAATTATCAATCCCCATAAAGTCTAGGGGAGACCACTCCCAATTTTTATTTTTGGATGATGAGAGCGCACACGAGCATTGAGCCTGCTTCAGTCAGAAGTCAGTTATACCACACTGTGTTCAAGGAAGGGATTGAACGATGTTTCTGCAACAGAAAGAAACTCTGACTGACAAAGTAGAACAAGTTGCAGAATGACATTAAACCTGAGTGAAAAACGCAATGCAAATCATTATTTAGTTACATGAATTGCCAGTGTTAAATTCACTCTTACAAGGTGATCTGGCTTGCAGGATCCTCCTTGTTGGGGACCTGACCAACTGGACCAGGTCAAGAGGATACCCACGTAACAACTGGCTGTGGCATATAGACTGTCCATTTTGGGAGGGGGTGGGCTGCATGTCTGCCTGGGGGTTTCCAAGCTGTTTGTTTGTGTGGTGGATGTGGCAACACGCTGTATCAGTGTTGAAACTGACCTGACTGGAGTGTTACATTAACAAGTAGATTGTACAAGGAACTGTTATTTTCATATCTACAGTTTTAACTATGACTTTAACATTGTTGTTTTTGCTTTGTGCAAAATAAAAACAAAAAAAAACAGCACCCTTATAACACACAGCACAATGAATGTTTCCTTCATCCTAATTCCCACTAGACACAGTCTTTGAAAGAAAAGGAATCTTTAAACTTACATTCTACATTTTCATGTTTGTAAAGCAAAAATTCCAATGCTTTAATGACTTTGTTTTATTCAAGAAAGGTTTTAATTTTTGTTCAATTTCAAGATTTGTTGGAATTCATCAATATTATGGTTTTGATTCTAATATACAAGCATACTGTTAGACACTCAACAGGTAAGAGCAGGCTGTAGTCAGTCTGTCTATTAATTTAAAAACTGCAGCTAAAATAATCATTGGACACATTTCCTGATTGTCAATGAGTGAAAATGTGACAGTATGAAGCCTACAGAAAAAAGGAAAAGAAAATTTTGGTATTCAAAGCTTTTTTGATTCAGAGTTGCTGATAACAGGTTGTGGATTGAGTATAAAATGGAGTCTGGTGTATATCATCTGTATTCATTGCAGAGAGAATGAGGACTGTGTTTACAAATATTTAGATAAGCCACATCCGTATATATTCTGCACACCCCTCCCATTTACTGTAAAAAAAAAAGTAAAAGTAAAACCTGCAGGTTAAATTCATGAAAGATGGCTTATCAATAGATAATTAAATAATTCAAAGAATACCTTTTTGTAACAAAAAGGAATACATAAATTTGAAACTGAATTACATAAAGTATGAATTAGTACAATCCACCCTAATTCAGTGTGTGCAAAAGAAATATAATGATTTACTTTGTGGCGAAGTACATAATACTTGTCAGTCATTAAACCATTACTTAAAAAGTCAGACCTAGACCCACACATATTAAATAATTACAGGCCTATTTCAAATCTACCGTTTCTCTCTAAAATACTAGAAACAGTAATTGCCAGTCAGCTTCAGACACACCTTACGCATTACAATTTATTTGAGAAATTCCAGTCTGGTTTTTCGCACTGGTCATAGTACAGAAACAGCACTAACATGGGTTGTAAACAACATTCTGATATCCTCTGATGAAGGAAACTCCACTGTAATTATATTGTTGCAACATTTGACAACATTGACCATTCTATTTTACTGCACAGGCTAGAAAATGATGTTGGGCTTACAGGCACCGTGCTTACTTGGTTTAGTTCTTATTTATCAAATCGATTCCAATATGTACAGAAATGTGCTGACAGTACTCCAATAGTAGTTCAATATGGTGTCCCACAGGGCTCAGTACTGGGACCTTTACTGTTTTCACTTTACATGCTTCCACTGGGATCTATCATTAGGAAACATAATGTTAATTTTCACATTGTGTCGTATGCAGATGACACCCAGTTATACCTTTCATTTAAATCAAATGAAGTTTCTTCGATGTAGTTGTGTTAGCGAATTAAAGGAGTGGATGAATGAGAACTACTTGTCTTTAAACACAGAAAAAACAGATGTTAAATGTTTGGGGGAATGACGCCGATCATAACAATATTTTGTCATCATTTAACTCAGTTGGAATCCCCATTAATTTTTCTGAATCAGCTCACAATCTAGGAGTTATCTTTGACTCTAGCATGTCATTTAAAGCGCATATTGCAAAGTTGTCCAAAACATGTTTCTTCTATCTAAAAATGTTAGGAAATTAAGGCGCTTTCTAAACAAACAGGATTCTGAGAAATTAATTCATGCATTTATTTCTAGTAGGATTGACTACTGCAATGCGGTGTTCACTGGATATTCAAACTGTTCTTTATACAGCCTCCAGTTAATCCAAAATGCGGCTGCAAGAATTATTACAAGAACAAGAAAATATGAACATAACTCCAGTTCTTAAATCCTTACACTGGCTCCCGGTTAAGTTTAGGGCAGATTTCAAAATCCTCCTTTTAACATATAAAGCATTAAATGGTCGAGGTCCGGCTTACTTGTCTGAACTTATCATGACTTACAAACCAGAGCGCACATTAAGATCTCAAGGTGCCGGTCTGCTTATGATTCCAATGATTAATAAAATAACAATGGGAGGTCGAGCTTTTAGTTACAGGGCCCCTAAACTGTGGAATGGTCTGCCTGCTACTATAAGAGATGCCCCTTTGGTCTCAGCTTTTAAATCCCGGCTGAAGACTCACTACTTCAGTTTAGCACATCCTGACTAGAGCTGCTGATTAACTGTACATACTGCATCTCTGTTGTTAGTCATTAGCACTAAAACATAAGTAACATGATAGTTACAATTGGATACTAACCCTCACCTATTCTGTTTCTCTTCTCGCTACTCAAATGTGGCACTTGGTGCCACGGTCCACCTGCCAAGTTGTTTTGCCTGCCTAAGGTAAAGTCATCCCTGATGGAGGATCGCAGGAAACGTGGGAAAGAGGGGTCCTTTCATCGGATTGGTTGGCCCAACACTGTTTCAGCCATGGAATGGCCAAATGGGGAGGCAGCTTGATGGACGAGGTCTGCAGGACTTTAAAAAATCCAAATCTTATTATATGATATCATCTACTGTTAAATTCTGCGCCGTACTTCAAAAAAAAAAAAAAAATAAAACAACTTTTTATTTTATACTGTATTAGGATTTGTTCTGTTCTGTGTATTGTATTGTATTGACCCCCTTCTTTTGACACCCACTGCACGCCCAACCTACCTGGAAAGGGGTCTCTCTTTGAACTGCCTTTCCCAAGGTTTCTTCCATTTTTTCCTACAAGGTTTTTTTGGGAGTTTTTCCTTGTCTTCTTAGAAAGTCAAGGCTGGGGGGCTGTCAAGAGGCAGGGTCTGTTAAAGCCCATTGCAGCACTTCCTGTGTGATTTTGGGCTATACAAAAATAAACTGTATTGTACATAATAAACAATAAGAGCTGGAGAAAATATTTAAAATTTTAAAATGTGTGTTTCAAGTTAAATGTTGTGGCCACCGGGTGGTGTAAACACTCCCCAAACCCGGAGACACAACTAGATGGCACAGTCCTGGGTTCAAACACCAGACTTCCAAATCCTCTTCCCAGGTAATACAATAGCAGGCTTTCTGTTTCTTCCTTCTTCCCCATCTTCAATGTAGTCTCATATGCCTCCTCCAAGGTACTAAATAGGAGAAGTCTTCCTCTTTTATGCAGGACCCTGGAATATTGCTGGTGTCGAAGCAGTGCACACTGGAAGCACTTCCACGTCATGTGGATGTCCTTCAGAGACAAGATGAACAGTATATCAAATGTGGCTATTTTTTTACACTGGTGAGTCAAGAGGCACCGGAGCCAAAAAAAAAAAAACTGAAGTAATTTCAAAGCGTGCCTAATTGTCTTGAAAACAATAAAAATGTATCCACAAAAAAGGCACACATACAAATTTTAAATTACAGTAATCCCTCGCTATATCGCGCTTCGCCTTTCACGGCTTCACTCCATCGTGGATTTTATATGTAAGCATATTTAAATATATATCGCGGATTTTTCGCTGCTTCGCGGGTTTCTGCGGACAATGGGTCTTTTAATTTCTGGTACATGCTTCCTCAGTTGGTTTGCCCAGTTGATTTCATACAAGGGACGCTATTGGCAGATGGCTGAGAAGCTAGATTGCTTACTTTTCTCTCTCTCTTGCGCTGACTATCTGTGATCCTGACGTATGGGGATTGAGCAGGGGGGCTGTTCGCACACCTAGACGATACGGACGCTCGTCTAAAAATGCTGAAAGATTATCTTCACGTTGCTATCTTTTGTGCAGCTGCTTCCTGAAACGACATGCTGCACAGTGCTTCGCATACTTAAAAGCTCGAAGGGCACGTATTGATTTTTGCTTGAAAAACAAACTCTGTCTCTCTCTCTCTCTCTCTCTCTTTCTCTGCTCCTGACGGAGGGGGTGTGAGCTGCCGCCTTCAACAGCTTTGTGCCGCGGTGCTTCGCATACTTAAGCCAAACAGCCCTATTGATTTGTTTGCTTTCTCTGTCTTTCTGACAGTCACTGCTCCTGACACGCACTCCTTTGAAGAGGAAGATATGTTTGCATTCTTTTAATTGTGAGACGGAACTGTCATCTCTGTCTTGTCATGGAGCACAGTTTAAACTTTTGAAAAAGAGACAAATGTTTGTTTGCAGTGTTTGAATAACGTTCCTGTCTCTCTACAACCTCCTGTGTTTCTGCGCAAATCTGTGACCCAAGCATGACAATATGAAAATAACCAAACATATGGTTTCTACTTCGCGGATTTTCTTATTTCGCGGGTGGCTCTGGAACGCAACCCCCGCGATGGAGGAGGGATTACTGTAAATCACATTCACAAAATGTCATTTTTAAGTGAATTCAGTTTTTCTACATCTAATAAGTAGGCCATCAGAACAGTTTTTTGCTTTACATTATGAGTTAAAACATTGAAAGATGTGGGAATGCATGTGCTTAAAGGATCACCTAAAGTCAGTGTGAGATTCACATCTCAAAAGAACTCACAAGTTTTAAGCAGAAGGTACATCACACTTAAGGACTGCAGTTGCTAAATGCTCGCCACTCAGTCGATTGAGCTTTCACTACAAGCAAATCCCTGAGCTTTGATACAGTTTACAAGACATGCACTTATAGTTTAACACTATTGTGAATATGATTTTGACTACCATCAAACATAAAATATACGAGACTATGAGCAAGAACACTGCACAAAAGTAAACAAACTCCATAGACAACATGGTCGCAGTATGCCCCTTTACAAATTCAAAACTTGATAAATTATTTTAGTTTGTTTCAAGATTAGATGCTGTAATGTCCTTGAATCCAAGTGGAGTGTGCTACAGCTTACTGGGCGGGTGACCGAGATTAGCAATGTCACAATTCCAGAATTTTTGTATTTCATACCAATACCAGTGAAAATTTTTATGATAATTTAGAGCTTTCAATGCCATAACAAAAACAGAATTTTTTTTAATTTAGTTACCTCCATTTTCAAAATGAACAATACAATATAAAATATATTTATAACTAGCTGTAATAACAGCTTTAAAATACTGTATATGTATCAAGTATTTACATATATGAAAACACAATGCAGGACTTGAATTTTAATGTACGCCAGAGGTGGGAATCTCCTGACTGTAACAACAATGGGGGATTTAAAACCTTGGGAGGATTTCAGCATAGGGTTTATAAAGAATGTTATCATCATAAACTATGTACATTCTACATTTCAGCGGACAATTCATGACCAGTAGCTGAAAAACTGCTTAAAATCAATACTAAATATAAAAATTAAAGCATTATTCTGTATTTACTGTGCAATTAGTGAATTCCAAGATGATTCAGGATATTTCCATTTAAACAAACTCTCTTTTCATGCGAGTGATCACATTTTGTTATTGTTTATGTCCATGTACAAATCCAGAATTAAATTTACAATTGCAAGGCAATGTTACATTCTTCAACATACCATTCAAATATATAACATGTGCTTTCACACAAGTGTTATACTAATGAATGGTACTTTGCCTTCAAAAGCCAAACAAATGACCCAAATGCAGTGTTTCCAGATTCTTGCTCAACAATAAAGTATGCTGTTTTGGCGATAATGCGAATTCATTAACACAGTACATGTTGCATTATTAGGGAGATTTCTTTGGTCCTTCAAAGCATTGTAAGACTAAATGCATTTTATTTTGGTATTAAGAAATGGACCAACTTGTGCCACTGAACTGTTGTAATTTTTATCTCCAGTATGTACACGGATTACAATTACTAATTTAAGCCCCTTATTTATTTATGTATGGCATCATATTTTTATGGGATGTGTGTTTTTATATTACTTGTTTGTCACAGTTTGTTCTACCATTTACAGGAGTAGCTTTTATAATTTCATTAGACTGGTACGATGTCAATAAAAGCTTTCTAATTCTAATTCATTGCTGGTGTAGTCATGTCAAATAGACACTTTGTTTGAGTCTTGTGTCGAGGTTTACTTGTAGCAACTTTTGTTAGCTCTGCCAGTCCTTCCACATCCCTATGAGTGCAACTGAGAGGTTCGCCTTCATAATCTGCAACACTGTACTTCATGTAAACTGGATAGATGCTTGGATTGATAAGACATTTCTGGAAGTGCAGATTATTTATTAGAGAATGAATGCAATGTTTCAAATCTAATTCTATAATTGGGTAAAAGTGGCAATAATGCGAATGTGTTTTTTAATAACAAGTATGATTCCTGCACTTGTGCAATAAAATTCCCCTGCGTAAACACAAAGCATTTTCAGAATGTGACTTCTGCCTTTTTTCTTTTTCACATGTGATGATGCTGTGCTGTAGCACTCCATTTTTATATGCAGTATCACTCATGGTTTTTTTTTTCATGCATTATTGTGCCTTCCAAAGTATTTTGTCACACATGAGCGGAGTACCGACTTTCTCAGTATTATCGATACTGCAAAAAAGCTAGTAGCTGTTACGTTTTCAAAACAGGTACAGAAGCTGTAATATTGTTTTTTTGTGACACCTCTAAATGAGATTATTGAATGGTGGAAGAAACATTGAAAATATGTAGGTAAAATTCTTGAGGCTACATACATGTTTGTTGCTATAAGGTGTAGCTGTGCCATTCTCTTATTTTTTCAAAACAAAATTCAACTTTCATACACTAGTAAAAGGAGTTCAAGACTATTTCATTCTCAAAAAACGCCTATGATATTTAACTATAGGGAGAGGCATCCTGCTAAGCTTTGCATCCCTTCATTTTTAATTTTACGGACACTAGTTGTCTTTTCTTTGAGTTCCAGAGAATAACCTTGGCCAATTAGGACAGAAGAAAAGAGAATCTCTAGAAGCTTGGAATCACTAGGATGATGTACCACATGTAACAACTAAAAATAAAAAAACAGGATACCTATCTTCTATGATGATATGCTAAAACAAAAATATTGCAAAACACTACTGTTGAAATATTTTCCCCACATCTACGTTTGCCATTTTTGTTTTTATTTCCAAGCTCTCCTTCAGGTTTACCAATGGTCAAGCACTACTTGAAGACATATGTTTTCATGCAATGTCTTGGGCTTACTTAACCTTTCTACCAATTGGTTCTACTCTGGATATTTATATTTTGCTGATTATATTGCCTCTTCATTTTATTTTCTGTTCTGTAGATATGTAGCTTTTGATGTTGTCATCAAAACCCAGTACTACTCAAGACGCAGGTATACTGAAAGCAAGAATACCTATTAACATTTAGTAGCACGCTGTCAAAATGAATGCTTCACAACTGTAGGGACTCTGGTTCAGTATTCAGTTCCAGAACTTTATGTATGGAGTTTGAGGTGTCACCCTGTGTTAATGTAGGTTTTCTTCTATATTCTAGTTACCTCCTCAACGTGTACATATTACGTTTACTGGAATTCCATAATCATGAACAAGCTTGAGTCGCTGCACAAGTGCATTTTGCAATATACTGTACTGTCCTCTCTTGCAAGATTGATTCCTATCTTGCTCTCAAGTACTACCAGGATAGAGCCTAATGTCCAGCTACACTGAAATGGACTAAATGTAGGTGAGATAATTAGTGGTTTTAATATCTCATATACTGCAAGTTAACTAACAAAACTTTCCAATGCCTTATGTACTACCCTTTTACTTGTGTGTTATTCAAACCTAATTGGGGTTACAGAATGCCTTTTAAGTAAGAGCTCTGGATTTCAGCTTGATCCTCGGTGCCAGTGCATTACAGGGACTACTCACACACATGTCCAGGACTGTTTCCTGCTTCAAGCCCAGTGCTAGCAGGATAGGATCCTGTCCTCCACAACCCCGAACTGGATTAAACAGGTTCAGGGATGTTATGTTTTAGAGACATGGCCTTCAATAATTATCAACCTTCCAATTATCATTTGTCCTGAAGAGGATTAGCCATGCAAAACGGAAAAAAAAAACAAAAAAAACACTACAGTGGGGAAAGAATGAGACTCTGAGATAACCAAATCAAGACATAAGGGGTTATGGAAGAGGTGAACTGAAAATGGGGAAGCAACCATGAATAAACCTGCTTAATGCAATGTTAACTGTGAAGTCCTAAAACAGCAGCAGTACTTATGATTAGGAGGTAGTGCTGGGCAGTATGACCAAAATTCTGTATCACAGTATTTTTCAAAATGATACCAGTTTCACGGTATTCTACAGTATTTTTTTTCCCATGCATGAGTGGATGTTAACCACATTTTCCACTGCAATTACTGCAGTAGACTAAGAATAACCTATTCCACTGTCATGAGAATTGTACATTGTACAAAAAAAACATTTTAATGTGCACACAAGTATTAATACAGGTTTGCATGGCCCCATAAAGTGAGTTTTCAAGGGGGGTGGCACTAATGAAGAGAAGGAATCACATTGCATGACAGATGCAGTCAAAATATAGAGCCTTTTTATTGAACAATTTATGCAAACAACTTAAACTATAATTTTGACAACATATTTTCAACCATCCAAAGAGGCATTTAGACTTTAGTAAAATATCCAGAGTTGTATTGCACTGAACATGTCTTAGAAAAGGAATAAAGAGTAAATATTTTTTGTAAACCAACTACGCTTTCTGTTAATGTTAACAATCTCTGTCCACTGACACGTTAGCTATATGGATTATAATGGCGTTGGTTATCTTGATCCACCGCTTGCTTATTTTGTTGTAGGCAGTACCTCTAGCAAACGTGTCTACAAGTGGCGTCTGACTTGAGTGACCTCTAATTTTTTCAGTTTTACCTGAGGACGTGGAGGGTGCCAATCTTAATTCCATACATTCATGGTACTCCAAAACATGTGTGCGGCTAAGGTGGTGCAGCAAATTGCTTGTGTTGCCGCCTCTGGCGACAACTATACAGCATTTGCAGTAAATAGTGGTTTGGTCCACATCCGACCTTTTAAAACCAAAGTATCTCCAGACAATAGACACGTCTCATTTTTTCAGCAAAAGTTCTTCTGCGTCATCATGTTCAACTGTATCGTCTGCTACAGCTTCAGTTTCGGAATGTTCTCTGTCCATTTTCACCACTCAAAAGCTCCACTAGCTCATGTACTCAGTTGCATGTGTGTTTAGCGGTATAGCAGTAAAAAAGGTCTCTCCCCCCCCCCCCCCCCCCCCCCTAATCAGTTTCCCGCTGCGTCACGTTCCGAACATTGTTTAGGCTATTTAAACCGGTATTGCGGTATAAGGAAAATCCGTATCATAACGAAAATAAAAAACGGTTTTCGGTATGAGCCGGTATACCTCCGAGCACTATTAGGAGGACTGATGCATATAGCCAATTTTATACAAATTTCCAAAATGACAAGAGACAAACAAACCAAGTTACCTTGTTAAAGAAACAGTGCACAATAAAACTGAAATGCATATCAGGAGTTCTGTAAATTATCATACTGAAAGAGAGAGAACTAAGCCTATCAGATCAGATTTCAACAAGGGAAGGCAGCTCTTTTTAGGTTACACTTTACACACTACTACTACCTGCCCCCACTTCAGGTTATCTGAGGACGGTCACCTGTTCTTCAAGCCAGTTTTAAAACTATGTTTCCAGCTGCCTAGACAATCCTAATTTTTAAAGAAGACCACCCCAAAACACTGCAATAACACGTAGCCAGCACTTTCACTGAATGTCCCCTACTGAATGCTCTTCTATAATAAAACACTAACTCATGGACTCATGACCACCAGGTGCTGCAAGTACACAAAAAGAGAGATGTCAGAACCTTAAATATGAATGCAATCCTTGAGCTGGATTATGTTTGTAGGACAGTAACATCAACCATCTTAAACCTTTCCTAAATATTTCTGGGTGCCACTACTAATCACACCAATGTGCAAGCAAGCAGTTCTTTGGTGTGACTACATTACACAGAGAAAGACCTAACTAACAACTCTCTACTGATCCCCAAATTCACAAAATAAGATTTTAATACAGAAAGCAGAAAATAAAACATGCAGATAAAAATATACTATGAAAACATACAACCTCTGAAATAAAAAGGGGCTGTCATTTTCAAGTCATTCTTGCACATACACAAAGCACTTATGGAAAGATCCTGCTTTTGCTGCTCTTAAATCTGGCCCTTCAGATAGACCATAGTCACATGGTCAATTCTGTACTTTCTGTGCTTCTTAAGGTCCTAACAGGATCAGGAATCCCAAATGATGAACTTCATTGAAGCAGAACTACCTGCATGACATGTCAAAAAAAAAAATCTCACTATTATCCTACGCACCCTCACCAAAAGTGCACAATAAAGACAAGGTCTGTGATATAGCAGTTTTGCATTTAAGAAATGGCCAAAAAATAGGACCACCTGCTGAATATAATCTGCCAGAGAAATTAAAGCAGCTCTAAATAAATGTTTGAATGTATCAAAACATTTTAAAACTGTCACCCATAGAAAGCAAAGAGGTAAATTTACACACAAATGTGTGCTTAAGCAGTCAGTTGGTTTTATGACAAAATCAAAATGGCAGACCAAGCCATGATGTGTGTCTGCTTTTAATTAAAATAAAGAGATGCTTTTATTCTCCGTCCCCCTGCCCCAAAGAGATCAGAAATACTTAAGATTATCCTAAAATTAAAAGACCTTTGTTACAATGTGTATAAGTAGCAAATTCCAAACAAGCTTATGTGTCAAACCTTTAATCCTTCATATTACTGACAAAAAGTATTCTGACACAATCATTTATTATTTAATTAATCATGTATTTTTTTTCAGAAACAAAAACATTAAAAAATAAGCACATTTTATTGCTTCTTCTTGAGTTCATTAAATCACCTTGGGAGTAGCAGTTTCCAAAAATGTATTTGCATTTCTAATAAAGCAAATGCAAAATTAGAAACTTTGGGAAATCAAAAACACCCAAGACAGGACTGAACTACTTGTAACTGGCAGGTTTATGTTAACATTTTTATATTTCAACAAACAGTATAAGCTTGATTAAAGTTTAATATTTCAAATAATATTTCATAAAATTTTGTAATTCTGCTCCAAAACACCCAGCGCTAAGGGGCAGACCTTGGGCTTGAGAGGACTGCTCTGTTCCCATCGGCGTCATGTCAGTTTATTAGGTGCACCTCCCAACTTCAGTCTCTACATTCAGACCCATCATATGCTGTGTGGTTGGCCAGCGCTGTTAGTACCAGGTAGTGTTCTGGTGAGCATTGCAATGAGCAAAACAGGTGACCTTAGTTACTTTAAATAAGGCATTATAGTTTACCTTATCCATGTCAGTTTTAGCACCTCCCAACCACTAGTGATTGCCTGCTTTCAAAAATAGCCATTTCAAGGATTTACCAAGAATGGTGCGATAAGCAATCTGCAGCTTGCGACAGAGAAGGGTCAAAGGAGAATGGCGACAATCATGTAAATGATGAGATAGATGTGAGTTTGGATATGATTTGCCAGACTCTAACCTGATTGCTTATGTCAGGTGCCTTGAAAAACAACACAACAAAGACTGGTTTTACAAATAATTAATTGGTACTCAACTGAGAAGTTTCACTTCACCAAAGAAGCCTTAACATACAGAGTGTTTACATGTGCCTTAATAACCCAGATATTCACACAATCCTGGTCTCTAAAATGCCACATAAACCCTTATTCTGTTTAGAAAACCTGGTTAATAGAGGTAGATTTCTCCACAAATAACCCAGGATTCTGTAGCCTGCACATGTCCATTGCACTCTGTCAGCCTACTTAGCTTCACACATGCTTTTAGCAACCACAGGTAGAAGCATCCACTAAGACCAATTTCCTGAGGCCAATACTCGGGCAATTAAATTATTCCTTCTCTTGGTTGAAATAATCGGTCTCCATATTTCAAAAATCACTAAATTTATGTTGATGAACTGAACATACAGTGCTAAATTCAGTAGCAACATCTCAAGAGCTGTAATGCATTAAAAGCAATATGCATTATATAGCCCAATTACTTTTTTTATAGTAAAGAGAAACCCAGCGCAATACTTATTTTATTGAAGTAAAAAAAAATACCTGCATTAATACTATCACAGCAGCACTGGGTTTAAGGCAAGAAGCACAAGTACAGGGTCAGTTGCAGGAGTCAATCGCATAGCCAGGGAGAAAAGAGAATGCTAGGTGCAATCTGGCAACAGAAAAACATTAGTAACGTGTCAGTTTAGCTTTCATCCAACTATAGGTATGTTGGAACAGCGCGATCAGGTTATGCAGTAGCCGATGTCCATTCTGTAAATCACCAGGGGCTGAGATTTGAGATGTAAAACAGAATGGATGTTACTTACTTCACAGCACATGAAGAACTACATTTACTTATAAGACACAAGATTATCATCACAGGCTTCATGCTTGTTTTCAGATTCACAGTGGTCAATGATGACATTCAACTGCTTGTTTTAATGACATCCGAATGTTCTGACAAAGGAGAACTCCAGAAGACTCCTTGTGCATGTAAACACAGATTTTTAAGAAACCAGGCTTCTGCCTTAACCAGGTTACAGCCTTTATCTTGTTTAGGTGTGTCCGAGTAAATGCACTCAGTGAAAAAAATATGGAAAAAAAAAAATTAGAGAGAGATAGAGATGGAAAATAAAGCCATCAGCAGCAGTATGTAACAGCTTAAACTTGAATTAACTGGACCTGTTCATTATGTGTTATTTTCAGTACATACTGATGCAAACATAAACCTAAAATCTGACAACGTGACTGGTAGATAAACCCGATTTAAAAAGACAGCTATAAAGAATTATATGCATGAAATGTGTTAAAAGAAACCATCCGGAATAATGGCAGCATTTACTATTTCATGTTGTAGTGATATACTGTAGTAATGTTGATTTTAATTGGGAGCATAGGCGTAAGCAATATTTATTATTTTTTTTAATGGCCAAACAAAATGTCAGTGAATGCAGTTGTTGCGTGCAAATGATAAATCAGGAATCTTATCATGATTATATAATCTGTTTATGGTATATAAACCTACATGTATCCAATTGACAAACTGAAAAGAAATTCTTGGCAATTTACAGACAACCTTAGTAAAAATGTTTTTTTTTTTTTTTTTTTTAATAATGGATCAGTCCGATTGACTCTGAGGCTTACAAAAAAATGTATTTAATTAGGGTAGGGGGACAAATATGAAACTACAATGCAATATAATATTTAATTATTGTAAAGGGTGAGCTTAGTGCTAGCAGTCTACAGCAGTTGCAGTACAGCATATCTGGACGTTGTTTTTTTAAACAACATTGTGTTGTTTTTTCTCCTGTCTCATTATTTATCATGCCAGTTCATAAGTACGTCTATAGTATTCTACAAATGTCCGTTTTTCTACTTACTATCCTGACAACTCTTAACCCATCTAAATAAATGAAATGGCTTGCACAATGTAATTCTTACTACTAGTTCATTATAAAACTGATGATGAAATCTTCACCTCCAGCTCAACAGGTTAAAGTTTTTACTTAAATATTTGTATCTCCCACAGAGTAGTACAATAATGGCACTAAATTATAAACTACAGACAATGAATACAACACTACACACTGAACACAGCATGAGACGATACATAAAAACAACAGACGCCGTGTACAATCATGGAGTTGTCAGTGCAAGTAAGTGCCGAGTAGCCTTAGAGCACAAACAATGAAAACTGCTCCTAAATCTTGTGGTTTATGTGCTAATGACCCAATACCATTGGCCAGAGCAAAAATACGATTGTGAATGATGGCCGAAATCTCAACTATACTGTTCGCCTGGCCAAGCTGCGTTACATACAGTACAGTGGATTCACAAAATACTCAGACCCGTTTACTTTCTGCACACTTCATTTTGTTAAAGATTTGTTGCAATTTTAACATCAACATTAATTTATACTTAATCCATAATGACAAAGTAAAAACATAATTTCAGAAAAGTTTTCAAATTAATTAATAATCAGAAAGTGAAACCTATCATCTATTAATTAAGCACTACGTAGAAGCCCCCTGTAGTTGGAAGCAACTACAGATTAGACTCTTCGTGGGCAAGTCTCTACAAGCTGTGTGTATCTGGACTACGGGCACATCCTCCCAAGTTCCGTTAGACTGGATAGGAAGTATCTGTAAACCTTCACGTCTCTCCACAGTTGTTCTATGGTACTCAAGTCTGGGCCTTTGGCTGGACCATCCAAGGTTAGTCAGAGACTTGTCCCAAAAACACTCCAAGCATTGTCATTATGTAATCAATAAAGTTTGTAACTGCACTTTACCGGAGAACTTTTCTCAGCCCTCTGCACCTATACTATGTGAAGAGTGCTATACAAAAGTACACCGAAAAGTTGAATTGAACAGTCACCCCAGACTGAGGTTGTGTGCACGGTTTGGTAGTTTTTGTTTTGTTTTTTTAAAAGACCTCTCTATACTTAGCTTCATTCATCCTTCCATCATTTCTGACCAAACTCCCTATTCCTACTTCTGTCTCTGAGAAGCCCCCAGGAAATGATGGAGTTCTGCCAAAAGAGTCAAATGTTTGTTTCATCATATCAGAGAATCCTTTTTTCCCCTCATGCTCTAAGAGACCTTTAAATGCCATTTAGTTATTCTACCATAAATACCTGATTGAGGGAATGCTGCTGAGATGGTCATCTTTCTGACCGGTTTTCCAATCTAAGCAGAGGACTTCTGAAACTATTTTAGAATGACCACTGGGTTCGCGGTCACCTGCCTCACTAACACCCTTCTTGCCCTGTTACTCAATTTGGCAAGAGGTCAACTCGAGGAGAGTCTATTGGTTCCAAACTTTTTTCCATGTCCCAATTATCAAGGCCACTGTGCTCCTGGGAACACTCAAGCTTTAGAAGTGGTTTTATTCCCTTGCCCTGATGTATGCCTCACCACAGTCTGATTGTGGAGGTCTACAGATAGCTTCTTGGATTGTATTGCTTTTTTTTTTTTTTTTTTTTAACTTGACATGCAGTGTGAATTGTGGGTGCTTACACAGCCTTTCTAAATGATTTCCAATCAGTTCACTTTGCCACAGGTGTCTGCTAATCAAATTTTAGACAAGTTTCAAGGATAAATACAGCAACCAAGTTTAATCCATTTAAAACTAAATCTACCACGTAAAGCGTGCAGAAAGTAAAGGTGTCTGAATAATTTATTAATCTACTGTATATGACAAACTAAAGAGCTCTGTATGCCATTAACATACCAAGAGACCCTCACTACCCTCAACAATTCTTTTGCAGTCCTGAGCCGAGCAGACTCTAAACCAGGATATGGTGCACTGAGAATGGATACCACTAGGCACCTACAGAAGACGAAAGAGACAATCCACAGGCATTGGCAAGTCCTCTTCACTAAAGCCAAGGTTTGTTGTGCCCTCTTTATATCACGAATTGTTGTGACTCAAAGAAACGTTAAGCTGTTGACCTTCTCCATCCAATGAATACTGGAGTGGAGTCTACTGTACATCCTGCTTCCTGAAATATCCAACTTACTGTTTTTGCTCATATTAAGGGAGAGATTAACGCCCTGCCACCACTGTGTCATAAGGCATTTGTTCAGCTTTCCTCTGCTTTTTAACCATTAGTTACTGCCCTTAAAATGCAGACTAGACAATTGATTAAAAAAAGATGGGAGTTTCACTTTCTCCATCTGCTTCGACTGAACATTAACCTTTGTTACACTGGTATAATGTCAAAATAAACGCCATCTCTACAACATAGGCTGCTTCGATAAAGTTACGTGGACACCATTGGCTGGCAGATTTAAGGAACAAGCCCCATAAAAGGTAGGAATTTAGCACCATCATTGTGCAATGGAATTTGGCGTCAGCTTGCATTCAGCCCCAAGGAGGAGCATTCTTATTTCACATTACTGCACTTGTATGATAGGAAGGTGCTGCAGTACTTCAACACAGAGTTTGAGTATAGTTTTGGCTGTGTAGCTCTCTGCAGTTTGTTCTTTAATCACCTCTTCTATCGAGATGTAAAACAAAAATAGAACCTACTCACCCTGCCTTTTAATTAACCAATTTCTTAATATTTTGCAAAACAAATAAATTGAAAATGTAAAAATAACTGTCACAACTACCTTTCTTTCCTTTACGTTTTCAATCGCAAGAAAAAGGTCAAATCAGTTAAGACTAGCCATTCACATGTTCTTTATTAAAGCTGTGTCACTGGGCAGATGCCTATGGCAGCATTATGGGTATAATTCATAAACTCAAGATAGGGTACCAATCCCTCACAGCACACACTCATACAGGGTCATATTAGAGTAACCATTTACTTTAACATGCACATCTTAGGATGTAAGAGCAAAATTGGTGGGCCCAAATAACCCACGTTGGCACAAGGTGAATATACAGTACAAATTCCACACAGACAGCAACCAGACTAGGACACTCAAATCTATATATCAATCTAAGCCTTACTCTGTTACAATTTAGATGACCAAAGCAAAATTAATCTATAACAAAAAAAAAACTCCTTTGCAACATTTAAATCACTGTTTCTGGCATGACACAGATAACCTTGTTACTGGCATAATCTTTCATGTTTTTTTGAAAACACACCAGTCATGCTATAAACAACCTTCAAGCAGACAGGCGTTTTTAAAACAGAATGTGCGATACAACTGACAGCAGGAAAGAAAAACAACTCTCTCACCTGAAATGGGAAGATGTTTTCATTGCGGGCCATGTTCTCCTCTAGCCATGACTTCTGGGTGAAACCTGGGTTCGTCCGGGAATACTTCTGTGATGGTATGTGACTGTTGGGGAAGGTCTTCTTCAACGGGGATATGGAGTTAAGGGGTGCCATACCTCCATTGAGACCCCTACGATAATCCCGGCCCTGTGATCCTCCCCAGCCCCCATAACCACCCCCAGGACTCCAGGAGTTGGAGGAAGGAGTTGGGGAGGGGCTTTGGTAGCTGCCCCAGGGTGATGCCGGTTTACTGAGATTATTGGCCAAATGTGGCAGCTGGCTAAAAGCAGCATTCCTATGTGGAAATGGTGGTGGATGGGGACTTGCTGGAGACCTCCTGTGCTGTTGATGCTGATTGTGAGGATGCTGAAAATGTGGGTGGGGTGGATGGTGCTGAGAAATGGGTGCAATCTGAGGTGAGAAACTGCCCCCAAAGCCAGGACCAACATGGTGTGAGAAATTCTGAAAGAGCAATGGGGCATTACTGCCAGAAGCTGCTGGGTTGAAAAAGCTAACATCTTCATTAATGATTGTAGAGGGGGTGGGCTGTATGGCAGCAGACCAGTTATTAAAACCTGTCAGGGATGATGTAGAAGTAGTGCTGGATTGAGCAGCGGTTCCAAGCCCGGATGGCTCCTGGTAATCAAACCCAGTTAATACTGGGGACTCAATTCGCAATTTCTCCTTGCCATTTCCACTCTCGGGAGTACCACTGTCTCCTTTGCTCTCTTCTGGTCGTGACTTGTCATGCTCCGAGATGATACCAGTTTCCTGATGATTAGGAGAGAGCTGTTGTTTTTCTTGTGTTTCTTGTATTTCCTGTTGCTGCTGTTGGGCTTTGGATTTTTCAGACCCAATGATTTCATCCTGCATGTTGCTGTGGGCAGCTGCTGCAGGAAAAAGCCAAGCTGATCCAGCGCTGCTGCCATTAGCAGCTGTGTTATTATTTATAAAAGCAGCAGGACTTGGAGATGTATTTTGATGGTGATGCTGAGGCTGCAGATGTGGATGAAATCTTACTGGAAAAGCTGATTTATTACCAGTGTTATTCTGCACTAAGACTCCAAACCCGTAATCCCCCATTTATTATATTTTCCAGTATGACTTTCCCCAACAGTATTTGTTGTCAGATGTCCTAAAAAACAAAAATTATAGATCAAAATAAAACATATCAATTTCATACCTAAAATGAATGCACAATTTAATTATCAGCAAAATAAGTGTATTTTATTTGATCTACATAAACCAGCAACCACTTAAATGAGATAAAGATTTGCATGCAACATTTTTAATTGCATTTCAGAGCAGCGCAATACCAACCCTATCATGCTCATCATTGGTGATCTACATTTGCTCTGCGTTTCTATCCGCCTCCTCATGTATGTAATTTCGTCTATAATTTTGCACACACACACACGATATCGGAGCAAAGCTGCACAGGCCATCACATGTAAATGCTGCAATATCGTGGTGGCGTTGTGTGAAATAAAAAAGGGGAAAAGGGATCCGCAAACAACATATGAAAAGGGAGAATCGATCACCTCGTTCAAATGGAAGAAAAACAAGGAGTGAGGGACGAAATCGGGTTTGGACGTAGCAGAAGTGTAAGGCGTGATGTGAATACAATCTGCTGCGGTGCACATCTGTATCGTCACGCACACGCACATAATAAGGCTCACCGGCCTTGTGACGTGGGCAGAAACGCAGAGGCTCATGTCCTCGGTGCCCCAATACATTCTCCACGAAACAAAAAAGGTTGGCGATTCCATCTCGACAATTAGATTTACAAATAAATGTAACCGTACCTTTTCGTCCGTTCCTCTCGGATCCTTAACCTGCCAAAACCATTTAAAAACAGGGAAATTCTGATGACGTCTTCTGTTTGTTCGGGATTTGGGCCAGTTTTCCTTTTCGGCGATAAATAGCTGTTGAAACGAATGTTAACGTTTGTTAAAAGACTCTTTACCACTGAAAACACAGTCCAGGCCGATCTACTCCTTTTTCAAAATCGTAAGAGCCCCAGCAAAATCCTTCAAATTATTAAAGAAAACTGAAGTGCTTCAACGGATAAACAACGTTCTTTATTGTATCCTAAATAAAATGTTAAAAAAATAATAGCAATAATAAAAATAAATGTTCTCTATTTACTCGATTTTTCTTGTGCTGACCTGAATGACACAGCCGTACGAGATAGTATATTTTAACTATTTTTACAGATAAAATTACGTCATCGGTCGGTTCTCGGATTCCCCGAATTGTAGTGTTACGTAAAGGAAATATGACTATACAAATATCAGATGTACGTTTCGACAGTTTTCATCTTTGTTAATATATCCTTTTCGCGTCCGTATTTAGTTATTCTTTTATTTTAATTTTCTTTTGCCGGCGCTACGTCGCCGCCGTCCTTCTCCTCAGAACCGACCGAGGCTAAATGACAGTCAGGCGAGCCGCGAGACACTTCCGGCTAGAGCCTGTCCCCCTTTGAAACCCCGCCCATCACGGGTATTTAAACCTATCTAGCGCTGCCTACTCTGCAGCTATTGCTTAATATGTGTTATCATTGGCTAACTGCTTTTAAGGCGACGCCCCATAAGGTCAAAAAAGGAAGTCCTGGCTAATGCTCAATGTTGCTTTGAGCGGGTTCGGCCCAGTGAGGTCGCAGAGTACTATATGCAGCTTGTAGAGGTGGAGTTAAAGGAACTTGAGTCCCCACTCGAACATTAGCAACATTTCGACGAGAACAGGCCATTCAGGGCAGCAAAGCTCGGCGACCCTATCCAAGTCTTCTTCCAAAATAATATAAAGTCAAGTTTTAAGGGTCCCTAAAGCCCAGCTCTCTGCTACACTACTTGTTAATGTATTCTATGGGATTGTGGTTCTCTGCGTAAAATAAAACTTGCAACATTTGTGCAAGGAGCTTTGTTGAATCCTGGGGGACTCAGTAAAACCTGCTGGAAATGTTCGAGTCCATAAATTTGGAGTTGTTTGGACATGGTGGAGAAATATTGTATTCACCAGTCGAGGAGTGACATTTGAAAATGTCTTTATCACACTCTATTGATTTGTTTTTCTTTTAAGCATGGTTCAGTTTTCACATAATTATTTTACGTTTATATTTTTACATGCTTCATTATGTTTTCTTTTACAGATAGCTAAATACCTACAAAATGTATACTGTGCAGCATCACACGTTTGACGCAGCTAGTACACAAGCACAAGTAGTTACTGGCTGAGGGACACGCAGTGACCTTGTGGATTTTAAATGCAATTCTTTAACCATTAGACCATACTGGTTGATTTATCTTCCCCATTAACCTGCTCAGGATAAACTGGTTTGAAAATGGATGGATGATTGTTTTTTTAACAGTGACTTTATTGTAAGTCATTGTAAATGACATATTTATTCTCCCCCTGCTTTAACCATCATGTATGGATTATCACCTCAGCATTTCATAGTCATATCACCGAATATACTGTTGCCAGTTAAGCTGCATTTTCAGTCCATCTCTTTTTAGAACCTTCCTTACACTTTGTAGTATTGCTGCCATCTGAAGCCCGTTCTCACGCGATCACATGCAAGGGCTGGAACTGATAATAGTTAGATAGGACATCAGCCCAACACAGGGAATGTTGATTTGCTTACTCCTGGACAATTTTGAATCAACAATCATTTTGTAATTTTTCTCATGCATTTTTGCACATGGGAGTAAACTCATCTATCCATGCATGCATGAACAATACTGTGAACGAGATTGCCAGTCCATCAAAATATCCATTTATCCCCACACAGGCATAGGAACAATTTAGAGTTGCTGACCTGCACATCTTTGGGATATAGGGGTGTGACGAGGGGTAACATAGACACAAGGTTGGGAACATGCGTTGATATTGCGTTGCCAGACCCACCACACGACAAACCACCTGGATTGGGACCCGAGTACAGCGGGTGACACCTCAGCACCACACTGTAACATTGTGAGTTTTTTTTATAGTGACTGGAGTGCCAATACCTGCCACCAACCCCCAAGTTTTTCCCTGTAAGTTGGAGGACCTGCTTGCAGATTAACGTCATACCCAGGACGAAGCAATTGCCGGTTATGGGCCTTGCTCAAGGGCACAACGGAGTAGAGTAACTTCTGGCATTTATGAGATTAGAACTGGCAACCTTCCGATTGCCGGCACAGGTCCCTAATGTCAGAGCCACCACTCCACCCACATTCACAAGGAGAACATGAAATTCCGCTGAGTCAGTGACTGGGGTAAGATTAAATGATAATAATATGAGACAGCTTTGTTAACCACTGCAATACCTTGCAGCCATGAAGAAATTCATGTAAGAAGAATTGTGAATTTGCAAAAAACAGTACACCCCATACAGTTATCAAACTAGACACCAAGCACTGTAACATCATTCTATTTACATCATATTAAACTGTATACCACTAAACAGTTACCATCTTGTATCTAGTTTTACTGCATTTGTAGATACATGTACAGGGAGAATAAGGTTTCTATAAAATTGAG
Organism: Erpetoichthys calabaricus; assembly: GCF_900747795.2. Lineage (NCBI taxonomy): Eukaryota > Metazoa > Chordata > Cladistia > Polypteriformes > Polypteridae > Erpetoichthys > Erpetoichthys calabaricus. Next base: position 12,603,204 of record NC_041404.2, read on the forward strand.
ATTAAGTACTTAAGAAAAATTTTTGCTGATGAATAGCAGTTCTTCACTTTTGGTGCATGAGGTTCTATCATCGCTTGGTATTTACTGTATATTAATGCATACTTTTACAAGATATGCAGTTTTTATCATTTGAAATCTCTTTAATATTTATGACTTAACAGTGCAGCTATATCCTTTTACAATGTTTTAAAATAAAAAGACATCACTAGCCATCTGATAATATGCGGTGATATTGTTTGCTTTGTAAGGCACTTTGTGATTTTGTTCAGAATGATCCACCCTTCACTTCCCAAAAGCACTCGTCTCCCTGCCTGTCACAATAAGAAAGGTCACTCCTAGGCCTGTGTGTATGTCTCTTACCTAGACACATTGTATGGCTAATCTCTATAAAAATATTTTTGAGATTTAAAGGTGCAAGTTGCAAATATGGTTATTGAAAATACTGTTGACACTTATCTCAGAAAATAAACAATTGTCCCTGTCCCCACTCTTAAAAGAAGAGCAAAATTATGTATTTATTGTTTGTTTCTAGGACTCTCTTCCTCCAGTTTGTGTTTCACATTAGAAATTAACAGAAAGTATTGCTTCAAAGTGGCATCCTGCTTGCTCTACATATTGTTTTCATGCCTAAATGTTGAGACCAATCATGCCCCCATTACCCCAAAACCCACCCCCACCCACTCATGTGCCACCTCCTGGAAGTCAAAGGACACCAAAGTCAGACACATTTTGATAGAAAAGGGGTCTGATAACAGCAGAAATCTGAAGGCAAAAGTGGGGTTTGGTTGTAGGAAGTGATGGGAGTTGAGGAAGAAACAATGTAATAATAGGAAAGATGGGGGTAGGACATGGTGGTGGACTGGAGCACCTGCTCCCCTTGTTCATTCCATTTTAGGAAGCGGGTTCCATCACATTTCTAGCAGCAGTACAAGCTAATGGCTTGCATGCCAGAAGAGTGCAGAGCAGCTGGGGCCTAAGCAAGAAATCTCATTAAAGTAAGCTGCTGCTATTTTCAGCCTGATTATTTTTCTCACAGGGCAGGTCATGAGGAACTTGCATCTCCTCTGCATGCTGCCATATGTCCTGACTAGCAGACCCATTTAGTGATCACATCTAGCTGAAGCTCCTAAAATATTTTTTTCAAGGTACTCTTTTTAACTGTAGAAATCCAAAATTGTCCTGTGCCAATGAGATCTTGAAACAAAATCCTGCAATAATTTTATTATAGAGCATTTTACATAGGTTAAACACAGAGGCTGTACACTGGCAGAATTAAGATGGCTTCACATTGATTGTGCTACCATTTGCAATCTAGTAGACTGATGTATTTTTTATACCTAATGCTGTAAATAAGCAGCCTCCTTAACACATAGTACCAAGCTGTCACATGAATTTGTACTGTATGCAAGCCCCTTTAATGTCTCTTCCATGCACCCACTTGCAGAGACCCTGAATGTTTCTCTTCCTGGAGCATTTCCAGCACATCTCAAAATGTCATCATTGATCCCTTCTGTGCACCCTCTTCCCTCCCAAGATGCCCTAATCTTCCCATTATGCACACACATACACCCTACACAATCAGTGACGCACCGGTCTACAGCAATACAAGTGCTTATACGGTCAGGTGTAACACATGGCACTACACATTGTCCAGTAAAGACTGTGGCACTTGTGCTTGACGGACCTGTCCCAATTTTTTCCCTGCTGATGGGAAAACTGCTGAGTAAGACAGGGGCACAGCTCTCAGCAAGCAGCTCATCAATGATTTAAGTTCCTCCATAGAGCTGTAACCATGGAGACATGAACTGAGGCTGAAGTAATGAAAGGAGGCCAGACTGCTCCTTCTTGAGTCACTGGAAGTGGAGTATGAAACTGCAGTGAAAATACATAGAGAACTGGTTGTTGGTTGTAATATTTAGAGAACTGAGACTCCATCGGTTGTAATATTTAGGCTGCTATGTGTTTTATTTTTTTTCTTTTCATAACAAATGTGTGCATGACAGTTGCTAATATTTTAGGGCCAATATAAAAGCAGAAGCTACATATCTGGCCAAGGTAGTGTTGAATAGCTATTCATGTCTTCCAGTGCGCAAATCTGTTTGGCTGTGGTGTAGCTAAAATGGCCAGTGGGACTAAAACCTTCCTAGGACTTGTTCCCTTGTCCTTTTCCCATGAGTTGGCCTTTGTTGCACTTCAGGCTGAAGGGTAGATGTTGGGGTTTCTAATGCCATTCATTTACAACTATACTTTGACTCATTTACTGAATGCAGGTTTCAGACAGCTGGGAATGTTTGGTGTGGGTACATGGTTTTTACGACTGTCAGTTTAGATACTGGTTTAATGCGCAATACTGCTCTGGCACCTCATGTGAGGTCAGAGATCACATCAGGGAAGGGGTTATTGCTTTGTATGCGAGGAATAAATGATTACTGCGATACCCAACTTAAACTAAACAGAACCAACTAATTTGTTTGGTAAAATAATGAAAAATAAGATTGCTGAGAATGATTTTCTGAAAAAAAGTGAACAACACAAGAAAATGCCCTGCTCCGTCTCCTTTATGCACACATTTTGTTGCTTATTTCTATCAAACAGGTTTGCCTAGATTTTTTTTTAAAGGGCAGAGCTGCTGTCAAAGGCTGAAAATGGCCACTGGATTTTAAGGGGATCCTTGCAATACTGGGAAGTCCCTGGTTCGATCAAGGTAACTGTTGTTAAGAGGCCTGCTGAACACAAACAATCTGTCCGGGTGTGTCTCATGGAGCCCTGCAGGACAGGTGTGTTTTCTGTTCCCAAAGCAACTGCAAAGGAGGAGCTATTCTGTATCTGTCCAGCTCTGTTCAGACAATAGTCAGGAATCTTCTAGATTTGGCTGCCAAAGCAAAGATGCAGCTCATCAAGGTTGGTATGGCCCAAGGATTTCTATTAGACTTACTATATGAGAATCCAAAGATAATGCTTACATCCCTTGGATTATGTCTAGTGTGCTAGAAGCATATCAATAGTGCACAGCAAGAGTATGCCTTCCTCCTGACATTGCCAGCTTGTTTCTGATTTTCAGCACAGTATCCTATACATTGGCACAATCATATTAAAACAACAATTTTACATACTGTGGTGCTCTTCACAATTTTAAATGAGTTAAAGTTCTATACAGACTACCAAATGCAAAATCATCCCTCAGTATAAAGGGCCAAAAACATACAGTAGTTCAACACAGGGGAAAGGCTTAGGATAATTAAAAAATAAACAGCTATGGACCCTCAAGTTTTACATAAAGGACATCCTAAAAAATAGACGACATGGCCACTAACCTCTTTAGAACTATTCTAAAAATGTTTAGGCTGTCCAGGTAAGTGTCCAAGATTGTGATAGTGGTATGCGTAACAAGGAGCTGGTCCATCTCAATTATACAAAGACTGTCCTACCATTCAAGAGGTTTTAAAAACAGTTCTGCAGTTCTTTGAGGAACTTCACACTTGTCTTGAAGCTATACAGTATTTTCTTGAAATGAAGCATCTTAATGTGTGTATGCTAGAGCATGTTTATGTATTTGTATTTATCACAAGATAAATAAAAACATAACCAAGATGATATTATCACACAGTGAATCATAAATTTTAAAATGACATGCTACCTAATGAGAAGACTAGCCTTAGCACACATTTTAGTATAGCATACTCCACTAGAACTGCCAGGGCAAAATTACATATTATACTATTCCAATGGCTATTACATCTGCTGTCTAACTTACTATGTGCAGTACACCATTCTTTAGTATAGCCATTTTTATTAGTTGTGGGATTTAGATTTCAAGAAAAACTGAGTCTTTATAATTGTAATGTATGCTCCAAAATGTGGGCTTTTCCACACTTTTCAAGTTGAAGTTCAAATTTATTGTCACAAAGGCATTTTAAAGTATATAACCAAATGAAATATGCCAGTGCCTAATAAACATATGAAGTAAACAAAAAATATTGCTTACTATGTTATTACTATGATTAAACATAATGCATTTATTAGGGTGTACAGCCATCAACATTCTATACTAAATGAAAAAATAATATTCTTGAGTATGTAGGTTGTGGAATCAAGCGGGTGTGCTTGAACCCCAGAGGACAGCATCCTGCAACAGGAACAAAACAAACATTAGAATATTAAGCACACATATCCAGCTTTTGTTTCAGCATAAATCAGGTGTCAAGGAGTTTTTTTTATTGAGAATGGTAACATTTTCACATTCATTTAACACTGTATAGCTTGGATCAGTACCACATGAAATGCATCTGAAGCATTATTTGCAGGTCTTGTCTAATTAACATGGAAAAGAAACATTCTATGCAAAAGCAGGAACATACTTAAAAGAACCACAAGAAAGAAATCTATAGTTGGTCGAAACTGAAAATAAATAAAGATGATAAAATAGTGAATCTTAGAAATAGGCTAACACCCGAAGAGTGACTCCATATGCTTAGAACAGGAAAATGTATTTTAAATGATGATTAATGGAATATCAGGCATAGCCAGTGAAACAGTTGCCTGATTAATCTGAATATCACTGCTTCCAGAACTTGAATTAACTTTAAATGCTGGTGTCTACATCTACTAAAATCTTAATATAGTGATTTAAGTATACAGAAAAAATGGAATCCACAAGCAAAACCAATAGTGCATTGCTCCATGACACTGGACCTTATGGTCATTATTACTATTATTATTATTAATGTCAACAATAACAGTACGTTGTATAGTGTAACATTGGGTAGTCCTGCTGCCTCACAGCATTTTAAAAAGCATTTGACTCTTATCATGGGTCCCAATTGAGTTCTCCATATATTTATGTACATTTTTTCTTAGGGTTCAAAGGCATTCAACTGGGTTGACAAACAACAGTAGTTGTTTTCTGCCAAGTATGCACAAGTTTGACTTGCAATGGAAGTATGTAACTTTGGCTTCTGCAGTAAACTTAGACCTAGGAGGAGAGCTAGGGTGCCTAGTTTTTATGATAGATAGATAGATAGATAGATAGATAGATAGATAGATAGATAGATAGATAGATAGATAGATAGATAGATAGATAGATAGATAGATAGATAGATAGATAGATAAATAGTGTCAGACACATTTTCTTGTTCTTTTTCTTTTCCCTTTTTTCTGTTCTTTATACTTACGTTAAATCTGCTGCCAATGATCCTCTCTCTCTCATACTTCTCTCTTCTGTTTTTGCATATTTCCCCATCTGTCTCACTCTCTCTGCAATCCTTTTCACTCTCTTATGTCTTTGCATTTCTCTGTCCATTTTCTCTGCCTCTATCACTCCCTCCCTCTCTCCCATTACTCACTCTCCCTACCAACACTCCAAGGCCCAACAGCTGTGGCCTGCAGTTGACAAACAGCAGACAGCAACTACCTCACTGTTCACTTCACACCAAGGATGTAGGAGCATGAATCGGCAGGAACTGCAAACATATTTTTGCCTCTCTGTGGCATGTGAATCTGTCATGTGACACAGCAGACTGACAACACAATGGCTTATCCAAACACTCCCTTCAACAAGCATTTTAAAAGGCGTATTCAGTTTCATTTCTTCCCACTTGGCTGGACATCTCAGTATTGCGGATACATTAGACTTTCAGTATTTTGGCCTGACTTTCATTCTTTTTTTTCATTGTTAAATTACAGCTTGCTGCAGCTTCTTGACACGCAGCACCCAGGACTTCGTCAACATTTGCTGGGCTTTATCATTCACCTCAGTTCACCAAAACAAGATGTGCTGAGAACACTACTGTGAACACAGGAAATGAAAACATCCAAAGAAACATACATTATATCACATGTGTGTTAAGACCATGTACAGGGGCATCTCAATAAATTAGAATATCATTTAAAAGTTTATCATTCATCCATCCATTATCCAACCCGCTATATCCCAACTACAGGGTCACGGTGGTCTGCTGGAGCCAATCCCAGCCAACACAGGGCGCAAGGCAGGAAACAAACCCCGGACAGGGCACCAGCCCACCGCAGAAATTTATCACTGAAAAGTTAATTTATTTCAGTAATTCAATTCAAAGAGTAAAACTCATATATTATATAGATTCATTACACACAGAGTGATATATCTCAAGCGTTTATTTCTTTTCATTTTGTTGATTATGGCCTACAGTTAATGAAAACTCAAAATTCAGTGTCTCAGAAAATTAGAATATTACATAAGACCAATAAAAAATTATTTTTAATACAGAAATATTGACCTACTGTAAAATATGTCTAGAGAAAGTACACACATGCCTGCATGCTCATCCATCTAAATAGAGATTTAACTAATATGTATTTTAAGTGACTTCCACAGTTGCATGCAGATAATTAAATGACAGAAGGGACCCCGATGACACTTGAGAACAGAGATGTATGTTTCCAAACCTTTGTTTTCTCTAGGACTGTCCAATAGGCACATCTTTTATTTTCAGAAGTACTCCCTCTAGTGGAAAATAACAAGAAATTGTACCATGCATTTAATCATTGTGTCTTTAGTGGAGTAAATGACCTAAAAATCAGACCTTGGCAAAAGGGGAAATAATAAATGCAGAAAGGCAAAACAAAGAAAATATGTTATATGTCAAACAGCCTAAAGACTATGTTTCTAAACACAGACATACATATGCAATTCTGGCATGGAAATAATTTAAGTGAAGGAGATCTCAAAGACATGTCATATTCACCTCCTTTGGAAAGAACTTTCTATTAAATGTGTGGATTGGCACAAACCCCAGTGCCTCCCCTTTGGGAGGCTTGTGTAGATGCTATGAGTGTTTGCCAGGACAGGTCTTTTTGTACTGTTGTCACTACATAATGGAGAATCTGATATTCATGAGACAATTCACTCTGTATTAGAGCACATGGGGGCCATGGTATAGTTGCATTCAGTTGATCGTGTTTGTCAATTCATTTTCCAAAAAAAAAAAGGCATTGTTTCAGGGTTGTGAGAAGTCAGAAAAAATGCCAGCATCATCAGCCACAGGGAAAGATCCAACTCTGGACATTGTGTCAGCCCATCAAAGTGCACAGTATCTCACACTTGGGCCAATTTACTGCATTCAGTCAACCCAAAATGGATTATTCTGGCATAAAGGGGGGATACTGGGATAGATTTACAGGGAATGTAGTCTCCAGGCAAAAATGGCAAGACTGAGATTCAGTTCATTTAATTACAAGTCACAGGAAGCCTGTGCCTACACAGGTGGCAACAGCCATAAGGCAGTAATTAACCCTGGATGGTATACATCTGTCTTTTATAGAACACACCCATACACACAACCACAATTGTGCATACCAAACCAGACTAGAGTTGCCAGTCAACTCTGACATACGTGGAAAACTTGGACCTCAGAAAATTTACCTTGACAATGGGAGAATGCGTAAACACCATACTGTGACATGATGAAGGAACTACCATACTCAGAATAAAGTTCATCCCTTTTTTTTACTAATTTAGCTGAAATATGTATCAAAAAAAGTACTAAGAAAGGAGTAATGTTATATTTACATATTTCATAAAACTGAACACTATTAGAATAAGAGGGAGTGACTGAACCTGCATCCTTGTCATTTGGTCAGCCAAGCCACTAGGCTGGCCAGGTGTCTAAATTTCAAATGGGATGAGCTTTCTTGTTTTTTTCCTAATCAGCTAATTGCTCTACTGAGTTGCTTGGCAACAGTAGCATCTGAGGTATAGATTTACTTCTTCCTAATTAGGTTCTCTCTAAAACCACATTATACAGCTTCTACTCTGAGCCATGACAGCTTTAGTCTTGCAATGACAGCTCTAAGCAATGCAACTACAACATAGCACCTGGGGGTCATCATTCCCAATTTTATGTAGTACCTTTTATGGGTCTTTTTAGTGGGCATTATATTACAGCATTTTAGAAAGTAAAATAATACAATAATTCAAAGAAAACATACATTGTTATGCATTTAATGTACCAAATCTTAAGCTGGGCCACTGTCTGCATGGGGTTTGCTTCTTATTAAAGTGCCTGCAAGAATTTTTCTCTAGTTATTCTGGGTTTCCTCCAAAAATCCCAAAGGTGCATGGTTTAGGCTAATAACTGGAGAAACTGGTCCCATGTGATTCTAAGTGTAGTTTCAGGTATAAGTGAACTCCACAAAGGATATTCTTTGTGTCACTGTACAAAAAAGTTCAAAGTCAAAGGGAACTTTATTGTCATCTCAACCATATACAAGTATACAGATAGATGAAATTGTGAAGCTCAGGGTCCACAGTGTAACAACAAGTGCAAATAAAAAATAAAAAATTAAAATTAAGATTAAAATTAAAACACAAAAAAGACAAGACATTGTGCAAAGACAAGACAAAGTAGCAGCAATATTGACGTGTAGTAAGCGATATGAACATTGATGCAATGTATGGTTTTGTGCAATGTAGATACATAAATATAGTCAATAAATCTGTAATATAATAAATAAATAATAGATATAGATAATACAGCACAGTGTGAGGTAGTACAGAAATGGCAGCATGACTTAGTGTTTGCCTTGCCATATATGCAGGTGACACCCGCCTCCACCCTGTTTTCTCCTTTTTTCTGACTTCACAGTATTATATCAAACTTCTTGGAGAAATACCTTTGGCAGCTTCACACACATAGTATCTCTGCAGCCTGTAACATCTCTGATCTAAGCAAAGTCTTCACACTGTATTATACTCTAGCCCCCTTTTCGGCTCATTAACTTTTACCCAGTGCCAAAGTACCAAAGTCCTATTTATGGTTAAAAATGTGCAAATTCCTGCAGTTAAAAAATAATCAGCTGAAGAATTTCTACTATATTTGTCTTGGATCTGGCCTTTCATTGGTTTACTCCCACTATACTTGCTTCTGCTCCATGTTTCCTTATGACAAAAAAGCATAATTTTAGACAGTTGATTTTATTGAACACCGATTTCTAGCTTCTCTCTGTTATTAAAGAATACTATGCCCTGGCCAAAATCCTAAAGTTACATGACAGTGACTAGTGTATACATTTCCTTTTCTGCTATTACCACGCCATGTTAATACTGTTTATTGGTTGACTTTTTCATTCAAAATTAAAATTATCTGGTACAATATGAGCATGTCAGTGTGACAGTTACTACGTACCTATCATTCCTGAAGAAAATGTTTTGGAACTTCCAAGATGCCTTAAACATTCTCTGCTATCGCAAAGCAAACAGACAGACTACAGACTAAAGGAACTGTGCTCTGTTCAGCCCACACTTGAGTCTGGACATGCTGAGGACCAATCTTATGGAGAAAGAAGTGATAAGTAACTTTTACATTGGTGATTACGATTATAGATTTATTTGCCTGAGTGGCATTAGGTGGGAATGCCATGTTCAGGTAAGAGTAGACAAGGCCATTAATAAGAAGTTTATGTGCATAGTCTTCCTTTAGTTTGTTTTAGATATTCATCCTCATTTACTTCATTAGAGGGTCACAACCTATTTTGGCAGCACAGCCCACCAGGCTCAAAACAATTTTGGATAAGGCACCAGCCCATCTCAGAGAGGACTGTGACATGCTTATGCTCACTCATACCAGTGCCGGTTCAGAGTTGTTAGTCAGACTTTGGGAGAAAACTGAAAGCTGCTGGGAGCAGGCTCCACTGTTACAGACAGGTTCCACCAGACCAGTGGAACTGTTTCCAGGTGGTACTCACAGGAAGTACTCCAGGGTCCATGTTGAAAAGTAAAGGTGGAGAGTAAAGGAAAGGAAAGAAATGAAACAAAACGGAACTGTGACTGATTTATCCGGTGACAAAAACCTATAAAATATACTCTGTCTGAATAAAAACATCTTTCCTTAAACATGTGACAGTATGGTTTGATTGTGCCTGGGTGTTTGGGGTGTGGTGTGTCCCCTAAAGAACACAAAAGATGATCATTAAAAAATAATCACATTTATAAAGGAAAATGTGGCAAAAAAAATGTAACACGAATAAAAACAGCATTATGTAAGTGGAAAGGAAACCCCAAATCACATAAATAAATACGTAACTGTACTGTACTTAAATCCCTCACAAAAAGTCTGAAACAGCAGCATGGATACATTGGTATTAACAGTTGCAAGTGAAATTAAGACAGACATATCTTGATTTAGGCACAGTGAGCATGTCGTCACAACACATATAAATGTTAAAGTTAAAGCATTTTCACATGCAGGCAAATCTGTTTATCATTTTTTAAAGTCTTATCTCTTTCCCCAAAGTAATTCTCTTGAATGTGAAAATCAGAAAATCAACCCACAAGCAGACAGTTTTGCAGGTAATTTGGCCAATGTGAATTGTGAATACCTGACAGAAAACTTGACATAATACCTGGAATGTGAAACGTGAGTTTTTTTCCAGAGCTCTGAGAATTTTCATCCAAACTCTTTATGAATCGCTGTCAAGGATATATCCCACATTTTACTCTTGCCAAATATTAATTTCCATTCAGTTAATTTTGATTACATAATTTTTATCATGTAAAACAAATGAGTTAAAAACATATAAACTTGTATAAAGTGTGTTTTTTAGGAATTCATTGGGGCAGCGACAAACGTGTCTGAATAGAGAGCCCAGACTCCCGTGGCACTGACCACCCTTTTACTGTGCATCTCCATGTGCTATTTTACAACATGCTTTTTTCTTCTCCTTTAGATTTTTTTCTCTTAAAAAATAGTCAAGTCAAACTGAGCCTTAATGAGCACTTACTGAAATGATTGAAAATGGAGCCTATTCTTGTAGGTTTGCCCAATCTCACATGGGTCTTTCTGACGTTTTCCTATTGGCACAAGTGTGTACGTGTGTAGTGGCATGAGCTTTTATGTCGTCATGAATGGCCCAATGAGGATGGGTGTGTCAGGACAGGTCTGTTGATCTTTAGGTTGTGAGGCAGCAACAGTACCACTGTTTGACTGACCCAATCCACTTTATGCCATGTTAAAAAGCCCTTTGATAAAGATTTCATTAACTCACCAGGATACTAGTAAAAGGACCACAGGTTTTGCTTAAGCTCTATGGGTTAAGTTTGGCAAAAACACATTCATTAGGGCATTAGAACTTTAAACAAAAGTCTTTTCTGCCCACATCAGAATTAGTTATTAGCTTGGTAATGCAGCATCTAGCTGTTTTGGCACCAGACAGTGCAGTTGACATCTTCTGTGTATGTTTTCATTTGAGTTTTACATAGGGATGGCGTCAGAAGAAATTAAGCAGCGGAGACGGTGGAGTTTCACTGGTTGGTTGATGCGCGATTGTAATTCACAACAAATATGTGGGAGAATGCGTGAGCAACATATTAAAAACTTCATCCTGCCCAATGCAAACGTTGCAGGTGTGAACTGTAGTGTGCAAGAAGCAGGTTGTTCTGATCAAACACGTGTAGGGTAACACTGGCACTTGTAAGGAAAACCAACACACAGCACTCAGTGTATACCACTGTATTACAGGAGATCATAAAACAAAACAAAAAAAGCTCAGCCCACCTCTACATGTCTCTAAAAGGGCACTGAAATAATGCTATTAATGTTATGCTGCCTTAACATTTATTATGTTATCAAACATTTCACCTTCAATAAAGTAAAAGCAAAAACACAGCCATACAAACATTTTATTACAACACTGAACCTACTTTTTGAAGTTTTGAAATTGAGGAATCTGAAAACCAAATCTCCACAAAGGTTGTATAATCTAAACAAAATCTAGACAAAAACATACATGAGAAACATGCTCAATACTGTTTAAATAATTCCAGTAAGTTATTCCCTCAAATTAACTTTCAAATACAGTACACATACATATAATTTCAATTATGATAGATAAGCCTCTTGTGAGCATTGATTTTACATATTTTTACTATTACTCAATGTCACATAATGTTGAATATTAGTGGAGCAGCATTTTGGAATAAATCTTTGCTTTATCTAACTCAACTTGTAAAAATTATCTGATTCAGAATGATTGCATTAAAGTAAAAGCACTCATAGATAGATAGATAGATAGACAGATACTAGGCTTCAAATACTATATTGGAGGAAGAAAATATCTACCAATTCAATATCAAGTAACAAACAGTATAATCAAGGAGTTGGAAGGACCTAATAAGCGAAGACAAGAATTTATAGATTACAGCAAATCAAGAAGGCTATAAACATAAGAAGGGGTAAGCATAGAATTATAAATATAAATGAGAATGAAGAAGGTTTTAAAGACATTTGAGAAGATAATGACTCCAATATAAGAGGCAAATGAGGGCCAATTGGTTGTCAAGAGATCATAAAAATGAAAATCTGTTCATCTATATAAAAGGCCTCCATATGATATTTAAGCATTATCTGCTTATGTCACAAACATAAAACTAAAATAGCAGTTTTCTTAGGATGAAAGAGGATTTGAAGAATATTAAAATACTAGCAGAAATACCCGGCATTACCCAGGAGGAAAATAAAGTTTTTTTTTAAATTGTTTGAGAAAAATATAATTAAAAAAAACATAACTTGACAGATTCATTTTTGTTTTGTGGTGTAGTAATATGTTTTTACATTTTTTGACGACAAAAAAAAAGTCATTTAAATTAATATTATTAGGTGGGTGATTTAATTCTATTACCACTATAACATTGTTACAATAAGAATAATGCAAGATGAAAATATAATTAACAAAAACAAATATTAAACGACAAACAAATAAAACTACAGATTATTCATGATAAAACTGTTGGTTGCTTTTACGGAGCACACCAGAAATGTTCAGACTGTCAACTGGATTATAACATATATACAAGTCCACAAGATTGTTACAGTCTGCTGTATATATAAGATGGAACACTATTTGCACTTCAAGAAAAGAAGAAGTGGATGCAAAAGGGTCAAACTGTAACCCTTCTCTGACTAATTAAATTTTTTCTTAGGTGAAGGTAAGAAAACACAAAAAAGTAAAGGTAAACAAATGCAAAACAGGTATAAAAAATCATGACAAAAGGAATTTTAGTGTGCTAATAACTTGAGAAGTATGAGAATAAGCATGAGAAGTATAAAGTAATACAGATACTGAAATAAACGTTGACACTGTTTGATCACAGTTTAAATGTGTAAATCCAGGCAAAACTTATAGCCCATATGATATCAGATGTAAATTCTCAAAAGCATACACAGACTGGGCTGGCTACTTTGAGCAGCTGTTCGAAGCTGATCCTCCGGCTAGGACGTTGGATATCTCTGGGTTCACGGTTCTTGAGGCTGATCCTCCAATTAGCTGTGAACCACCCGATCTCACTGAGATTGCACAGGTGGTGAACCAGCTGAGGGGGGGAAAGGCTGCAAGGATCTGTGGTATCCAGGGTGAACTTCTCCAGGCTGGTGGTAAGGCTGTCCTCCTGGCATTGCAAGCAATCTTTGCTTCCATTTGGGAGACTGGCATCATCCCAAATGACTGGAAAATGGGACTTGTCGTCCCTATCTGGAAAGGGAAGGGTGATCACATGGATTGCAGCAACTACAGGGAGATAACACTGTTCTCTGTGCCGGGTAAGGTCCTTGCTAGGGTCATCCTCAATAGGATCCGTGATCACTTGCTCACCTACCAGCGACCGGAACAGTCTGGTTTTACGCCTAAGAAGTCTACCATCGACCGCATCCTGGCACTGAGGGTTCTCATGGAGCGCAAACGCGAATATCGGCAGAGTTTCTATGCAGCCTTTGTCGATTTTCGCAAAGCGTTCAACTCAGTTCATCGAGCTGCCCTGTGGGACATCCTGAGGATTTGCAGGATCCCCTCAAGGTTGCTGGATATCATGGCCGGCCTGTACACTGGTACTGTGAGTGCTGTGCAGAGTGGATGCAGGACCTCTGCGTTTTTCCCAGTTGATTCTGGGGATCGTCAGGGGTGTGTTCTTGCTCCTACTCTGTTCAATGTTTGTATGGACTGGGTGTTGGGCAAGGTCGTGGGGTCCAGCGGCTGTGGGGCATCTGTTAGTGAAGAAAGGTTCACAGATCTTGACTTTGCTGATGATGCTATGATCTTCGTGGAGTCAATATAGGCTTTGATAGGGGCGCTCGAGAGACTGAGCGAGGAGTCTGAGTGTCTGGGCTTGCGAGTGTCCTCAATAAAAACCAAGATCAAGGCCTTTAATGACCTCTTGGGCACAGCCATCAGCAGTGTGTCTGTCTGCGGAGGGAGTGTTGACCTTGTTGAGAGGTTTACTTACCTTGGCAGTGACATTCATGTCTCTAGTAACTCCTCCTATGAAGTCAGTAGACGGATTGGGAGAGCATGGGGGGGTCACGAGGTCGCTGGAAAGAGGTGTGTGGCGCTCCCAATATCTTTGCAAAAGGACGAAAGTCCAAGTCCTTAGAGTCCTGGTGCTTCCTGTCTTGCTATATGGTTGCGAGACATGGACGCTATCCAGTGACCTGAGACGAAGACTGGACTCCTTTGGTACTGTGTCTCTCCGGAAAATCCTTGGGTACCATTGGTTTGACTTTGTGTCGAATGAGCGGTTGCTCATGGAGTTCCAAATGAGGCACATTACCTGCATTGAGAGGGAGCCTCAATTACTGCACTACGGCCATGTGGCGTTTTTTCCCAAGGGTGAACCAGCTCGTAAGATCCTCATTGTTGGGGACCCGAGTGGCTGGACCAGACCACGTAACACCTGGCTGCATCAGGTAGAGTGTCATTTCCGGAGGGTGGGACTGGATAGCGTGTCTGCCTGGGGGGTTGCAAACCGGGATGCCAAGTTGTTTCGTTGTTTAGTGGGTGTGGCAACGCACTGTACCAGTGCATGCTCCCAAACTTGACTTGATACACAGACCAGTTAGTGTACATTTTTGTTAACCTGTTTCTGTGGTAAATAGATAGCAATCTTTTATGTTTTTGAAGGGATAGAAGAACATCCAAAACTCTCAAAATCAATAGATAAAGGAAAATAAATTACTTATACAGTACTCAGTTACTCTAACCTCTGAGTCAATTAACTGATCTGAGCAGATCACAGTGATCCTTCGCTATATCACGCTTCGACTTTCGCGGCTTCACTCTATCGCGATTTTTTTCTCATACATGCTTATGTCACTACGCATGCACTTTCTGAGAACTTTTATCTAAGCCGCACAATGGCTCCTAAACGTGCTGCTTTTTCTAAGCCTTCTGACAATAAAACTAAGCGCCGGAGGAAGATGCTTACCATCCAGGAGAAGGTGAAACTTTTGGATATGATCAAAGATGGCAATACCCTACAAAAGCCTCCTCATGCATATGAAAAGACAGCGCCAGCAACTGCCTATCAAGATGTTCTTCAGCCGTGCACCCAGACACCCACTGCCTACTCCTAGTACTCCTTCAGCGGAAGAAGACAACGACGCACCTGCTGAAGATACTGCACCACCTGAAGACTCTCCTACTGAGGTCGTGCCTTCATAGGTTAGTAGTTGTGTGTAAGAACTGTGTGTGTGTGTAATTAAATGTATAGTACAATAAAAATATGATATTTGTAACGTCTAATATGTCTTATTTCTCTTATTTTGTCTAATATATTGGGTAATACGAGTGTAATGGTGACTAAAGGGTGTTATTTCATGTCTAGAGGGCTCTAATAATGTTAAAAAACGTATTTAGAAGGTCGTAAACTGGTTTTCTATACTCTAACTGTGAAAATATTCAATTTTATAAATAAAGAATCCTACTTCGCAAAAATTCATTTATCATGGTAGAGTCTGGGACGGATTAACCGTGATAAACGAGGCTTCACTGTATACAGAAATATTTCCCCTTAAAGTTTACACCTCTCTTTGACACAAATCAGTCTGGAGCAGTAGGAGGAGTTGAAGAAAATGTTAGCAAATCTAAACAGCATCTTTGATCATATTGAGAAAGCATAAAATCTAGTCAGGTTTTCTGTGAATAGATTATAGCAGTGTTTTTACTGAAATTTAGCTGCTTCTGCTGACTAGTGACAAAGTTCTTTGACTCGCTTATATTTAAATATCGTAATGAAACAGCAATGTGGGGCTTTTAAAAAAAATCTGATGCATTCTGAGAGTGGTTTTAAAAGAAGGACATCACATTTTATTAAACTGTCTTCTGGTAACCTTAAGGTAAATGTGAAGAGAATGAAACAAGTGTCATAGACTTCAGAAGGAAAAGAACAGTGTTCCCATCTGCTCAAAAAAATGGAATATTGATTTAGAATGTCATATCCTACAAATATCTGAAAATCTACTTTCATGATCAACTGATTGTGCTCTGAATACAATTAAGAAATTCGACACAAGTTGTTTTTCTTTCATAGACTTAACGATTTCAGCGATAATTGGTATACTTATTTATGTTCTATGCTTTACAGAGTGCACCCTTTTCTCTAAACTAAAACCTGTGTGCTTAACATAAATTTAAAATACAGTTATTGATTAAAGAAGCAAGCATAGTAGTGGATGAGATGATTAAACATCTTTGGAACTGCTATGTGCAGGCTTTAATTCTAAAAGGGCTTCATCAAATCCTTAATGATCCTCCTCATCCTCTGCACTATAAAAGTTAAGTTATACCATTCTGACAAGTAATAGAATCTTTCAGTACAGAATAAAAACAATATGTAAGAGATAATTTGTACCTCTAGTAATTAGGCTGTTAAATAATATGGAATAGTTCAAGAAGAAGGTATAATGAAGTCATATTTATTACATTGTTTTTTTCCTTCTTAACATATACTTGTTCTTTATTTTGTCAGACATGTTATGTATTTTATTTAATTCTTATTCACAGGACTCAGAAGAGCAAAACTGGCTAAAGTTGTATAAAAACTATCAACACAAGAAATGCAAATGCACCGAACATACAAATGCACATACCTGGGCACTCAAAAGCACCGAATGAGAGAAGTTTAATGTATATCATGGAGTGCTTTTCATAGTTAAACTTGTGCTGCAACACACTGTGGCAAAACTCTTAATCTTGAGCAGGTTTCAGCAAAGATGGCAGTCTTCTTATCTTTCTGCACTTCATAGATCTTGGAGTACAAGAATACTCCATCCAATGCAGGTGCTTCATAATACAAGCTCGAGTAGTGATAATAAATTACATTTCTCCAGAGTATTACCCTTGGTCAATTCCTGGTAATAAATGTGGAGAGATTGCATGTTCTAAAATTAATGTCCAAAATATGAGATTGCACTGAATGAAAGTGATATCATGACTCCCAAAATGCCAGTTTGCTGTACCAATAAAGTGTCTCTCAATTACCTTAGCTTTCCCTTAGCTAATACAGTCAGAATCACTTTAATGGTACACCTTTCATTACTCATCATCTGATGTCTTTCTTCCAGATAGTATTTCTTGTGTGTGCTTCTTTATAATGCAAATGTAGATTAATTTACAAATCATATATGTCTGAAGAAATAAGCTATTCTGTTTACAACTTCCATCCATCGATTTTCCTATTGTGCTTATCCAGTGCAGTGTCACAGGGACGCTGATGCCTATCCAAGCAAGCACTGAGCACAAGGCAAGAACAATCCCTGGACAGGATGCCAGTTCATTGCAGTGTGTACAAAAAACACACAAAAGAGGCCAATCCACCTAACCTTTATATCTTTGGACTGTGGAAAGAAATTAGAACACCTGGAGAAAACCCACATGGACACAGGTAAAACATGCCAACGGCACACAGTCAGCACCTGGGAACTGAACCCTGGCTTCCTTGTTTCAAGGCAGCCACTGTACCACCATGTAACCGTTGTTTACAAAATATTACTTGTAAATAGACATCCGCCAAAAACAACAATGAAGTAAATAGGAATAAGATTGTCAAAGAGCATAAAAATTTGATTGATTTCCTCTGCTAAACTCAAAGCTTATTTTCTTCCAAAGGGACCATATGGATTAAAAGGTTCAGAGGAAATAAGTTTGGACACGAGACACATCTGTACCAGTGGAGCCAATATGGAAATGGTTCAAGGAGAGGTAGGGTGAGACAAACAAAAGGCATTTGGTGTCACTAGAACATAAATATGTTCTAAGTTATACATTTAGAACAAGATAGCTTTCTGCACATCTTTGACTCTTCCTCCCTGAAGACAGTTACAAAATATTGTTAAATGTATGGTGAACTATATAAACATAAATTTTCATTTGCACATACTTTTTGCTTTATGGCAAACCTGACTCTTGGTGATGCAGCTTCTCTGGCTTATCTGGATTTTGCTTCTATCCTCACCCATGGACCTCTTTCACCAACCATCATAAAATTAATTCTCTTTTTAACATCCTATTCCATTGTGGTCTCACAGCCTTCTGAATTTATAAAATTATTAAACATCACTTTTATTAGTTTGCTCTTACTTTTTGAAAGAAATGGCTCCTACTGATTAACTTTATAAGAATTAGCCATAAAGGCTACATGTTCTTCTTGCTAACCCCAATCCACTTCAGGTTTTTGTTCCCATTCTTGATAGCTAACATTTTGCCAAAAAGCATCTTGACCTGATTTCTGAGTTTTTCCAACTCACAAAAAAAAGAAATTACTCATGAAAAACTCATCCACTTTACCAATGTATTATTAGTCCTCTATCTACATTTTGAGTTTTTAATGTCTGTCAACAATACAGTTCAGTATATTCTTTCTCACGGAGTATGATAATTACCATGTGTGATCAGTTCTTAACCACTGATTGTGAATCTACAGTGCCAAAACTGGACATATTTGTTTTACATTTTTTATATGAGCTGGCCATCTCTGTTTTATTAATCTAAGCAACATTTTTAGCCAATCAGCTTTCTCCAAAGTTAAACAGCTTTTGATCATGTATCATTATCTCTCCTTTTGTTGCATTTACCCGATGTCAGTATCTGAAAAGCAAAATAAGTTGTTTGCTTCTTGTTTTCCTCATGACATTTGTAACAATAATCCTTGCAGCCAGCAGTTGCCAACATCAAATAACACTGTCCTCTCTCTGTATCACAGAAGGCCAATATGTGTGATGTATCTCTGTTATTTTCAAGCTATAGAAAGCCCTCTCCTGTGGTAAGTTACAGACTCATTCTGCTTTTGCCTTGAGTAGGTCATATACCTGTCTCCTCACTATAACCAATGGCTGATCATTGTCAGTGTGTGTTACCGTGTAATATCTCTCTGTCTCTGAGGGTGTACCAGCAACAGAGCCAAAGTTGTGAATATTAGGTATATTGGCAATAACAAAATGGACCGGTGAGTGTTAGAAGCCCTTGTGATGGACACCAACCTTGAATTTAATTAAGTGGTTTAGTTATTAACATGTTATGGGTGGTATTACTACAGTCATCTTTCCTGGATCAAGCAAATCCACATCGTGGCCCAGATAATGGCAGTTCACAGCAACACACAATTATCTGTCATCCATATCAAAACAACTTGTTCCATCGTTTTCAAGACATACTTTAACCACATATTTTCTTGCTCCCAAGAGCTAGGACATTTCTTTCACTTACTCTTATGCCATGTAAATAGGGTAAACATCCAGTAATTATGTGCTGGTGAATTTCTGATGCAGTGTGCATTCCTAATACTACATTTTAAAACAGCATCTGGCCAAGGACACACTAATGCTAGACACAGCCACTGATGAACATTTGGGGAATTTGTCAGGGTACAAAATATTTGCTGGAGTTGTATAAATCTTTCTCATGTTATATTCAAAAAAATAAACTTCTTCACATGCATTTTTATCCTATGTTGTTTATGGGTTGCACAAGTTTTTATTTCACAGTATTTCTTTCTACAACTTATTCTTTTGGAAAGAATTGAAAGGATATTCTGCACACAGTGTAAAATGTGTAGCAAATTACATTTTCCTGAAACAAATCTTCACTGGTTTTATTTTCACAGCTTCAGCCTCATAAAAAGCTACATTTACATCCGCCAATCAAAGTATAAATCCCATCTTGACAAACAATTTGATCTCTTATTATACACATAGAAAGGGGAGTTACTTTCATTGTATCTCTGTATTTGCCTTAAAAATAATTTAAAAATGATGTTCCTTTACTTGCATTAGGAACATGGAAAAACCCTGCATGAAACAAATTCCCTGCTTCAGAAGCTTAAAGCATATGGAGGTTTTGCCTTACCTAACTTTCAGTGTTACTATTGCGTTGAACAGAAAACAGTTCTGAAACTACAGTAAATTAGTACGGCTTATGCCCATTCTAATAATCTACCGTAACCTCAGTAAAAATTGAGTAAAACACATTGACTAATGCAAAGATACTTTAAAGGCATATTACTATCAAGGTTAATTGAAAGAACAAACACTAAACTATCATGAAAATTACATACTACAAGAACAGCTAAGTTCATCAAACTGTATTGTGAAAGTACAATTGGCTGCAAAGATAAAAGCATGCCACTCCCAATGCTGAATGGGATTCGTAGTTCATACACTTATCCCGCCCCCATGCGAGAAGCAGGAAACTAGAAAACTACAAATCCCGTGCTGCAGCGGGAAGTAGGCTTCATTAATGTATTATTCTCGGCTTTGTCACAACGGACAGCTCCTTATTAATACACCTGTCGCATACCTGAAGCGGTCGAGTAGAAGCTTCCTGTTGGAAAGTGATGGCTGAAAACAATGGAAGCAGTAGCTGCGCAGCGAATTTGCCACCCGGCGACCCGCAGCTCATAGGCCTGATTGTGGATCATCTGAAGAGTCGCGGCCTGTTCGACGAGTTCCGTAGGGACTGCTTAGCCGACGTGGACACTAAGGTAATTCGAGGCCGCCACCGCGGCCTTTGTATGTAAAAGTGCACTCGGTAAGAAAGCGACAGGGAAGAAGAAGAAGCTGGCCTTTCGGAATTTCCACTGTGTGTTACCAGCACCCCTGTTCGACAGAGATCGTGTGGAAAGATACAAGAGTCTATGGAGTCGCCTCTCTAGAAGTGTTTGTTGGAATAGCCTGCATTTATTGTGAGAGGCACAGTGATGTTGTTAAACTAATGAACTGCTAATATGTTGTTTTTTCACATACACGAAAACAGATTACTCATGTTAGGAAGGTTTCCAACTAAATCTTGTAGACATGGGTATGTCGGATTTCGGTGCGCTTCACTAACGATGTGTCGGTTGCCGCGACTTAAATAATCCGCATAGCTACGTCTTGTTGTAATTGAAAATAAGTGAAGTGAAAGCCCGGTTCAGCAGCTGTCCGTTGTATTTCCGCATTTCTGTTGCTTCCGGGTTACGAAGCGGAGTAGATCTATCACCTTTACAAAATCCTTTCATGTCATTCCAAAAGCAAACTTTTGTACCTGTACATGCGTTGGAATGCGAATAAGCTGTCTTTGCCAATGCACGCGCTACTTTATCTAGAAATAGGTTTTCATCTCCCACAATGCACTGCAGCAGTAGACGCTATCGACAGATTCGCGGTCTTTTTCGGTTATTTGCTCGGGCCCCCGGAGTGACGGTGTCAATTTGCCTGCTGAAAAATCGTAGCCTTGTACGTTTACTGCTAAAATGCTTAACCGAACTACACTTGAATACTTCAGTTCCGCCATGTTTTGCTTTCAGAGTGTTTATCTTCAAGATGCGATACAATTATAAAATTCCATTCTCGTCATTAGGAGTACACCTCACAAAATTTAGTTGATAAATAACAAGGTAACGTGAAACACCTGGTTTAAAGTTCGCAATTTTGGTACTTTTAAAAGAATGATCAGGTTTGTTTATACAGTTTAGAAGTTATGCAGTTCATAATATTGCACCAAGCCAACGAGACTACTCTGAGTATGCATTTCAGCCATGCAACTTGAGGATTTGTTGTTTCACTAAATACAGGTAATTAATTACTTAACCCTAGCGCGCTCAAGCAAAAGCCCATAGGGGTCTCGAGAAGCAATTCCAAAACAACAGACCTGCAGGATCGCCAGATATCGCTTGGAATTCTAGGCCAAACTCTTCTTAAAACAGCCTAACAGCAGTCCAGTTGAAAT
Source organism: Erpetoichthys calabaricus (assembly GCF_900747795.2). Taxonomy (NCBI): domain Eukaryota; kingdom Metazoa; phylum Chordata; class Cladistia; order Polypteriformes; family Polypteridae; genus Erpetoichthys; species Erpetoichthys calabaricus. The sequence goes on from NC_041404.2 coordinate 12,625,206, forward strand.
ATTCTGTAGAGTCATGCCCTATGTGTCAGTATGTAATGTTCAAAATCATCGATCTTCTATTTAAGACTAGGTTTGCATTGGAGGTGGGTCATTTCCTCTTGCAAGTAATAATACTAATACATTTTATTTACATAGTGCCTTTCTCATGCTCAAGGCACTTACAGAATATAAGAGAATGGCAGGGTATATAGCATTGAAATCTTATTTATCTGGTTTGTTCGATAGTGAATTCAGAGAAAAAAAAAACAATTGATGGTCTAGCACACATACATACCGGTTACATGAGCATCTTGCCAGAGAAGTAAATTGAGAGAAGGATAATAAAGTTAAGTAGAGCTAAAAGCCTTCCTGAACAGATGAGTTTTGAGTTGTTTTTTAAAAGAATTCATGGAGTCAGCTGATCTCATTAATTTCGGTAGGTCATTCCAGAGTCTGGGCGCTGTCACCATGGAGTGTAGATTAGTGTGGGATATAACAAGATTGACCGGGCGGCACGGTGTCGCAGTGGTAGTGCTGCTGCCTTGCAGTTAGGAGACCCGGGTTCGCTTCCCGGGTCCACCCTGCGTGGAGTTTGCATGTTCTCCCCGTGTCTGCGTGGGTTTCCTCTGGGCGTTCCGGTTTCCTCCCACAGTCCAAAGACATGCAGGTTAGGTGGATTGGTGATTCTAAATTGGCCCTAGTGTGTGCTTGGTGTGTGGGTGTGTTTGTGTGTGTCCTGCGGTGGGTTGGCACCCTGCCCGGGATTGGTTCCCTGCCTTGTGCCCTGTGTTGGCTGGGATTGGCTCCAGCAGACCCCCGTGACCCTGTGTTCGGATTCAGCGGGTTGGATAATGGATGGATGGATAACAAGATTGCCAGAATCAGAGGACCTTAGTGGACAGGCAGGCACACAGTGATGGAGAAGGTCACTGATGTAGTTTGGCGCAAGGTTGTTTAAGGCTTTGTAGGTTATTAGTAGGATTTTATATTAGATTCTGTAAGACACAGGGAGCCAGTGAAGATGGAGCAGGATGGGTGTGATGTGCTCGCTGCTGCTGGTTCGAGTAAGGACTCTTGCAGCTGAGTTTTGAATAAGCTGGAGCTGTGATATAAGATTAGAAGGGGCACCTGCCAGTAGGGAATTACAATAATCAATGCGGGACGTGATAAAAGCATGGACACGCTTCTCCGCATTAGAGAAGGAGAGGAAGGAGCAAACACGGGATATCTTATGGAGGTGAAAGTAAGAAAGTTTCTTAATGTGATTTATGTGGGCGGAATAAGAGAGGGAGGAATCAAAAATGACACCAAGATTCTTTACAGTAGAGGCAGGTCTGATGAGATCACCTCCAAGATAGACTGGGAAGGAGCTCATTTTATTAAGTTGCATTTTAGTCCCAATTTGCAGGAGTTCAGTTTTGTTGCAATTTAAATTTAAAAAGTTCTGCTCCATCCAGGTTTTAATCACACTAAGGCAGGTTGTGAGCTGAGAAAGCTCTGATGAAGTTCCACTTTTAACATTGAAGTAGAGTTGAGTATCATCTGCATAAAAATGATAACCCAGTCCATAGCTATGGATAATATGGCCAAGGGGAAGCATGTAAATACAGAAGAGAAGTCCGTATACCATATACAGGAGACAATCATGACCATATAATAAATGAAATAACATACTTCGTACCTTTACTGCAGTTCCAACTTTCCTATAAAAGTAAGATACTTATGAAAACTTGCAATAACTTAAGATTCTAAACATTTTAATGTGTTTGCAGTTTATATTTAAAACTGAAGATTTATTTGTAACTTTTTTTTTTCCCCCCAACCCATTGCATGTAGCAAAGCAATGACACTGGCCCTGATAGATTTTTTTCTGTACTGTGTTGTTTCCCTTCTTTGTCAGTTAATCGTGCCCTTGAAATCTGATCATTTTAAAAGCCTTTAGTTTTTGTTCTTGTTACTTTTACAGTAATCCCTCCTCCATCGCAGGGGTTGCGTTCCAGAGCCACCCGCGAAATAAGAAAATCCGCGAAGTAGAAACCATGTGTTTATATGGTTATTTTTATATTGTCATGCTTGGGTCACAGATTTGCGCAGAAACACAGGAGGTTGTAGAGAGACAGGAACGTTATTCAAACACTGCAAACAAACATTTGTCTCTTTTTCAAAAGTTTAAACTGTGCTCCATGACAAGACAGAGATGACAGTTCCGTCTCACAATTAAAAGAATGCAAACATACCTTCCTTTTCAAAGGAGTGTGCGTCAGGAGCAGAGAATGTCAGAAAGTGAGAGAAAAGCAAACAAATCAATAGGGCTGTTTGGCTTAAGTATGTGAAGCACCGCGGCACAAAGCTGTTGAAGGCGGCAGCTCACACCCCCTCCGTCAGGAGCAGAGAAAGAGAGAGACAGAGTTTGTTTTTCAAGCACAAATCAATACGTGCCCTTCGAGCTTTTAAGTATGCAAAGCAATGTGCAGCATGTCGTTTCAGGAAGCAGCTGCACAAAAGATAGCAACGTGAAGATAATCTTTCAGTATTTTTAGACGAGCGTCCGTATCGTCTAGGTGTGCGAACAGCCCCCCTGCTCAATCCCCCTACGTCAGGAACAGAGAAAGTCAGCGCAAGAGAGAGAGAAAAGTAAGATGGGTAGCTTCTCAGCCATCTGCCAATAGCGTCCCTTGTATGAAATCAACTATGCAAACCAACTGAGGAAGCATGTACCAGAAATTAAAAGACCCATTGTCCGCAGAAACCCGCGAAGCAGCGAAAAATCTGCGATATATATTTAAATATGCTTACATATAAAATCCGCGAAAGGCGAAGCACGATATAGTGAGGGATTACTGTACTTACTTTAACCAGCAACTACAAAGACCTGCTCTGTTGCTCCTTTCATTGAGTAAAGTCAGATACAGTGGGGAAAATAAGTATTGAATGCATCAGTTTTTCTCAGTAAATATTTCTAATGGGGCTATTGACATGAAATTTTCACCAGATGTCGATAACAACCCAAGTGATCCACACATACAAAGAAATCAAAACAAATAAGTCCATAAATTATGTGTGATAAAGTGGAATGACACTGGGAAAAAGTATTGAACACGCTTACTGAAATTTATTTAATACTTGGTAGAAAAGCCTTTGTGGGTAATGACAGCTTCAAGACTCCTGTATGGAGAAGACAGTCGCATGCATTGCTCAGGTGTGATTTTGGCCCATTCTTCCATACAAACTGTTTTCAAATCTTGAAGGTTCCGGGGGCCTCTTTTATGAACTCTGATCTTCAGTTCTTTTTTCCCATAGATTTTCAATTGGATTCAAGTCGGGTGATTGACTGGGCCATTCTAGCAACTTTATTTTCTTTCTATGAAACCAGTTGAGAGTTTCCTTGGCTGCGTGTTTGGGGTCATTGTCTTGCTGAAATGTCCACCCTCGTTTAATCTTCAGCATCCTGGTAGATGGCAACAGATTCTCTTCAAGAATGTCCCAGTACATTTCTCCATTCGTCCTTCCTTCAATTATATGAAGTCTGCCAGTACCATATGCTGAAAAACAGCCCCACACCATGATGTTCCCACCTCCAAACTTCACTGTTAGTATGGTGTTTTTGGGGTGATGTGCAGTGCCATTTCTCCTCCAAACCTGGTGTGTGCAATGACATCCAAAGAGTTGTTTTTGTCTAATCTGACCAGGCTGTATTCTCCTAGTATTCATTGGCTTGTCCAAATTTTGTGCAGCAGACTTTAAATGAGCCTCAGCATGCTTTTTCTTCAGCAGTGGAGTCTTGCACGGGGAGTGTGCATAGAGGCCATGGCAGTTGAGTTCAATACTTATTGCTTTCTTTGAAACAACTGTACCTGCTAATTCCAGGTCTTTCTGAAGCTCTCTGTAAGTGGTCCTCGGCTCTTGGACAACTTTTCTGATTATTCTTTTGACTCTTCTGTCAGAAATCTTGCGAGGAGCACCTGGTCATGGCCGATTTATGGTGAAACGATGTTCTTTTCCCTTCTGGATTATGGCGCCAATGGTGCTCGCTGGAACATTCAGAACTTTAGAAATACGTCTGTAACCAATGCCATCAGTATGTTTTGTAACAATAAGATTGCAAAGGTCTTGAGAGAACTCTTTGCTTTTTACCCATCAAGAGATGCTTCTTGTGTGACATCTTGGTAATAAGAAATCTTTTTATAGGCCATCAATTAGGACTAAACCAACTGATATTAATTTGCACTGATAAGGGGGCAGGATTGCTTTCTAAATACTGACGGATTTCAGCTGGTTTCTTGGCTTTCCGTGCCTTTTTGCTCCTCCTCTTCTTCATGTGTCCAATACTTTTTCCCTGTGTCATTATACTTTATTACACAATTTATGCACATATTTTTTTGTATGTGTGAATTACTTGGGTTGTTACAGACATCCATTGAAAATTTCATGTTAAATAGCCAATTTTGAAATCTGTGTTCTGAGTAAAATGTTGACGCGTTTAATACTTCTTTTTCCCTGGTATTTGTGTGACCTGCATGAATAGGTTAAGAACCCAAACCTCCCCCCGGAGGGGGAGCTTTAGGGGGGAATGGTTAAGGCTTCATGGTGGTTTTGTTGTACTGTACTCGGGTATAGCAATGTTTTTATATTTTAAAAACGGACCATAATACTGTGTTCATTTTTTCAAAAGAACCTTTAAAAGACAACGTGCAAAAGAATTTTTTTTTGTGTGGAACTCAATCAAAGATAGTCCAACACTCACAATCCTGGGTCCGTTGTTGCCTGATGTGCTTCCTTTCACACCTCCGCCACGTCTCCGCTTGCAGGCTTTCATAGCTGGCGCTAGCTGTGCAGATTCTCCTCAATCTATCTGCCTTCCAGCACATCCGTGCCCATGCTCTTGTACATATAAGTAGTCTAACCCAGAGAACTCCCTGACTGCATCCTGTCTGAAAGTGCATTATCTACATGCTGCTGCAGTATTAAATATAAATAATGTTGATATTGAGACATTACATTTGGTGTAAAGTAAAAATCTAGAGTAAGGAAAAATAAATTGGAAAGTAGCTGAACAAGTATACAGGTACAGTATACTGTATGTATTCTTTTGATAAGATACATGGTAATAGGTTATATTGAAGAGAGGGCCAGTTTTTAAAATTTGTACACTGTAAAAGTGTGAAATCCTAGGTACTAAATTGTTAATGCTGTATAAAATTCATTATACCAATGGTATATTCTTTAATAGAAGGAGGAGGAGGTTGGGAGCATGCACTGATATAGCTGTATTTTAAAGGGTACACCATACAAAGTGCATCATAATTATGGTTCTGTTACACAACGAAACAATTGTGCAAGTAATTTGTTCATGTATGAACACTACATTTTTTTTTTAAACTGCAAAAACTCGCCAAGACAGACATAGCCCATTTTTATTGATGTTTTGGGCACTGGGTTTTCATTCACAAAAACAGCAAAGCTTTAAAGAAAGCTTTACATCTGTTTTTTAAAAGTACAACTTGCCTTGAAGTATTTTAATAAGACAGACTGCATAACTTTAGAGTTTACATTGTATTTATATAGAGGCAAATATTGGTAGTATTACATTTTGTTACATTTCCAGTGCAAAAGCATAAAATGTTTCTTTTTTCCTATCTTTCCTGCACCACTAAAGATTGTTGATGTCCAAAACATGATCTAACATCTACTGTATAAGCACAAAGTACAACATCTATCAGGTCTGTGCATTTCCTGTCTGAGGCTAATGCACCAGGCCATTTTAAATTATTTGACTTGACAACCATCCTTTTGTTGAAAAACCACATGTATGAGTTGATATCCTTCAAAAGTTGTGCATGTGCTGCCACCATCGGGCATTAAAGTTTAATCACCGTATGTTATTTACATCCCATTTTTTCCCAAGAGTATGTAGTGGGAAGATTTAAGATTTTTTTTTTAATACAAATTCTAAATAGAACAAGGTTAGTTAAAGCAGTTTGTTCTTTGCAGAGAAGAGACCTTTATTTCTATTTTTTTTTTTTTTTTTTTTTTTTTTTTTTGTTTCTTAGCCAGCTTACCAGAACTTGAAGCAGAAGGTTGACAACTTTGTTTCTACGCACTTAGACAAGCAAGAGTGGAATCCTAACATAAACAAGAATCAGGTGCGCACTGGCCTGCGGCAAAGTGTCATTCAGTAAGTGCTTATTTCCTATGCTAAATGATACTATTTGAACAGGAAATGCTGTAAAGTCAATGTATGTTGTGATCGGGAATATAACCTCTAACATATCTGTAAAGCCCTTTCATATTAGCTTCTTCTAATTTTTAATTTGGTTGGTAACAGAAATAAAAAAAAAAAGAAAAAACTCTGGAGTGAAATCCTTATATTCACTGCTCATAGTGTTGTACCTAATCCATAAAGCAGCTGCCTTTATCCAGTCTCGATGTTAAAAATTACCTGCCAGGAGCAGATCTCATTTTTTTTTTAAAACCACCCATTCAATATAAAGATCATTCAAGCACCATTTAGAAGATAAGTCAGTCAGAATTTTTGAGACGGTTTGAGAGAGAATTACAAAGTCATGAGGCAGATACCCTAAAGGTCCTATTGCCAAACTGCTTTAATTACAGTTGAATTCGGATTTATCTAAGGGTGCAATCGAGCTGTACAGGGTAAATGTAGAAAAGCAATTTTAATCCTGTTTTTGATATGTGCCTCTGATGTTAATTTAGTAGTCTATAGTTATTCCCAAACATTAGAACAATCAGAAATTTAACTATACTATTTTATATATAATGCAAGTGATATGTTCTCAGTACTAAAAAAAAATCTTTTTAATAGAAAACAAATTACATTAAATATGAAATTGAAGATGCTATATACAATACAAAAGACGTATGTGTCATCGCAAAGATGACATTTAAGGCCTAGGTGTTTATTTGTTGCAGCACAATGCAGCAATTAAAGTGTAAAAAGTAAAGGTGCTAGTATTGTACCATGAGAAATTAAAGACATTGTCACTTTGGAGTATGAAGTGATAATGGTCAAGGAAATAGATTATTTTCTGTTAATGTGAAAAAGGAGACCATAAAACATTCAAGGGCAGTTCCTGCAGAGCCACTCATAATGGCTTTTTTATTAGATATTGTGCCAAGGTCAAATAGTAAGTAAAGAAAAAATACCACAATATTATGCCATTGAAAATGTGTTTACTGTTCCAAAGAAAGATATTACATGTGTGCTGTTTATAAAAGCATTGTTGCCATAGTTGTGATACAAATGTGCCTGGATTTATAAGAAAACTAGCTACTCTGATCTTTCAGGTAGACGCAAAAGTTAGTTAAATGTGTTCATACCAGAATCATGGGATAGAAATGATATAGATGGATAGATAAAGACTGACTTCAAGACTGCATAAGATTGGCTAGCTCTCCTTAAATCCAGGAAAACCAATGAAGATATCCATTACAGCATAAGTGATGGCATTAGTACTATCCATATATTAGGGAGGATTGAAAAGGTCAGGTGTAGAAGTTGTGTACGTTTTTTAAGGCAGCATTTACTTTACTTCCTAAGGAAATCTGTTCTTTTCATGTATGTAGTAAGCTACTGGATTCATGTATGCAGTAAGCTACTGGAAATGTTCATGATAGCCAGTGTGTTCTACACTGCATTTTCCTGGGGAAGCAATTTGAGCTCAAAAGAAGCACAATACCTGAACAATCTTAGCAGGAAAGCCTGCTTCATCACAGGGTAAACCCTGGACACACTGGAAGCTGTTATGGAAAAGAGGACGGTGGCAAGTTCGGATACAATCATGAAAAATATCCTCCAGGAGGCACTCTCTTGGAACACTTTTAGCCACTGGCTCATTCCACTACTGTACGTGTTACAAAGTGCCTCTAGGGGTCTTCCCACTGCTATCAGGCAATTCAGTGCTTCATCCCGATGTACTCCAATATATTTTGCAGATATTTCAAAATTAAATTTAACATTTATTTTTACTTATTTATTGGTTGATTGGCTTTATTTGTCCTGTGAGTCTGTATCCTTGTTTTTTTCTCTGCTGCTGTATGCATCTGAATTTCCCCATGAGATAAAGTTGATCTAATCTAATTTATATTTAACCCAGTCAGAGCCTGATCATAGCTAAGGGAATCCACCAGACTGAAACCCTTGCAAAACTGAATGTGATAGTATTTAATCTGATTTAAAGAGGAAAGCAAATTTAGAAAAACATACAGTAGTTGCTTTAAGGCTTGATGTGTGAACTTAGAAAACTTTTTATGATCTAAAATGTTGTTTCTTAGGGAAAACTGCAGTTGAAGGCATTATCAGTTAATTTTTTTAGCTGGTAGGAAACTGGCCTTGAACTGTATTCATGGCAACCCTTGAGACTAAATAATGTTTGTGTTTGTTTGTTTTTGTATTGCTATCCTGCTGCCTTCATTTGATGCACTAAAACACACATGTGAAGTGAACTGCATTCAGCACAACAACCATTGCAGTACTTACTAATACAACTCCTACCATAGCAGCCAACTAAGCTTTCAAACTCTGCTATGGTACTACAGCTAAAAGAACAGACATCACCACATCAAAATAGTTAATAAATTTGAAAATTCGAAAATCTTCTGTAAAATTGTCACATTGTTATTAATGATGGCCGGCTCTCTATATTACATGTCTGAGGTTTTGTGAAAGAAAAGACCAGATTGAATATACAGTGGTGTGAAAAACTATTTGCCCCCTTCGTGATTTCTTATTCTTTTGCATGTTTGTCACACAAAATGTTTCTGATCATCAAACACATTTAACCATTAGTCAAATATAACACAAGTAAACACAAAATGCAGTTTGTAAATGGTGGTTTTTATTATTTAGGGAGAAAAAAAAATCCAAACCTACATGGCCCTGTGTGAAAAAGTAATTGCCCCCTTGTTAAAAAATAACCTAACTGTGGTGTATCACACCTGAGTTCAATTTCCGTAGCCACCCCCAGGCCTGATTACTGCCACACCTGTTTCAATCAAGAAATCACTTAAATAGGAGCTGCCTGACACAGAGGTAGACCAAAAGCACCTCAAAAGCTAGACATCATGCCAAGATCCAAAGAAATTCAGGAACAAATGAGAACAGCAGTAATTGAGATCTATCAGTCTGGTAAAGGTTATAAAGCCATTTCTAAAGCTTTGGGACTCCAGCGAACCACAGTGAGAGCCATTATCCACAAATGGCAAAAACATGGAACAGTGGTGAACCTTCCCAGGAGTGGCCAGCCGACCAAAATTACCCCAAGAGCGCAGAGACAACTCATCCGAGAGGTCACAAAAGACCCCAGGACAACGTCTAAAGAACTGCAGGCCTCACTTGCCTCAATTAAGGTCAGTGTTCACGACTCCACCATAAGAAAGAGACTGGGCAAAAACGGCCTGCATGGCAGATTTCCAAGACGCAAACCACTGTTAAGCAAAAAGAACATTAGGGCTCGTCTCAATTTTGCTAAGAAACATCTCAATGATTGCCAAGACTTTTGGGAAAATACCTTGTGGACTGATGAGACAAAAGTTGAACTTTTTGGAAGGCAAATGACCTGTTACATCTGGCGTAAAAGGAACACAGCATTTCAGAAAAAGAACATCATACCAACAGTAAAATATGGTGGTGGTAGTGTGATGGTCTGGGGTTGTTTTGCTGCTTCAGGACCTGGAAGGCTTGCTGTGATAGATGGAACCATGAATTCTACTGTCTACCAAAAAATCCTGAAGGAGAATGTCCGGCCATCTGTTCGTCAACTCAAGCTGAAGCGATCTTGGGTGCTGCAACAGGACAATGACCCAAAACACACCAGCAAATCCACCTCTGAATGGCTGAAGAAAAACAAAATGAAGACTTTGGAGTGGCCTAATCAAAGTCCTGACCTGAATCCAATTGAGATGCTATGGCATGACCTTAAAAAGGCGGTTCATGCTAGAAAACCCTCAAATAAAGCTGAATTACAACAATTTTGCAAAGATGAGTGGGCCAAAATTCCTCCAGAGCGCTGTAATAGACTCATTGCAAGTTATCGCAAACGCTTGATTGCAGTTATTGCTGCTAAGGGTGGCCCAACCAGTTATTAGGTTCAGGGGGCAATTACTTTTTCACACAGGACCATGTAGGTTTGGATTTTTTTTTTTCTCCCTAAATAATAAAAACCACCATTTACAAACTGCATTTTGTGTTTACTTTGTTATATTTGACTAATGGTTAAATGTGTTTGATGATCAGAAACATTTTGTGTGACAAACATGCAAAAGAATAAGAAATCAGGAAGGGGGCAAATAGTTTTTCACACCACTGTATGACCATACTGAAAGCAAAATTCATGTGTTTGGGTTAGTCCATGACTGTCTGTTACAACAAAAGGACAAAACAGGGAGTCCTAAATCAATATGTCAAGTAGTCCATAAATAATAGAGCTGTTCATAAAGATTAGATATGAATAAATGTTGTGTCCTGGAGGATGATAGATTAGCAAAAGTGGAATGACTCCCTTAACTAACTTAGCCACCATCACATTTGCTAGCAGTATTTTCCTCCAATATGATGTGCAGGAATCAATAGATCTTCGGTCATTTTTTTTTCTATTATGTCAAGACTCTTAATAAATAAATAATAAAAAAAAAAAAGTCAATATTCTTGGTCTGTCATAAGATTATTTTAAAATAAAATTTTTAAAAGACTTTTCCTTCTCTCTGCAAAATGTAAAACTAGAAAATAACCCAGTGATGCCTAATGTTGAAATGTGTAGTTTAAATTTCTTTTACTAGTACTTCTTTGCTTAGATATATAAAACAATTAAGGATTCTTCCTTGGATATACAATGCCATGTGTTTACTCCATTAGTTCAGATAAAAGTACTACATCCCTTGTGGATATACCACGGCGTGCTAAGGATACAAGTGCTTCTCCATTTTCCTGAAACAAATTCTGGTAAAGGGGATGGGTGGTACTGGTAAGCTGCAGAATAAACATGACCAAAAAAACGGGCCAAGTTTTCTACAGAAATACTCTGTTCATTTGAAATTTATAATTGCAAACTAATCTAAAAAAAACAATTTTCAGTGGTGATCACAGCAGCAATTGCATGCTTTGCGATGGTGATAGTAGTGTAATGTTTAGATTTGAAGCCATATAAAATTTTGTAACCAGCTAAAGTATTTGTCCTGCATGTGTAGGTCTTGGCTTTTTGTCTGTATGTATATACATATAAAGATAATAAATGCATTCCACCAGTCATGGATGTGTGTGTAAATAAATAATATATATATAATTTTTAATTTTGTAATATTGTAGCAGCGCTGACAAGATGCATCAGCCCAGGGTGAGTGACCCCTTTGTAAGAGCTCGTTTTCCAACGCTACCGGCAGGCATGCCTATAAAACCAGCAAGCCTGCAATGATAAACAGTCCTTTTTAACATGTTGACTGCCAAGTATAAGTTGGGAGAAATTTCTTTTCCGTGTGCTAACCACAAGTTTTTTTTTTTTTTAAATATTAATGAAAATAAACTTTAATTGTGAGTTTTGCTCATTAATATTTCATTACTACTGTATATTAAAATAACAGAGTTTTACAATATTGTCAAATTCACCATTCACCTGTTGGGCGTCAATGTGTTCAGGAAAAAGTAAGAGGTTCTGTCCTGGCACTTGGCAATGGTGTGTTATTGGTGACAGGAGCGGGACGAAAATAAGGACTTCTGTCCAACTTGACAAAGTGTAGAGTGCCACAAAGCCCTATACTGTAATGGAATTATTTAGAACTTCAGAGGAGTTGCTGGAGAGTGAGAAACCACTGAGAAAGACTGCTACTTCAGCAGCTTGTCCACCACTTTTTTTGTCTAAGTTCCATTGGCCTTAGTACACAGATGTTGCTGGCAAAGCTAAATCAATATGTGAAATACTACATAGATAATAGCTTTGGGGTCATGGAGCTGGAAAAAAGTGTGGCATACTGAATTGCCACTGACCCTAGGAGAACCATGTGAAGCATGGCTGGTGGGAAAAATGTGCACCCAAAGGGTGGGGCAGATCGCAGGGGTGTCGTGGGCATCAGTGGATGAAGAGACTCGGACCTGGGGGGTATTTTTCGTACGTGGATTACTTGTTTAGCCGGATGTAATTGTTGATGATTTGGCCTGATCCTGGATCTGTCGGTTTTTCGAAACTCTTGCTGGATGTGTTGTCATAGCAACACATCCAAATCCTCAAACCTGCTCGGAGCAGGTTTGTTCTACGTAAATAAGGATTAGCTCACACACTTAATCAGTGTCTCTGCATGGAATTCATTCAGTCATGACTTCGCCGTACATGAATGAGCGACCAATTGATACCAGTATGCAAATTTATAAGAAGAGAATTTCTTATAGAGAGGGTTTTGTGCGATTGGCAAGATCCTTTATTGCTCCTGGAGGAAATTCTTTTCGAAAGATACTGCTTTAGCCGAGGGGGAATATTGTACCTCAAAAATTTATTAGGACCTTATATTCGAAGGCAAAGTCGGGCTCTCACAACCACACAGACAGTATGCATTGCTTTGAGGTTTTTTGCAAGCGGCACTTTTTTTATATACTGTAGGCGATGTGGAAAATCCTAACTAAAAGTGCAGTTTGCCAGGCAATTCGTAAAGTCTGTTTGGCTCTGAAATATTTCCTTCGGGTTTTCATAGTGTTTCCTGGACACCTGCATGTGCAGAAATTAGAGGAGTTTCTTGCCATTGCAGGTAGGTAATACACAAGCTAAAACACCCACAGTTCCATGAAGAATCTCAATCAGCCTAACATTCTCATTACCCAGGATTTCCAAATGTGATTGGGGCACTGAATTGTACACAGATCCGAATAATCAGACAGTGTCTTCATCAAATATTTGACCTTCGTCAATATCACATTGGTCAGACACAGGTTCAAGGGATATGACATTCCCTGCAACCGACCCAACAAAAAAAGAGGACTATATGGAACATACCTATGGCACACATCGATGACAATGAAGTGACCACTGCATCCTGCCACTGGTTCTGAGGAGGAGCTTCCCCCTGGAATGCCCTCAGAAACAGGGCGATGGGCATTTTGCTGGAGAGACAACTCTTCTGCAGGGGTTAGGTCTGGACAGCGTGGACCTTCACCTGTTTTTTGCTTGTCTGCCTTCTTATTAGCTTTAGAATTAATTTTTTTATATTATATATGATTCTTTGTCAACAATTCTTTAAATAGTTATATACCAATATTTACCAGTTTGAAGTATATTCTTGTACTTCACTTTAACTTGTTCCCATGTTCTCCTTGTGCTCACGTTTGATCTGGAATTATGACATATTAAATATGAATTTACATCCATCCATCCATCTTCTAACCTGCTGAATCCGAACACAGGGTCATGGGGGTCTGCTGGAGCCAATCCCAGCCAACACAGGGCACAAGGCAGGAAACAATCCTGGGCAGGGTGCCAACCCACCGCAGGACACACACAAACACACCCACACACCAAGCACACACTAAGGCCAATTTAGAATCGTCAATCCACCTAACCTGCATGTCTTTGGACTGTGGGAGGAAACCAGAGCACCCGGAGGAAACCCACGCAGACACGGGGAGAACATGCAAACTCCACGCAGGGAGGACCCGGGAAGCGAACCCGGGTCTCCTAACTGCGAGGCAGCAGCGCTACCACTGCGCCACCATGCCACCACATGCATATTTAATATATGTGAATTTCCCCTTGGGATTAATAAAGTATCTCTATCTAATTAATCTGACACATATGAAATGAAACGCTGCATTCAGTAAGTACAATGCACACTACTTAGTGTTTAATTTGTCAGCCACTTTTTGCCAGCCTTCTTTTCTGGTTTGGGCTGCTTTTGCAGTGTTACCCTTTGTGCATATTAAATCTTGACATTCTTCATGTCCTTTGAATTTTCTTTTGCTCCACTTGAGTGAAAAAAAAAAATGCACCCGTTCTTTCGTCATTTTGTTGCAGCCTATCAAAGACTTGCTGATCATGTTTTCTAGACTCAATATACATATATGGGCTTTTCACTCAACGCGGGCGCGCGCATTCATCTCGGATGATTAGATCCAGCTAAACTAATCTACTACACGGATGCGTTTGAAAAACCGACTTATCCCGGATGAGTTTCACTGGCATTAACTCATCCAAGATGAGGCATCTGATCTCCAATGATTTAAGCGACGTACGGAAAATACCCCCCTGGAACGGTGTTTGCAGCATCACTTCAGTGAAGGAAAACTGCTCAAAAAAACCCAGTATGTGTGCAACTTGACATAAAAGATTTGCCTGCTCACTTTTTTAGACTGATGCACAGGGATTAACACATGGTGCAGCGCCCCATAGCATCACTTGAGCCTTCAATTTGTCCTAAGTGAGTCTCCAAGGAACTCTTTTTAATGGCCTATTACAGTACACCCCCAAAATTCGCAGGCGTTGCGTTCCTAGAGCACCCGCGAATTGTGAAAAACTGCAAATTTTGGATGTGGTTATATATAAAAAAAAAAAAGCCTATTTTTATAGTTTAAACCCTAAATATGCCCCCAAAACACTTTAATTTAATTTCAAACTCGGCTTAATACATTACCTAAAAATAAGAATGTAAAGGTAAGCCCGTATACTGTACAGTACTGTACTGATACGTCACCCGCAGTGCTAGAATGTAAAATACCAATGTTACCTCTGTATGTAGTGTAATTCATGCAAGCATGTTTTCATTGCCAGAAGCCTTAGAAGGTGCAGGACGTTTCGGTGGCATCTTGGGGCTTTAACCCTTAAACTGCCACATACTTGGGGGTAATGCATCCCTGGACGCCAAATACTTTTTTTGCCGCACTTTAAGTAAACGTCACAATTCACAAAGAAAACGTGAAATTTAAATGGAACACTTTTTTTTCCCCCCATGCAAAGAGCATCACAATTACTGCAACACTGATCATTTTTACACACTGCTAATGAACTGTAAAAACTATTTTTAAAAAAAAACAAAAAAAAAAAAAACTACTGGAACAATATGTACAAGGTGCAACTGACGCCATTGATGAAATTCAGTAAGTCACCAAGCCAACTGCTCTTGAACTGGCTGCACTCAAATACAGAGGTAAGCGCTGATGCTTGTAGGCTCGTCTAGTGCAGCGGCGTAATCCCATAGACAGTGAGGCTGCAGGGGGTCACAGAATTGCACAGAAATACAGGAGATTGTAATGACAGGAACTTTATTCAAACACTTCAAACAAACAAGTCTCTTTCAGAAGTAAAACGAGCTCAGTATGCAGTTCTCGATTAAAGAATAGACAAACGTCATAAGGGAGCACAACAGGAGCAGAGGATGTCTGGGGGAGGAGAGAGAAACAATCAGCCAAAAAGGACAGGTACTGTTCAGGCTTTTAAGTATGCGTAGTGTCGTGCGAGAAGCATTTCACAAGACAGAGCAGCCACAAGTAAGCCCAGCAAGTAAGGGAGCAATGTGAAGGTAGTCTATCAGCATTTTTAAGAGGGTTTTTTTGAGGAGCGTCCGTGTCTTCTAGGGGTGTGTTCAGCCCCCCTGCTCACAAGGGCCTGGCAGTGGTCATGAGCTGGCTGCTTAACAAATGTACGGCACTGACTGATCAGCTCCTGCGTGCTCGCAAATGGCACTGGGAAACGACTATAGCCGGTTGTGGCAGTTTAAGGGTTAAGAGGAACAAAACGGAAAACACAAGAACACTCAGCTGGAGATGCATCAGTCAATCGGCAGCAAGGAGAAATTAATAACGCTGTAGCGGTCCAGTGCTGCTAAGATTCACACTGTCTAAGCCGCCGATTTATTTATTTTTATGGTGAAGATTCCAGGGACGCACCCATCCTTGGCCCTACCCACACGCACTCACAAACGGAGACAAAAACAAAGCAAACCGGTAATCAAACAGCAAATAAAGAATGCAATGAAAACAATACCGCCACTGTGTCCCTTATAACAAAGCACAAACAAAACACACACCGTAATTCATGAAAAACGGCAACAGATGAAAATAGATGGTCCAGAGATCCGCACGTTGAATGGGAATGTAAAGATAGTCCTACCACTAATTCCTGAAAATAATGGTGGTGACGGGTTCAGGAGCGCTTCTTTCTTTGCAGGATGGCCATGAATCCACTTACAGTCCTTATGTACACAGGCAGATGGCAGACAATCCAGACGCCAACCACAAAATGATGCAGAACAAAACGAATAAGTACAGGTAACCCAACAGAAGACAGGAACTTGAAACATAAATTATAAAATGCCTTTTGCTTTTGGTCACCGGCCCCCTTTTTAAAAGCCGCGCGGACATCCATTGACCCCAACAGCCCCAGCACCCTCAGCAGAAGACCAATCAGAGCCACTGCAGGGACTGCTGGGAGTTGCAGTTTCAAATTCTGTTGGCTTCTTTCACCATCCCAAGCCGAGTTTTCCTCTACAGTTCCTTCCTGTTCTCTCTACGGTACAGTATTGCCACTAAAAAGCCATAATTGCGGAGGATATTTGCGGTTTCTGCTAACAATTATTAGTTAGGTTCTAAGGAAATATCCGTGAACTCTGAACCGCAACTTCGTGGGGGTCTACTGTACCTTTAAAAGGGCAGCATAGTCCTTATGTTCATACCTGAACTATGTGCCCTTCAGAGGTTGGTTGGCAGAGTTGATAATCTCCAACTAGTCCTCTTTGTACTTGCTATTGAACAGTCAACCAGTCCCTATGTACTAAGTGTGCTGTATACTGTTAGAAGGTTTTACTACACCCCAACGTACCCATAATACTAACCAGTTGTCAAATCATCCTCTGTCACATACACTGAGGGGGATGAGTATTTTCTCAGGGCACTGTATGTCCTGTGTTTGTTGCATTACCACCTGGAATTAAAATGGGTTTTTGGTGCATTTTGAAGGAGCAAAATATCTTACTGTCAAGTTGGAGAGCACGCACTGGTACAGTGCGTTGCTGCACCCACTACATAACAAATCAACTCGGATCTCGGTTTGCAACCCCCCCGGGCAGTCACGCGGTCCAGTCCCACCCTCCGGAAATTACCCTCTATCTTTCACAGCCAGGTGTTACGTGGGCAACCCCTTGGTCTGGTCCAGCCATTCGGGTCCCCAACAATGAGGATCCTACGAGCTGGATCACCCTCGGGGGGGGGGAAACGTGCCACATGGCCGTAGTACCATAACTGAGGCTCCCTCACAATGCAGGTAATGTGCCTCATTCGGGACTCCATGAGCAAAGTACCAAAGGAGTCCAGTCTTCGTCTCAGGTCACTGGATAGCGTCCATGTCTTGCAACCATATAGCAAGACAGGAAGCACCAGGACTCTAAAGACTTGGACCTTCATCCTTTTGCAAAGATTTTGGGACACCTCACACCCTTTTCCAGTGACCTCGTGACCCCCCATGCTCTCCCAATCCGTCTGCTGACTTCATAAGAAGAGTCACCAGAGACATGAATGTCACTGCCCAGGTAAGTAAACCTCTTGACAAGGTTGACATTCTCTCCACAAACAGACACACTGCTGATGGCTGTGCCCAAGACGTCATTAAAGGCCTGGATCTTGGTTTTTATCCAGGACACTCGCAAGCCCAGACACTCAGACTCCTCGCTCAGTCTCTTGAGCGCCCGGATCATTGACTCCGCGAAGATCACTGCATTGTCAGCAAAGTCAAGATCCGTGAACCTTTCTTCACCAACAGATGCCCCACAGCCGCTGGACCCCACAACCTTGCCCAACACCCAGTTCATACAAGCACTGAACAGAGTTGGAGCAAGAACACACCCCTGATGAACCCCAGAATCAACTGGGAAAAACGCAGAGGTCCTGCCTCCACACTGCACAGCACTCACAGTACCAGTGTACAGGCTGGCCATGATATCCAGCAACCTCGAGGGGATCCCGCGAATCCTCAGGATGTCCCACAGGGCAGCTCGATGAACTGAGTCAAACGCTTTGCAAAAATCGACAAAGGCTGCAAAGAAACTGCTGATATTCGCGTTTGCGCTCCATGAGAACCCTCAGTGCCAGGATGCGGTCGATGGTAGACTTCTTAGGCGTAAAACCAGACTGTTCCGGTCACTGGTAGGTGAGCAAGTGATCACAGATCCTATTGAGGATGACCCTAGCAAGGACCTTACCTGGCACCGAGAGCAACGTTATCCCCCTGTAATTGCTGCAATCCAGGCGATCACCCTTCTCTTTCCAGATAGGGACGACAAGTCCCAATTTCCAGTCAGTTGGGATGATGCCAGTCTCCCAAATGGAAGCAAAGATTACTTGCAATGCCAGGAGGACAGACTTGCCACCAGCCTGGAGAAGTTCACCCTGGATACCACAGATCCTTGCAGCCTCCCCCCCCCCCCCTCAGCTGGTTCACCACCTGTGCAATCTCAGTGAGATCGGGTGGTTCACAGCTAATTGGAGGATCAGCCTCAAGAACCGTGGACCCAGAGATATCCAACATCCTAGCCGGAGGATCAGCTTTCAGGAAACCGTTTTCCTGTCCCTGCCAAAACATCCTCATGGCATGATGCTGCCGTCACCATACTTACCATTACCCCGAGAACACTGTTCCTACAGTGAAGTGTTGGGTTTGCACCATACATGGCAATTCCCATGATGGCCAAAAAGTTCAGTTTTAGTCACATCTGACCAGAGAACCAGGAAGTATACAGTGGTCCTATGAACAGATACTCCTCTCTGCTGTGGATATCTTTATAGCTCCTTCACTGTTATTTTGGTGTCTTTGTTGTGTCTGTGATTAATATCAGGTTTGTAGTGGTTGCATACAGTGGTGTGAAAAACTATTTGCCCCCTTCCTGATTTCTTATTCTTTTGCATGTTTGTCACACAAAATGTTTCTGATCATCAAACACATTTAACCATTAGTCAAATATAACACAAGTAAACACAAAATGCAGTTTGTAAATGGTGGTTTTTATTATTTAGGGAGAAAAAAAAATCCAAACCTACATGGCCCTGTGTGAAAAAGTAATTGCCCCCTGAACCTAATAACTGGTTGGGCCACCCTTAGCAGCAATAACTGCAATCAAGCGTTTGCGATAACTTGCAATGAGTCTTTTACAGCGCTCTGGAGGAATTTTGGCCCACTCATCTTTGCAAAATTGTTGTAATTCAGCTTTATTTGAGGGTTTTCTAGCATGAACCGCCTTTTTAAGGTCATGCCATAGCATCTCAATTGGATTCAGGTCAGGACTTTGACTAGGCCACTCCAAAGTCTTCATTTTGTTTTTCTTCAGCCATTCAGAGGTGGATTTGCTGGTGTGTTTTGGGTCATTGTCCTGTTGCAGCACCCAAGATCGCTTCAGCTTGAGTTGACGAACAGATGGCCGGACATTCTCCTTCAGGATTTTTTGGTAGACAGTAGAATTCATGGTTCCATCTATCACAGCAAGCCTTCCAGGTCCTGAAGCAGCAAAACAACCCCAGACCATCACACTACCACCACCATATTTTACTTTTGGTATGATGTTCTTTTTCTGAAATGCTGTGTTCCTTTTACGCCAGATGTAACGGGACATTTGCCTTCCAAAAAGTTCAACTTTTGACTCATCAGTCCACAAGGTATTTTCCCAAAAGTCTTGGCAATCATTGAGATGTTTCTTAGCAAAATTGAGACGAGCCCTAGTGTTCTTTTTGCTTAACAGTGGTTTGTGTCTTGGAAATCTGCCATGCAGGCCGTTTTTGCCCAGTCTCTTTCTTATGGTGGAGTCGTGAACACTGACCTTAATTGAGACAAGTGAGGCCTGCAGTTCTTTAGACGTTGTCCTGGGGTCTTTTGTGACCTCTCGGATGAGTCGTCTCTGCGCTCTTGGGGTAATTTTGGTCGGCCGGCCACTCCTGGGAAGGTTCACCACTGTTCCATGTTTTTGCCATTTGTGGATAATGGCTCTCACTGTGGTTCGCTGGAGTCCCAAAGCTTTAGAAATGGCTTTATAACCTTTACCAGACTGATAGATCTCAATTACTTCTGTTCTCATTTGTTCCTGAATTTCTTTGGATCTTGGCATGATGTCTAGCTTTTGAGATGCTTTTGGTCTACTTCTCTGTGTCAGGCAGCTCCTATTTAAGTGATTTCTTGATTGAAACAGGTGTGGCAGTAATCAGGCCTGGGGGTGGCTACGGAAATTGAACTCAGGTGTCATACACCACAGTTAGGTTATTTTTTAACAAGGGGGCAATTACTTTTTCACACAGGGCCATGTAGGTTTGGATTTTTTTTCTCCCTAAATAATAAACACCATCATTGAAAAACTGCATTTTGTGTTTACTTGTGCTATATTTGACTAATGGTTAAATGTGTTTGATGATCAGAAACATTTTGTGTGACAAACATGCAAAAGAATAAGAAATCAGGAAGGGGGCAAATAGTTTTTCACACCACTGTATACTTTCATTTTGTTATAATGGATTTAATGGTGCTCCATAGGATATTCAAAGTTTGGGATTTTTTTTTAAAACCCATCCCTGACCTGAACTTCTTAACAACTTTGTCTCTGACATGTTTGGAGTGCATCTTGGTCTTCATGTTACTTGCTTAGTGGTTCTGCAGAGTTTATGAGCCTTTCAGAACAGGTCGATTTACACAGGCATCATGTGACACTTTGATTGCACACAGGTGGATCCTAGTCAACTAATTATGTGAATTCTGGAGGTAATTGGTTAGACCAAGATCTTATTTAGGAGCTTCACAGCAAAAAGGATGAATATATATATATGCACTTACAACTTTTCAGTTTTTACTTTTGTTTCATTTATTTATAAATACTGTATATATTGCCACAGTAGTTTTGTCTTCTGGATACATTCTGTGACTTCTCCTGCATTGTGCTTTCCTGATTGCTCCCTAACCCTGGCAATACACACTGTAAACTTATTTTCTGTAAATTTTGTGTGTGTGTGTAAGATATGTGTAGGTGAGCTTACTTGTTTGTCTGCAGACAGGTCTGGAGTTCTTAGCAAACTTGTATCTTGTCCTCCTCCTTGAAATTTTCAAGTGTTGATCTTTAATATTTTCTGTGTCTGCATTCTGAGCAGGTCAGGAATGCTGGAAGCTGGAGTAGACCGCATCATTGCTCAAGTAGTGGACCCCAAGTTAAATCACATTTTTAGGCCCCACATAGAAAATGCAATTCATGAATATTTGACTGCAGAGAACAAGCAGGAAACGGTGCCAACTGCACACTTGGATCCTGAGAAACAAGAACCCATAGCAACTGCTCCCAGCACACCCTGAGGTAGGACATTCTGGAGTTTTATTTAAAAAAATAAAAAAAAATAATGTGCAGTGTGATGATGTGTTGGTTAGCATGGCTGCTCCACAAATACAGATTCCTGTGTTTGATTTCTCTGTTCTGTAGATTTGTGTGGCTTTATGTCGGTTTCAAGTTTTGAAAGGAACCTGAAAAGTGTATTCAGACGGGCAGGGATAGGGTTCCTGTGTGCTCAAAATAACAAGTCCAAATGAATGCAAAAATAATACATTTCTTAAATAAAATGCACAAAGGAGAGGGATTCAATTGTTACCTTTGATATTATATTGGGAATATTATTTTTAATTAACAGCATTATGCTCTAATTTGTACTTACCAACTGCATATACTGTATTCTTTAGACATACTGTATAACAGAACCCTCATTTTGCAGGGAACCAATTTAAAATTTGTTAATGTGAATTTGTTCAACAGTGCTTCAGTTGAGAAATGGAGTGTTTAATATATATATATTTTATAATAGATACAGCGAAATAGACAACACAAATATAAGTATGCTGTAACAAATGTCATTTCTAAAAATATAGCCATATACCACTCGCCACTCAAAAATTTAAAATGTAAAATTTAGAAAAATGTCCTGTTTAAAGAAAAAAAAATGTACGTGTATGTAAAATAAAGAGAAAAAAAAATCTTAAATAGTAGTAATGGATGATTTAAGAAGTGAATATCAATCCAAGTTAATAGTTTTGTTATATGGGTATGTAAACACATTAACTGTATTAATGTTAAGCCTTAATATTAGCAAGCTAAAGAAATATTTAGATGGTAACACACTGTTGTGTGTTTCTGCCAAAGCTCTGGTGTCTGATCCGGACTCAGCCCTTGCAATTAAAGACGTACACATTCAAAGAAAGCAGCACTGCAAGCACCTGCTTTTCAATGCAAATTTCTCATCAGTATAATGAAATATCACACACACACACACACACACACACATGCAGAGTTTAACTTCAGCACATTTCAGTTGTGTTGCAAAAAGCAACACTTGTTTCAAATTTCAGTTTGGAATAAAAGAAACACAACTTCAAGAAAATAATTGTCGGACAGGATGATGAATCTTTTTCCCTTGGGTGTTGATTTTTTAAAAAAAAAAATTTTATATCCTTCACTGGACTCCGTTTTAATTGGAGGCTTGTCTTTTGATAAATAAACACAATGGCTCTTTTTATCTGAATTTGTTTTCAATAGCCTGCTGGGAATGGACCTGTGTTGTAGCGTAAACAAGTTGTTAATGATTATGTGTTGCTGATATAACATTATTGGGAATTGGTGCTTCTTAGTTTATATTTCATTCACTCTAAATAATAAACTATGTGGCTGAATTTTAGAGAGTGGCCTAAAAGTCTGCTTGCGGTGCTGGAACATTTTTTTTATATTCTACTTTTTTTGATCAACATCATTGCTGTTGGAAAATACAATTACAATCTATCCAAATTATAGATAATTCTCTTCATTTTTGGCATTAAAGAACCATCTAAAGCCCAAAAAGGGTGAGATCACCAAGGCATTTTTTTTTTTCCCAAGGAGCATCATTGCCCCTGTCCAAATCGGAGACTACTGTATGTGCCATCTCCCATCAGTTAGGTGAAGGAGTTCTAGCCTTTTTGTTAACCTCTTGCATAAATGTGCAACTTGATCTGACCTTTGTCTTTCATTCCCCAGGATGATGTGGCCACATGTTGGGTAGAAGGTCTTTTAGTGCCGGTGCAGCCCTTCACTGTTTATGACTAGAGACACCTCTATACTTTTGCCTGTTTCTTGCACAGCAGGGGGAAAATCTTGGGATAATGTGGCACAGTGCTGCTGAGTTTGCATTCCCACCAACCCATCAATATCCCCCCTTTTTGTTCCTCTTCAGAGACCTCATTCACGTTTATGGTATACAGACCTGTAGTAGGCCATGAGTTTCCACGCCTAGTTTTTATTTCACTAAAGTTACCCATATGTTTAAGTGTAGTGTGTGTTCCTTGACGGTATCTTTGCATCTGGCAACCTTTGTTAGCCATGCAGGCCATTCTACATGTCCTGGGTCAAAATGATTAACACTCTACTGTACTCTACCACACACTCCTTACAAGGATAATTAATATTTTAAATTTTTAGGTAATGTGTTGCATTTTCCTTAGAACTAAATAGCATTTTCTTTCCTTTCAGGTTGTACTGACGTGTGCGGCTATGTAAGTTACAATGAATTGGAGGGAAACCAATCTTCCAAGAGGACTGCGCGGTGTTAAATGAGTAATCGCATTGGTTGCAGTTTAAGAAGAACATCTGCAGCAGTGCACTTTGACCAAAGGAGCTGTGTGCTGAAATTTCTGTAAATGCAGGCACCTCTAGAGTAAGTGAAGAGATGTGCACCTGTGATACCACTAGGCACTGGGATCTAAATGATGTTCTCAGGTGAAAAATGAAGGATTTTTAGAAGCTATGCTATAAGGGTTGTAATGGCTGAATGCTATCTTTTAATGCACAGTAATTTTAGCTGTAATTGTTTGCTGCTACATCGAGGTTTCTACTTGATTTTTTTACAGCTTTGGGGTTGAAGGAATTAAACAAAAAATAAACTTGAGCCAAAGGCCTTAAAATTTCTCAGAAGTTGGGCAGGTGTGAACATTTTTGTATTACTGACTTTTCAAAAAGTGTGTTTTTTTCATTAAACAGGAATGGGTTTATATTGGTTTTTATTTGCTAAAACCTGAAATACACCAAGAGTGCCAAGAATAGAGTCCAGCCAGCACTGCTGTTAGGGATTTCCCACAACTACTGAGACTGGGGCGATTGGGCTGGGCCGCCCTCTGAAAGGACTGGAGTGCTCCTCTGCACGAGTACTTTGTGTGTTTAAGAGAATCTTTAACGTGTGTGACGTGTCACCACAGATTTACTTTGTAGAAGTTGGGGTAGCAACTGTTCATGACGAGAGGAGCCTAGTATGATGTGACCTGTGTTGATGAGTTGTGCATCCATCACGGACTGAAATTTTAGTTAAAAGCCTTAGTTTCTTACTTGGCTGACAGTGGGTAGACCAAATTGGTCTATAATTTCTGTGCTTTATTTGTAAAGATTGTGGAATGATTTTTTTTTTTTTTTGTTAAATGATTAAACAATCTAAATGACTTGTGGTATTTCTGTCATCTTTTTGAGTAGATACACTATCTTTGTTTTGATGAGCACATCATTATCTTTCTGTAATTTGTCAGGTCCCTCCACCCCATAGACATCTGCCTGATTATGTACAAAAGCACCACCCTTCAATTCACAAGTATATTCAGAAAATTGTAAGATGACAAACATTAAGCTAAAATATTTTTTTCAAGGTAGCAGGACATTTACAGGTGCTGGTCATAAAATTAGAATATCATGACAAAGTTGATTTATTTCAGTAATTCCATTCAAAAAGTGAAACTTGTATATTAGATTCATTCATTACACACAGACTGATGTATTTCAAATGTTTATTTCTTTTAATGTTGATGATTATAACTGACAACTAATGAAAGTCCCAAATTCAGCATCTCGGAAAATTAGAATATCAATTAAGACCAATGCAAAAAAAGGATTTTTAGAAATGTTGGCCAACTGAAAGGTATGAACATGAAAGTATGAGCATGTACAGCACTCAATATTTAGTTGGGGCTCCTTTGGCCTGGATTACTGCAGCAATGCGGCGTGGCATGGAGTCGATCAGTCTGTGGCACTGCTCAGGTGTTATGAGAGCCCATGTTGCTCTGATAGTGGCCTTCAGCTCTTCTGAATTGTTGGTTTCTGGCGTATTGCATCTTCCTCTTCACAATACACCATAGATTTTCTATGGGGTTAAGGTCAGGCAAGTTTGCTGGCCAATCAAGAACAGGGATACCATGGTCCTTAAACCAGGTACTGGTAGCTTTGGCACTGTGTGCAGGTGCCAGGTCCTGTTGGAAAATGAAATCTGCATCTCCATAAAGTTCGTCAGCAGCAGGAAGCATGAAGTGCTCTAAAACTTCCTGGTAGACGGTTGCGTTGACCTTGGACCTCAGAAAACACAATGGACCAACACCAGCAGATGACATGGCACCCCAAACCATCACTGACTGTGGAAACTTTACACTGGACGTCACGCAACGTGGATTCTGTGCCTCTCCTCTCTTCCTCCAGACTCTGGGACCTTGATATCCAAAGGAAATGCAAAATTTACTTTCATCAGAGAACATAACTTTGGACCACTCAGCAGCAGTCCAAAGGCGAGACGCGTGTGACGCTGTTTCTTGATCAAGAGTGGCTTGACACAAGGAATGCGACAGCTGAAACCCATGTCTTGCATACGTCTGTGTGTGGTGGTTCTTGAAGCACTGACTCCAGCTGCAGTCCACTCTTTGTGAATCTCCCCCTCATTTTTGAATGGGTTTTGTTTCACGATCCTCTCCAGGGTGCGGTTATCCCTATTGCTTGTCCACTTTTTTCTACCACATCTTGTCCTTCCCTTCGCCTCTCTATTAATGTGCTTGGACACAGAGCTCTGTGAACAGCCAGCGTCTTTAGCAATGACCTTTTGTGTCTTGCCCTCCTTGTGCAAGGTGTCAATGGTCGTCTTTTGGACAACTGTCAAGTCAGCAGTCTTCCCCATGATTGTGTAGCCTACAGAACTCAACTGAGAGACCATTTAAAGGCTTTTGAGTTAATTAGCTGATTAGAGTGTGGCACCAGGTGTCTTCAATGTTGAACCTTTTCACAATATTCTAATTTTCCGAGATGCTGAATTTGGGACTTTCATTAGTTGTCAGTTATAATCATCAACATTAAAAGAAATAAACATTTGAAATACATCAGTCTGTGTGTAATGAATGAATCTAATATACAAGTTTCACTCTTTGAATGGAATTACTGAAATAAATCAACTTTGTCATGATATTCTAATTTTATGACCAGCACCTGTATTTACTGTATATTTACATTTAGTTTTAAAAAAGGTTTTTGAGGACAACAGCCTACATTAGCTGAACAGCATTTTCTCATCAAAATGTTATCACATGATCTATAAACGGATCCAAAACTATTTTGTTTAAACTTATTTTACTGGGTGTGAATGTACAAGTTTAGTTTTTAACTTTTGTTATGTTAGGTACAGTAAAGATTGATTTAACTAACAAAAAGTCACGTAAAATTAGTAATGGCAACGTTCATAGCTGTCAAGGGGTCAAACACTTGGTCCTTTTATGTCAAAAGAAGGTCCGATTACTAACCTGCAGAGACAGTTGTTGCAATACAATCAATAATGAGACAAAGAGAAGCTATATCCCCAGAGTTAAGGGCAAAACTCTTTTATTTCTCAAAAGCAAAAAGGGTTCGATATTCATCTGAAAGCTTAGTAGGTGGAATGCATTGATAGAAATTAAGGGAGAGATCATTGAGTGTCTTATGGGTAAGGCCTACTAGCATTTATTAAGGCTCCTTTGCAGGATTTCCAGTGTCCTACTTGTCTATCTTGGGTGTAGAGTGCGGTTCTACAGAGTTTGTATGTCTGGATTGTGGTGCAGACCATTGCTCAAGCAGCATGTGGCTTCATTCCGTTGTTTTTCTAATGTGCATTTACCTTAACCATGAGCTGTGGGTTTTGCTCTGAAGGAAACCTACAACTGAAGGCCAGAGAGCATTTATAGGCAAGGTCATTCTAAATTAGATTAAACCTTTATTATTCCAGAGGATTTTTTTTTAGCAGGAAAGTTGAAAATGAGTGAAAGACGTAAAACAATAAGCCAAGAGACCACATATGAGAGTCATTGTTATAATCTGTACGCACATCCACACTATTTCTACAAAAAAGAGTAATTAACAGTACCCCATATTTCAGAATTCAGCAGGTCAAAATACTTGTACAGTAGCTCTGGGGATAAAACAATTCTTTAACCCTTGGAAACCTGAATCGGCAGCCTGATGGCAAAAGGTGAAATGTAGGGGACGGAGCGTAGATTACTGTCAAAGAATCTAATTTTCTGTGATTTCACTCCATGGTAAAGGACTGCTGCAAATCAATAACTTTACTGAGTTTTGACAATGTTGTTTCAAAGTGAATGTGGCAATAGATAAAAGACTAATGTAAATTTTAGTTTTGTCCTCTTTTGAAATAATTGAGTTTCCTTAGAAGGAATAGTCCGTTCTGTCTCTGCTTACACATTTGTTCTGTGTGGAGAGCAAAATTTAGTTTTATTATCAATGATTTCTTTCCCTCAACTCAATCAAAAAACGGGTCCATGGCTGTCTTCCTTATCTTGTAACAGACTCACAATGGCAGAGTCGTTCACAAATTTCTAGTTGTCTTTTCCAGTGTGAACTCCTGCAGCCAAAGGATGGCAGCCTTGAGGTGACCCAGGGGATGAAAAACTGCAATCAACACACTTTGTCCAGAATCCTTCCTGCCAAGTTAGGCTCCAAACAAAATTTATCCCGTGTCTCAGAAATGTGAGATAATTGTGTATTAAAGATAGATGAGAAATCAATAAAGCTGAGTCTTGCATGGGCTGTTTGATCTGATCCTACAACAGATTCAGAAGTGTTGCTGTGGCATCTCTCTGCTTTATGTTCAAATCGGTAACTGTGTCTCTGGACCATGATGACAAAATGAGACCTCACTGATCATGCAGTCTGTGTCGTCTGCCGAATAGAAGCTAGTAATGCTAGTGTGAATGCACACCCCTTACAAGTAAAATATTCCAAATAAAACTCAAGTAAATTGAAACAATTAGATCATGACATTGATAGTAATTTAAGCTACAGCATTTCATCTTCTCTCAGATGTAAGCTGTTTGGATAGAGTTGATGTGACTAGATACCTGCAGAGCAGTCTTTGTTGACTGTAGATACAATTTGGTGATAATGATGATAGATTTATGTTCAGATGCTGGATATGCATATAAACCAGGACTGCTCACCAAGGACCGCTAGAGTGGCTGCAATGTTTCAGTAGAACCAGTTTTTAACTGGAGCTAAGTTACTGTTTGTAATTGACGTCCTTGCTTATGCTATAGTGTGTTTGACTCTTATCAAAACTGGCTTGGTGGGTGACACCTTATAGACTTGCTTATTATTGCAATCATATGTCTGTCCACAAGAGTGCGCTCATTTTCCAGTTTACACATTTTTCTTAACCAAACAGAGGACATACAGAGGATACGCAGAGGTTTGTGGTGTAAGAGATACAGTATCGCACAAAACGAATAAAACTCAAGTTTACTAAATGTCTTAGGAAAACATTAGATCATTCAGAGTCCAGTACCTGAGCACACAAACCAGAATCCAATTAGAAGAGTTTATCCCAAGACATGAATCAACCACCACTGATTCAGACATTAAGTGAAATGACACCCTTTAGGTTAAGATCAAGTTTAGCAACTCTGCTTTAAATCCCTGAAGCACCTAAAAAGCTTTGCAACCATTAATCGGGTATCCTATGAGTGAAGAGATGGCCTTGGCATGGGTCACTTCTGCAGATCTCTAGCCAGAAATTGTCCATTTAAGTCCCACTTACTGATGGGGCATGATATGCTACTTGAAACAGAAAAGAAATCATGGTGAGCTTTAAATCAAAGAAAAAAATTAATTCACAGTGAGAACTTGTAGAAGGCGGTGCAAAGAAGACCCAAATGTAGCAGCTGGTAAATGTGTCTGTGCAGAGAGGTCTGCCACCTAACAAGCTTTGTCAGCACCACTGCACTGCTGAACCACAGTACCGTGTGCCTGCATTTAAAATGTTCTTTTTTTACAATCCCTTTTTGAAGAAAAGATTGTGCTAGCGGATAGGTATGTTCTGAATTTATAAATGCTGTCCCAAAGGTGGTTCTGATTGTGGCTTCTTTAAATGTTAGATGACATCCTGCTGCATTTCTTAAATCCATCAGTCTTTTCATCCATCCATTTTTTCTAAACTGCTCATCAGGTTGTGAGTCATGCGGAGCCAATGCCTATCCCAAGCAGCAGTAGGCACACACACCCCTACTCATTCATGCTGAGCCAATTAAAGTTGCACACACCTATTGGCGATGTAAAAGAAAAGGCCTTGAAGATATTGGGAGAACACGCAGATTCCCCCCAGGCCATTTGAACCTAAGACTCAGCTGACTCAGCAAAACATGTTCAAAGGGGGTTGTGGGAAAAATGTGAGGTGTTGTCCATCCATCCATTTTCCAACCCGTTGAATCCGAACACAGGGTCACGGGGGTCTGCTGGAGCCAATCCCAGCCAACACAGGGCACAAGGCAGGAACCAATCCCGGGCAGGGTGCCAACCCACTGCAGGACACACACAAACACACCCACTAGGGCCAATTTAGAATCGCCGATCCACCTAACCTGCATGTCTTTGGACTGTGGGAGGAAACCCACGCAGACACGGGGAGAACATGCAAACTCCACGCAGGGAGGACCCGGGAAGCGAACCCAGGTCCCCAGGTCTCCCAACTGCGAGGCAGCAGCGCTACCCACTGCGTCACCATTCCACCCGGTGTTGTTTACATTTGAAATAAATGTCAAACTAAACACCTTGCTATCTGTTTTAGGAAAAGATCAATCACACTTGGGTCATCCAGCTCTGCTAACCAGTATGAATAAGGCAGGCTGATGCATTCTCACTCCACTAAACTTTGGGAATACCCTTTTGTACTCTCCTTTTCTTTTGTTTCAAACATTTTGGTGTACTTTTTCTTGGGTGCATGTCTAACATATGGTGTCTGGTGTCTACCTCCTGCTTTTTTTCTGCTCCAACTTTTTATTGTCCTGGTTTTGTTCCTCTTTCTCTGATATCCTGCTTGTCAAACATCTTCCTTCATTGGTGACCCATACCTATCACTTTGACTTTTAACTTCCACTTCATTTTTTCTGAACATTTGTTGACCCTTTTCTCTGGTACCTTCCTTCTCTATTTCCCAATGCCCCAGTACTCTACCCCTTTGACACAGTGTTTATCTTTACCGATTAGTAAGCTCTTCACTAATGTGCCCCCTGCTCCACTGAAATGCTCTTTCACCAGTGCCCTCCAGTTGTTTTGTCTACTTTCAGTAGCCTACTCTTTTGACTTTACGCTCTAACGAGTGGGCATATGTCTTCCATATCTCCTTTGATTTGATCTTGCCCCACTGTTAGTATCTTTTAGCCTTTAGTCACTGTGTACCTTCTGACATCCCACCTCATTACTGCTGCAGTCAGACAATGTGTATATCCCCTCTTGATTCAATTCATTGATGGACCTTCTTTGCAGCCCCTACACTGCCTTTTTTCCTACAGCTATACTTCTCTATATGACAACTTCTCTAAATCCACCATCATTTTCCACAATCGATCTCCACTGATGTCCTTTTCACATTGATATCCTAAGCTGTTAACATCCTGCTCTTGCTGTGCCTTTTCTTTGCACTGTCCATCTCCGCTACTGTCCAGTTTAACTGATGTCCTGCTCTAGTCATTTTTATTTACGTTGTCCGTCTCTAATGATCATGTATTTCTATCTTCATTAATTTTCATTCATGTTTTTTCTTGCATTGTCCCTCTCCACTGATGTCCTACTTAACCGATTTCTTCTGCAGATGGTCGGGTCTAGCTGTTTATTCATTTTGTCCTGTTATTCCGATCTCTTCTTCCACTTGTGACCTGCTCCTGCTGTCTTTTGTTTTATGTGGTGTGCCTTCTCTCTGTGTCCTGTTTAGTCGATGGTCTGTTCTGCTACTGTCCTACTGTAGTTATGTCTTCTGTATGCATTGTCCATCTCCAAAGATGTTTGTCTTCTGTTTGTTTGCAAGGTCTTTTTCCACTGGTATCCTATTCCATTGCCATCTTCTTCCATTTATGGCCATCTCTGTTTTGCATCTTCAATGTAAATTCTCTACCTCTACTGGTGTCCTGCCTCAGTGAACTCTTCTACTCATGATCCAGCCATTTTTTCTTTCTCTGGCTTGTTTTTCCTCTGTCTGTTCTGCTCCATTGATATCCCCGTCAAGTAGGTGTCCTAATCCATTTTTGTCTTTTGTTGGCATTGTCCATCTCCACAGTGACCCACTCCAGTGCCATGCTCTTCTGGTGACCTCCTGCCCCAGCAGGGTTGTCTCTTTCTGGTCCTTGGCCATGTGCACCAGCTGCCTACCCCATGTGCTGTGATGAATATGGGATCTGTGACGGCTTTCAATGTTGCATATTATGAGATGCACTCATTAAACTTGGACTCCAAAAGCACTTGACCTATTGAAATATTGGATTTCATCACGAGGAGACGGCTATGTGCCTCAAGTGCACAGTCTGAGGTCAAGCACAGACTGTGGCCATTAGGATATTCTGCTGACATGTTGCTCTTGCAGGAACCTGATACCTTAATATGAACAGACAAGAATTTTCAGCTGTCTGCTTAAGACTTAGCCTGAAGAGGCCAGAGTTGGAGACACTGACGTCCGCTGCACTGCCTTTGCTTGTAGGCTTTGCCAGCCAGCCCAGCTTTTACTATTACTCTACTGGAGAACACTTCATGCCTTTCCTGTGTCTGTGGCGCTTTATTTCTGTTTTACTTAGTGCAAGTGCCACTGTTTTGGAGAAAAAGCAAACAAATAAGTGTGTTGAGAGTAAAACGGAACCCCATGAGTAAGTTCCAGAGGGTCACAAAAGACCTAACCTCCTAAATAAGCCGTCGGCGCCTGTTATGCCCTTCAGCATCATCTTCCAGTTCAGCCAGTAACACCCTGTTTGCCCCTGAGAAGACACCTCCATATGCAGACTTTAATCTTCAGTGAGTTCCTGAGACATCATCCAGCTGGCTGTCTGGATACATGAACACAGGCCCTTATTCTGAAACGCTACATTTCAGTTCAGTTAGTTCTCTGCAATTTCACGTCCAATTTCAGCAACCTAACCCTAGTTTTTCCAAGAGATGCTGCACTCCCTATTCATCTATTGAGCACAAGTGTGTACCCAAGACATTTCCCAGTTCCAATGCTGACCCCTCAAGGCATAGGCCAGCAAATTTATATTATTTAACAGTGGGTGCTTTCAATATACCAAGATGAACATTATGACTATTTATAATGGCTGTCCCGTAACTGCTTTTCAATGGAGAACAGAACAAGTGTTTGAATAGGGTTTTTTTCTATCCCAGTAAGGAACTAGTTAACGAGAGCCATAACGATTTTGCTGTGCTTTGACTTGGCTCTGATGCCGCGCTGCCTTCTACTCCTGACGTCTGCTTACATCCAACGCTGTTTTGAGGCTTTGGCATTTGCTCCCAGCAGTAATTCACGAGTTGCAATTAGTTTCTAAATTTCTAATGAAATTTAATTTATTAGTTGAGGACGGAGTTGGATTGAGAAGCCACACTTTCCAACTGCGGTTTATTCCTTAAACCACACTGCATTCTGGAAATGAGCCACGGTATATGTGACGTGGCAAAAACCAGACTGTATATCTCAAATTGCAAAACCAAAGAGCGCCACCTGTTGGCAAGTCAGGGAGCTAGAGAAACTGACCCCAATACCTCAGTCTTCTTGAGGGCCACTGTGCCTGCTGTTGCATGGAATGTACTATTTCATAACCGCGCCACAAGCTTAGCCATGCAGTCTTTCGTCAGACTAGTGGTAGACTATTTGATCAGCTCCTTGATTTGGCTGCCTACCAATTCAATTATTCTTCCTTTGCATGATATTGCAGCCAATGAAGGGATCTTGTAAGAAATTAGGTGGCATCATTGTGTTGCCTTGCACTCAATTCTCTCTCCAGGAGCTCCTCTTTTAATTCCATCGGCTACTCAAATTTGGAGAATGGTGTAAGAACATGAGGTGACACAAGAATCCATGTGTTTAAAAAAATGGATGACAAAGACAATGTAGGAAAATGAGATGGCGTGGTACTTTAAGGTATGGGTGTGACAGAAGATGGAACAAAGACATGTGGAGTTATCAGTAAGGTGGTACAAGGAGGAATGTGGCAATAAGCCAAAGTGGTAGAGGAAACTTGGGGGTTGTAAGGTACACTGGCACAAAGAAGGAGGGTGGGTTAAAATGAAGTGGCCAAGAAAATTGTGAGGTTTGAGATGGATGGAATATGAAGAATAGGAGAATAACACAGAGTTGTACAAAATCTGGGGATGTTGTGAGATAAAGTGGTGCAAAGAGGAATGTAGAAATGAGACCAAGTGGGACACAGGCCATTGGGGTTATGTAAAAGAAAGTCACTATGGTAAAAACAGAACTGAAAAACAAAACTGGATGACATAGAAATGGGTGAGGTTATGAGATGCAAAGTGTAATGGAGAAAACAAGATGGTGTAGCAAATAGATGGCAGAGGTTCACCCACACAAAGCGTTTCTGCTCACATCTCCCCTGTTCTCTCCCAGCTTTACTGGTTACCGGTTCCATCAAGGATTAAATTCAAGATTCTGCTTCTCTCCTTCAAAGCCCTACATAACCTTGCCCCCCTCTACCTCACTCAGCTCCTAGCTCCTTATACTCCTTGTCGCTCTCTCAGGTCCTCAAGCAGTTTTCTCCTTACTGTCCCACGCACCAGACTCTCCATCTTGGGAAGCAGGTCCTTCAGTGTATTAGCACCTCAACTCTGGAACTCTCTTCCTCAGTCTCTCCGAGATTGTTCCTCTTTCTCCACATTTAAATCTCAACTGAAAACTTTCCTCTTTTACAAACGTTTGTCTTCTGTGTAAATATTTTTTTTACTCTGTATGTAAAGCGACCTTGGGTTTGTGAAAAGGCACTCTATAAATGCAACTTATTATTATTTTATTATTATTAGAGGTTTGTACCATTTAACTTCAGCATATTTTTTTCAGTTTAAACATTAAACCCATCTCTTTTTTGCCATTTGGTTATTTAGAAGCGCACTTCTTAAACAAAAGCCCCTCAGAAACATGATGTCCAAATCCATAGGAAGGTTTTTTGGAGACGTGTGGTACATTTTTGTATTGCACAAACAAACAGATAATTTTCGCCCACCAGCACGTTTTGTGGTTCACCATTTCTTTTAATTACATACAGAGTCTGACAAATCTGAAAATCGAATGCAGCTGTTGTTATATACCAACTGGTTTGGGGCAAAAAGTTAAAGAGCAACAGCCACAATCTGGGATGGTCCAGCATGAAGCTTACATTACAAGGCCCAAGGGCCCAAGGTTAATTACTGCCATCCCCTAAAAACTGGGCTTACTTCCAGAGGGTGACACCACTCTGCTTTTGTAACTGGCTTCAGTGACTGCTACTCTGACAGGGAGAAAAGTGGATATGTGTGGAGAGCACTTTGAGTAGTGAGAAAAGCGCTATATAAATGTAAAGAATTATCATTATTATGTTCCTCCTCTCTGAACCCTGAAATTTCCTGTAATGAAGAGTATGTGTGTTCACGTGAACCTAAGTTTGTACTTTTATGCGCAGTATGTACAACATATACCAGTATGTACTGTATGCATGTATGCACATTTAATTCCACAGTTTTGCTATCATTAATTAGTCTGTATGAGTCAGTGTTTGGTATCAATGTGCCTTACTGTAAGTGATTGCTGTTTATGTGTCTTTTTGCATAGCATACTGATTAACATGTATGTAACTGTAGGCACTTTGAGCTGATTGACTCTTTAGTGTGCACATTGCCTATTATTTGTGTCGGTGGCACTGTGTGCATGGATATAAATACTTGGCTGTCTGCACAGTGCATTTTTAATAACTCACTAGCCTCCACCACTACACATCCATAGCCATGGAAGAGGTAATCAATATGAAGAGTAAAGCAATCGGGCCATTTTGAAACATCAAGAGTAGAAATATACCAAAATGCAAAGGCAGTCAAGGCCAATCTTTTGTCAGTATCAGCTGACTCAATTGAAGGCCCAGCTTACATCTGCCTATTCACCTGACCTTTACACAGAGTAGGTTCAGTATGATCATATTAATGACTATTCATAGTATGTTTGAGTGAAAACAGTTATTAAATATAAATAAGACAAATACACTGAAGGAGTCACCATGAAGCACCCAACACTGAATTTAGATTCTACTTTTTTCTCAAAATATTTCAGTACCATTGCAAAAGGTCTCAGTTTTAGAAAACATATTGTCTAACATTGCAGGATTAGAAAGCAGAGTAATCATGTCTCTTACACTAAATTTCATACATCTGTCTCAACAACCATGCTGGATTATATAACTTCCCAGGACTAAAAGTACACTACTCAAGGCGCTCTTGCATCTGCACAATGAATTTACCCAGATCCTTTCTTCAGCTTTTTTAAAACTACTTGCAACTGGTACATCACAATCGTCCATCCATTTTCAAAATAACCCAGTTCAAATCAGGGCCATTGCTACTTTGGGTACAACAAAGGAGCATTGCATCAAAGGGCCCCAGTGCCTCACAAGCATCTACTGTATATCCGCAGAAAGGGGGTTCTTTCATTGGGAGGAATCCCCACACTTTCCTCAAGGAGTGTGTTCTAAAATCTTCACCTCTTCTCAACAATTGTAGCCTCTTTAACCGCAGCAAACATTGCCTTTAATGATGACATTTTGACTAAAAAAGCTGATGTCTCCTAAGCCACAAGCATAGACATTTGGAGAAGTCTGAACTGAAGTTGTCTGAGTGCATTCAGAGATGGACACTTTAGACCACAATTGTTGAGTCAGGGCTATTACCTGGGATAAGAACGGCAGATTTGCAGCTATATCCCATGTATCCAGGGTACACTCATGAACACACCCACTCACACCAGGTGTATTTAAGGTAAATATTCCTGGAATGTAAGAAGAAAACAACTATATGGGAAAAATCTAGACAGGCATAGAAGATTGTGCAAGCAACATGCATGATATCTATGCCCAGGTCTGGAGCTGAAACCATGTCTCTGAAGTGTTGTGGTAGCAGCACCAACTAGGGCCCAAACGCTATCCTGATGCTGTACTGTCTGAATCCTTTTGAATATTTACAAGTTATTTTTTTTTCTCATATTGGATACAAGCATCTAACATTAAAAACTCACATAAAGGTTATAAAGCGAAGGCTTTGCACAATAAAGCATATAATAGTGATACAAAGGTGTTGAGTCTGGGCACACATGTTTTTAAAGACGCACCTGCAATGGCACTAAATGAGCCGTTGCTGTTGTTGTACTCAAAGTCTGAACATTAGGCTTTTCCAGAAATTAACAGTACACAAAATACAGAAGGATAGTAAGACAATCTTCAACATAAAATTCGTTACATTCTTTAAATTACAAAGTCCATAAGAACAGTAAGTTTAGCATGACGTTCTTTAAATTCTGTAAGTACTAAACTGCTGGTCCACGGCTGAGATAGGAGAAACTGCATAATTCAATTGATAGGTTTCTTAGGATTATAACACAATTTAAGGTAATGTCTAGGAATGTATATCTGATCCAACTAGAGTTTGTCAGATAGCAACCTGGAGACTGTTAGACAAAGATAATCTATGGTCTGATAAGGTCAAAATTGACTGCTTTGTCCTCAGTCCTAAGTGCTAAATATTTGACAAAAGTGTAATACATCATACATCTTTAGAATACTTTCCAGTTATGAAGTGTGGTAGTGATGGCATTATACTATGCATCAGAACCTGGAAGTCTTATAAAGACAAAAAGCACAGACAATGAAAATGTCATAACTTAGCTCAAAAAAATTCAGATGGCACAAAAAGTGCTAGTTTTGTAAGATGCCACTGACTAAAAAAGAACATACTGTATATTTGCCCCCTGCTCACTTCGCTTGCCAACCCCCGTACCTGCACTACACGTTAGCCTCTTTGCGGTTCTGCCACTCGCATATGGGGATGCGGATGTACAATTTACTAACTATTTTACATTACAGCGAGTAATTAACCATATTAAAAAATAGTAAAACGTAATAATTTGAAAGAAAATTATGTTTCATGTTGCGTTAGAGTTATTCTTTGCGTTATACGATTTTGTTCTGTTTGGCTTTGAAATTAACATGCAAAAACTTTTTAAACTTACACTTTTACTGTAAAACTTCAGTAAAAACAATTTTTTGAATTAAATTTTTGTCACTATCGCATTGAATTTTGATTCTGTGTTTGGACTTTCATCATGACAATGCAACGTATAACTGCCCATGATTGAATTTTGTTTCTTTCCCTCTATTAAATAAAACAACTTTTTCGAATGCTTGGCTCTGAGATTTGTAAATTGTCTTTGCAAAAGCTATTCTAATGGGAAACTGTTAACGATTTAATACAAATGGCCTATCAAGATCTCCTTTGTTGTCTAATGTTATCCCCTGAAGATGTACTACATTACCTTTCTTGGATACATCCTTCTTTCTACAGTAATTCGTGCGGAGGAAGACCAGATGGTGTTAACGGTTGTAGATATTCTTCGGGATATTGTAAGTTGATGTTTTCATGTCCTGCACGATCACCACCAACTGTTTCGGCATAGTCTATCGATATGCATTTAACCAATTTCCCATGTAAACCGATCAACATTTTTGGCGTTAATTCATTTGACTTCATCGTTTCTCTGTGCTAGGATTGCTCGAGTACTCATTTCTTCTGTTGATAACCCTTCAAGATGAAATTCTTCAATAAGATTTGGACATAATAGTCATAAAAAGTCTTCTTAAATTGGGAACTTAAAGTTAGGAAAATGTTAAAATTTATAAGAGCTGAGAGAGCAAGAACTGTGTCTGTCAAAAGCATTCACACGAATGAGAGTACCGTGGACATGGGGCGTTAACCGTAAATGGTTGAGAGGAGGGCGAGACTTGAAAAAAATTACATGGCCAAAGTCTCGACTTGCAAGACTTGAAAAAATCTTCCAAAAAGTCTTGTTGCAGGATTTTTTTTATAAATATATATATATATATATATATATATATATACTGTATATATATATATATATATATATATATATATATATGGAAGAGAAGGTCTGTGATACACGAAACGCAGTTTATAGTATCCCATGCAATTCTTGCTCAGCGGTATACATAGGACAAACTTCAAAAAGAATCTCAACACGTGTACAGGAACATCGCAACACCGTCAGAAGAGAGTACGCACTATCATTGATCTATGCACATACTAAATCAACAGGACACACATTCAACTGGGACAATGTAAAAGTAAAATTTAAGGCCAGTACTAAAAGTGCCAGAGAGTTGGCCGAGTCTTAGCTATCAAATGAAAACACCATCAACAGACACTTGGACATAAATCCAGCATATGCTAACTTAAGAAGAACATGTACATAATAAATAAACTATACAAACCCCCCCCCCCCCTGATCATACTGACTTAGTCACCTACCCCACTCCCCCCCACCCCCAACTTAATGTGTTGCTATATATTGCCTTTGATTCTTGTAAGTCTAAGCATTATCCTCTGATGAAGACCCCTGGTAGGGGATGAAAGCTCAGGAATAAAAACTACTTTATGATACGTGATTCATTTTTTCTTCCTTTGTGGATCTCCAGCTGCAAATATATATATATATATATATATATATATATATATATATATATATATATATTTGTTTTGTCTTGGAAGAGTAATATGTTGCTGAACTTTCCCCTATTGTATTATTAATATGTAGCCGTTGTCAGAATGCCTCTAATCTCACAGACTTACCACTGTTTATAAGGTATTGTACCATATAACTCCTCCCCACCTTCCCTTCTATATCTATAACCTCAGGCAATTAGGTATAGTAAAAGATAAGCAGGAGTTAAGTTACACATAAAATATTATTGATAATATTCATAAATAATAACAATATGCAAAGTACATTTGAATATTGGCAGCCATACAACCTGATTAAATGGTGATGTATAGTTTCAGGCGGCACACAGACTTATAGTTATTTAAAAATGTCTCTAGTTAAGACATCATTGGTGCTCAGCTTTCTTCAGAACAGGCCGCAATCCTGTTCAAATATGGCTGCCGAGCTGTGGTCTCCATTGTGTTGTCCTTTCAGTTCATCAGTTTGGTCTTCATGATCAGAGGTTAGTAAGAGACATACTTCTTCATCATCAGAGGTTGGTAAGAGAGACAGTGTGAGGTTGAGCAAGTAAATTTATAGATGTTCTGTCCAACCCCTAGAGCCAATAGGGCGTCATAGTACTTAAATGCCTCTGAGACAAGCCAATTCCAAACAGCCATACCTCAGACCAATGGGGAATAGAAAATCTTAACACCTGCCACCCCCCCAAACCATATGTTAAGGTAACCTGGCTCCCTTGCAGGAGCTGAAAGACTTTAGCAGAGAAATACTCACCAAACTGGTTTAAGGCACATCCCCCCCATCTCTGTCTTAAAATTCAAAGAGGCCCATTACTAGGGGGGTTTAGGTAAACATGAATACTTCTCACTAATGTAACACTAAATTACATTGCTTTGCCTAAATTACAAATAAAGACATACAAAATATTTATCAAGTTATATGCAAAATCTTACATCACAACAATATTAATAGGGCTTAAGGGATCAATATGCATCATTCTCTTGCCCTATGCAGAAACAAGGGAGTGCCTGTCTGATATAACTAGCTCCTAAAGATCATATACCGCTGAAAAAGTTAACACACAAAATAAAAGTGAACAACATAAATATAAAATTACAAATAAACTGCAAAAAAATCATGTTCATAATAAGATAAAAAATAATACGCCAAATGCACAAACAATAATAGAAAAAGTGTGTCAAAGTTTGAAGTCTGGAAATTTTAAAAGAAATCCTAAGAGTTGTCAGCCTTAACAATGCTCTCAGATATATTTCTGTAAGAGGCAATTGCCACCATGACATCCTATGCCGACTCACATGACCATGTCATTTTACATACAGCCATATCACAAGCATGGGATAACTGTACAGTTATCATGGATCATGGGAAGCAATGGAACAATTGATTGTCAGCAGAGGCAATAGTAGGAAAATATGCAGAAAAAGAGTCTAAATATTAAAAAAAAGAAATCCTTAAAAAAAACTTGCTATTTTTGGCTTTGCCACTTTTTTCTTCAGCAACCAGGAACCAGGTTTAACCTATTTTGTTACAATTGCATTTTTCCAAGAGTCTCTGAAGCAAGCTGTGAGGAAAGAGATGTCCTCAGCAGGATTAAGCAGTGCAGAGAAAACATTGAACCACAGTACATATTGAAGGAGAAAAATGATCACTTCAGCAATGTACTCCATATCTACTATATTTATAGATACCCAAATATGTATGGTGCAATCACTATACAATTAGCACTTTCATTAGAATGCTTGCTTCCACTGAGAAAACGCCTGTGGCCTCACATATAAAACTTGCTTATGCTCGGAAACATTAGTAAATTACTTCTCACGTAAAAGTTGGGATTTATAAAACACAAAATGCTGTGGAAATTGGCTTAAAGTTACAGAAGGTTTCGACCATCCATTAAGTACTACGCAAACTTTTTTGGTGTTGGCATTTTAGTGACTCAAGCCAACAGGAGAATGAAGTAAACAGAAAACCTTACTTCATTACACATTTCAATGATGCATCTGTCACATTCTGATGTCTGTCTATCCATCCATTTTCTAAACCTGGTTGTTCTAAATATGTAATGGAACAGGGATTGTGTGATTGCTGCATAATGGTCTCCATAATATTTACTCCAATTCAGAACACAACTGCAAGAGGGCGGCTGTAGGACTTCTAAATTGGCTAATAAGTCAGTTATCACTACGAAAAAGGACACTGGGATTAATACCATTAACAATATATGACAGAAAACACTGTGTTTTTAAGTTTGTTTGTCTGAGTATTGAAATTGTGGCAAAATACGTATTTTCTTTTTTTAAGAATTTAGAAAATGCGTGCATAGTGTGATATTCGGGTGCAGCTTAGTTAACTGATTTTGAAGTTGGAGCATTTTCTGTTATTTATTTGTTTCATCATTAAGACAGATATCACATTTTTCTTTTTTAAACATTTTGCAGAAGGACATTGTGTGACGTGTGACGTAAATCTGCTCAAATCACCACACCACAGTTTTTTACAGGCAGGCAGGCATAAGCTGCAGCCACACACTATCTTTTCTATCA
Source organism: Erpetoichthys calabaricus (assembly GCF_900747795.2). NCBI lineage: Eukaryota > Metazoa > Chordata > Cladistia > Polypteriformes > Polypteridae > Erpetoichthys > Erpetoichthys calabaricus. Next base: position 12,666,564 of record NC_041404.2, read on the forward strand.
CTCCTTGCTGACTACTAACAATCTGCTTTGCCAGAAGCATCTTAAGGGTGTTTAAAGGAGGAAAATACTATATATGAAATATTCAAGCTGAAATTATCTCTCTCGCATAGATCAAGGGACAATTTAGCACTGCCAATTCACCTAATCCATCATTTGACTGTCGGAGGAAACAGGAACAAAGCCACACAGACCCACGTGCAATATCCAGGGAGCACCAGGACACGACCCTCAATTCCGAACCTTGATTCCAGCAGCACATATGTACATTAACAGTGGCCTTAAAAACTGTGGGAAAAATACACTTTATCCGAGACTTATTTTAGTAACATAGTGCATCCACATAGGGGAAGCAGGCCCCCTGGCCTCTCCTTAAATTCTGCTAAATGTCAGTAATATATCAAGTTCACATTCACTAAAGTTTTGTTTCCTTCATTCCACAGGTTGAAAGTAAAGATTTCACTTAGGAACATCCATGTGCCTGTGACAGCAAGGGGCCTTATCACCCAACCGCAACAGCCCCCTAACCACAATGACATAATTTAGTGTCCACACGCCAAAAACAAGTGGAAATTATTACACTGCATTGTTAAAAGTATAATCGACTTCCTGTTAAGGAGTTTTATTCATTAAGTTACATGGGGGTCCTGCCACAGGTTTGGATGACAAGGATCCGTGTCTCTGCTGTTTGTAGCATATGTCATATGTTCCATGTATAACCAGAATTAAAAGTCTAATTAATTGTCCCAAACATTATAGTGCCCTGAATCGGGGGGACCATATACAAAAGGTGTTGTCATTTCTATATGGTGTGACAAAAGTGTATACAAATATCCTCAAATTAAAGACTGCAATGTGCTCTTTCATCACATCTGAATTGTTTGATTTGTAATTTTAAACTGTGGAACATACGGATAAATCATGGAAAAATGTGTCACTGTCAAAAACATTATGGAGGGCACTGTATATTGCTTCATTGGCAGTAAAACTTAAACATGTAGTTAGGTTCTGCTTTTATTACTAGTTTTGAAGTAGGCAACATACTGCTGTCTTAAAGTGGGTTTGATTCCTAGCCTGGAAACTAATTGTGCAGAGTTTGCACATTTTCTCTATTGCTCATGTGGATTTTTCCCAGGTAGTCTGGTTTACCAGCACATCCTAAAAGATGTGCATGTTGGAGTAACATCTCACTCTAAATTGATTTGGTAGAAACCTAAGTGTTTCTGGCAATGGCAATGCATCTTGACACAGTCAGTCCTTAACCTGCACACAATTTTGCCAAAATAGGCACATAAACATTTACTTGAAAAAAAAGTATTGTAAATTGATTAAAACAAAGAGAATTTTGTTTACAATTTTACATAATAATAATAATAATAACATTTTATTTATATAGCACCTTCCCATGCATAAGGTGCTTCACAGAGACTCAGAAAGAACAGCAGGGTATATGTAACATTGGATACAATTATTTCCTGCATAGAACACTAAACAGATAAATATAGGATATACAAAGCATTAAACAGAATAAAAGTAAAATACTAAATTCAATACTAAAAGAAATGCATGAACAAATAGCATTATTTGTGATATAACACACACAAACACAAATTATCCTCTGCATCTGGACAGAGATAAACTGAAAGAAGTGTCAGAACGTTAGGTTAAGTTAAACGTTTTCATGAACAGATGAGTTTTAGGTTGTTTTTAAAAGAATGAATTGAGTCAGCTGATCTAATTAATTTCCGGAAGTCATTCCAAAGTCTGTCCACTATAAAGCTGAAAGCCTTGTCATGCACAGAGTGTAGGTTAGTGTAGAACACAACATGATTGCCTGAATCAGAGAACCTGATTGTCACTGATGTAGTACAGTGCAAGGCTATTTAAAGCTTTTTAGATTATTAATAGAATTTTTTATTCAATCCTGTAAGATACAGGAAGCCAGTGAAGGCAAAGCAGGATGGGTGTTATGTGTTCGCTGTTTGCTGATTCGTGTAAGGACTCTTGCAGCAAGTGGTGATATAAGATTAGAAGCAGCACCTGCCAGTGGGAAGTTACAATAATCAATGTGGGATGTGATAAAACCATGGACAAGTTTCTCAGCATTAGAAAAGGTCAGGAATGAGTGAACACAGAATATGTTACGGAGGTGGAAGTAAGAAAGTTTCTTAATGTGGTTTATAAAATTGTTAACATCAATCTATGGCCAAAATTTCCAAGTAAATAAATGTTTAATTTTGTAAAAATAAAACTGGCAAAAGTTTAATTGTGTAGATACTTTTTATAGGTATCATAAGAATCTTATACTGCTTTTGATAAGAGACAGCAGGTGGGATCATGCAAATGACCCATTCCCAAACTAATGCAATGTTGAGGTCTCCTAACTGGTGATGGTAAGCCAGGAATCACACTTTACAGATGAAAACTCTTAGTTCATATCTCTCTCTACAATTATGTCCCTGTCTTTACTTACCAGTATGGAAATGAGCAGCAGAGAGTGATAAAAGAATAAGGTAACCAGAACAAGCGTTAGAAATTAAGCTTTTACAGAATCTGACACGTTGATGCTTTGTGGTGCAACAACCCCAGTTCTTTGAATAAGATAATTGTACAAACTTCCCTGCCTCTTGAATTATTCACACAATGATGCCATACAGCGTCTTCCCTTTAGTGTTCACTTGTGGTTAAGGTTTCCATCAAAATGAGAGTTTTTTAGGGATCAGATGTAGCTGCCATGTCTGGACAAGTCATGAATCAATGCAGTGATAACTCTCCTACTGAGAACATGGCCACAGAGAAACATATGTTTGAAAGAAATCTAAATGTTTGTGGACTGCAACTGCTCAGCCCAGAAACACAAAATGAATTCAATCATACCTTGTCCGCCGTCTTTCTGCGGCACAGCTGGTTATATAGAACTTCTAACGAAAATGATGTCTGTGCAAAGCATCTGTAGGAACTGGTACAAGCACTGGGGAACGTCAATCATTTTGAGCTCCACAACCAATAGATTGTCTGAAGCTGTCTTCACATGGGCAGCTGCTCTACTGCCATCACCACACCACCTGTCTCCATCTGCTTCTCGTTATGACACATTGCATTAATGCAATTTGAGCAGCTCGTCTCTGATCACTGTGAATGCAGCCCTTATCACAATGCCTCAATCACACTATTTCTATTTATATCCAATGGTGGGGCCTGGCAGCAGCTGAGCATACTCAACAGCACTGTGCTCTTCAGTGTCACACCTGTTTTAAAGTGCTGCTTAGGGGTGTGCACCAGCACCAATAGGCAAAAAATCAGAAGAAGGCACCAAAGCAGAGAGGTTAAAGGTCAAACTAAATACTCATTGTCCTACCTTTAACCAGAATTGAGCACAAGCTATGCATATCTTCTGGTGCACTTCATCACAAAGTGGTTCACAGGGAGGAGAGTAAAATAAATAAAGCCACTGGACATTACTAAAGCTAGAGTGGAATTGGAAATCTGTGGAACCACCAAAGGAGTTCATACTTGAAAGCTACTGATGTTATCATTTGTGCTTGCCATCAGTTTATGTGTTGCAGAGTCATCTAGAGACATTAGGCATATCATACAGTACCCTTAATACAACAGTTAAAGTAGCATCTCTATATTTGTTCTTTGAGAATGTCTTCTGTCCTTCACCATAATTGACCCAAGTATAATAAATAGGACTGTGCTGGCTGTCAGTTACAGTTTCCACATCTATAAAAAAAACTGGAGAGAACAAGGCCACATATCAGTCCATCCTTTATGGGCTACCACCTGCTGATAATGCTATTATCCTTTAGTTCCTGTCCAAAGTATCCAGGCTGACATGGGCAGTTGCTGCTTGGGTCAACTTCTAATAAACCAGTGTAGTTGCCAGGAAGGAAGGACATGAATCCTGGCTGGGATAAAGGTAGGAGTCATACCTGGCTAGGAGGCGATAATGGATTGACTGGGCAAACAGGCTCACTGGGAGCAGTTTATGCCCTCACATGACAGGTGGCAATGTCCCTCAAGGCTGGCCCTGTTTGAGCAGTTTATGCCCTCACATGACAGGTGGCAATGTCCCTCAAGGCTGGCCCTGTTTAAGACACCCACAGGGTGGCATGGGAGTTGAAGTCCAGAAACACAGCCCTGTTAGGGTCTTTGATTACCACAAGAGGGCACTGCCGGAGGAGGGCTGCCTGTTGTCTCACTTAAATTGAGTCAGAGTTGGGAGTCAGCAGGTAACCCTCTTTGAGGTGGAAGGACCAAATCCTGTATTGGTGCGTTTTGGCTGGTGCTCTTGTAAAATGTGTTGAAAACAAATAGAAATCCTTTATTTGAACCAGGCGTTTTGCTTGGACATTACTGTGTCTGTAGTTTGGGGATCAGTGGTGCATTCCCTCCCCGCACCGTGGTTACATTGGCGTAGTCAGCAGGATTTCCTGGCCATCGGTTGGCAGGGACCTGAAAAAATTTATTGTAACAAAAATCCAGACTGTAATCCCACATATCCATCACCGACACACAAGACCAGAAATGAACAGAAGAACCACCAGGAAAGCCAGCCAATTGGGAATCAAAAGAGATCTGTCAAGCAACTGCAACTGGTCACTGTCAGGTAGCTCCATGACATACGAAGACAGCAGGCTGACACACCAGGTCCAAGACTAAAATCCATTTGCGCAGGAGGAATACCTTTCTGAAGAGACACTGAATGGCCTCTTCAACAGATCACAACTCTCTATAAACAATGACTAGGTTCAGTACATGCCCTTGAAGGGTCAAAATCACTGAAAAGTGTTACGGAAAACCTTTCATTCTCTAAAACAGCAAGCCTGTGGCGGGCCATCTGTTATGTGTTTCAGCATCATGACTGAAAGGCTGCAAGGCAAGAGAAGATTGGAGCAATGAGAATGTTGCTATTGAAACCCAGATTGCCGGAGCCATCATTCAAGCATCCCCAAGAACCAGACGGGAGTAAGTGACTCTCCTTTCTTAACAGGAGATAAGGGGTCTCAGAATCTGTGTCTGAATTCCTCTGATAAATTGTGTGAGACAGAACAGACTGTCCCTAAAAAGAGACTTCCAGACTAATTTTCCCATAGTGCCACAGAAAACCTGATTGTGCATGTGCGAGAACAACGCTCACCAGGCTCACAAAGATGAAAGGAGATTCCAAAAGTTCCACACAAAGTCAGACAAGCTAAGCTGAAAGCCAAATCGACCTCCAATAACTGCAGGAGCTTCTAAAACCTGTACCAGCACTTCAATCCATACTAAATACCTTAGGGGATGTGGTGAAAGAGATTGAAGACACCATCAAAGCTGAAGTTGCTTAACAGATAATTATGGCTTTTGAGAATTGAACCGCTGTTCGTAGTGAATTTGGCCATACAGGTGAGAAAGAAAGGAGTGCGGTGTGAAGTGATCCTCAAAACACTGAGGACAATCAAGTAATGCTCAGTACAACAAATTTAGAAAAAAGGTTCCCTATGGTCGGACCTCAGGTCATGGAGGCTACTACCCAGACCAGTGCAGTCCCAATGGGGACAGAAATAGAGACGCAAGACAAAGTGACCCTGGACAATATTAAAGAAAACCAAGTATCACTTGCTCCTACATGGCAAAAGGATGTCTGGAAAAAACATCTCCCTGCTTTAACAAATGCCATGCAAATGATAAAGGGCCCCACTTGAACTGATAGAGGGCCCCAAACTACCAAAGGCCACAAAATAAAATGGGGAGTTTACCCTAAATTAAAGACTTGCCCAACAAAATAGAGGCAGCCAACAGGAAATGCCTGCCAAAGTTCATGATTTTATAACCCCACCTACTTCAGCCACATCAGTGGACATCATCCAAGAGTAGGGTGCTGTGCAAAGAGAAAAAGCATAGGAGGGGTGGACCCTATCCAGTTTCCCCTCAAAAATCAAAGAGGGCGGTGTTTCGAGTGCCAAGGGTTCGGATGTCATTGGTGACACTGCCCTTGGTGACAACCTATTAGGACGAAGCCATCACAAGTAGAGCAACAGCTGCTACAAACCCAAAGGGGAGAGGTTTGTCAGCAGCATAATGCACCCCATAACTGTGTTTTTTCTTACTGCAGGGGATGGACAATGAAGTTGTACTGCACATAACCACCTCTGATTCACTCTTACTGTCAGACTGGAGGCTGACCCCTACAGGACTCAGTTGAGGGGCAAGCCCTATAAATGCCAGGAAGGAAGAACAGGCATCCTGGCTGAGTTAAAGTAAGTATTCACACCAGTCCTGGATGCCATAATTGATGGACTGGGCAAACAGACTTACCGAGATAAGTTATTTCCCCCTCACAACAGGTGGCAGTGTCCTTGAAGGCTGGAACAGACTTGAAACACCCACAGAGTGGCATAGGAGTTGGAGTCCAGAAATGCAGCCCTGTCAGGATCCTAGACCTAGACAGGAGACCTGAAGCAGTTCCCAGGTCTAATTTAAAAGAATGCCTGCTGCTTCATTTAAATCAAGTCAGTGTCAGGAGGTTGTAGGCAACACTCTTGGAGGTAGAAGGAGTGAATTCTGTATTGATGCATTTTGGCTGGTGTTCTTGAAAAAGGTGTTGAAGACAAATAAAAATTCTTTATTTGAACCCCGAGTTGTGCTTGGACATTACTGTGTCTATGATTGGAGGCTCAGTGGTGCCCCCTTGTGGTTACACCAGCCTTGTGCAAGCAGCAAGTACTGCTTGTCCTTTTGAAGACATCTAGTCTAACATTGATAGCTGCTGCCTTAGGTACTTTGCAATACCTATAAAATAGTATGGGCCAATAGGTGTCACTGTGGGCCCAATCTGAAGGGCCTTGTTCATTGTGAGCAGTCACTTTTGAGTTGTCTTTTGGGATTTCAATCTAGGGCAAACAGCCACTACTGTGAGTTCCCTTCAGAAAGTCTACCCCAGGCTAGCTGCAATTGCTCCTTATGTATAGTTTTTTATAAGATCTTATCACAGCACGGGCAGCCAGCACTCTTAAGTCCTCTCAAGTGCATCGAACACCTGTCCTGTACCACCTAGCAGAGCTGGGTATATTCAGTAAGGTATACATTGAAGTTGGACTGTCAGGTGGTGATACAAGTCCTCTCTAAGGTATCCTGTAAAACATGAGCAGGTGCCACTCCTAGTCATAACCAAAATAACTAGTTTTGCCACTAGATCTTTGCAAATTGTTTAGTTTAGTGTGGACAGTTAGCACTATGGGTCACCTCTAAAAATATATAATCGTGTGAGCACTTGGTACTGTTTGGGCTATGAACTAGACCTCTCCAAGGAGTCCAGTGTGGTGTGGAAGACTTATATACGCCAGTCCAGGGCGTATATGGATATGTAAACACAGCTAGAAGAACAGCCTGGTTTCTGCTTCCAATCATGTCAGTCATCACTACCCAGTTGCTAGCTACGCTCTGCATAGTGATCAAAACACAGTTCTTGACAAGCTTTCTGTGCACTGAGCCTGCATAGTGACCAGGTATCTGATTAGCCTGCTTACATGTGACCCTTTTGCCTAGCAGTGGAGAAATACTCATGAAGAATTAAAAACTAATTACTTCAGGTGACCTATGAACTCAGTTTGAATCTTGTTATTCTACCACTAAAATGACCAACACGAGGCTAACCTGTTCCCTATAAGTGTGAAGATTTACTCATTTATTGATTAAAGCAACACAGCCTTTATGAAGGAGGGAGGGAATAAGGACAGAGAATGTTTAATGTTAAAGTATTACCTTTTCAGGAGAAATCAAAGTTGAATATCAGTTCATGGTACGCAGAATAGCAAGAATTCTGATTAGCTGAGGTTTTGATGCTCACAGGTTATTTGAAATTGTACAGAAGCCATTTGAAACATTCCCAGCCATTTGGTCCCATTCCAAGTAAATAGTGTGCCTCTTGGTTTAGTTTGGGGGAGCTGAGGGTACTTTGTGAATGAGCAATGACTGGACAAGAGGCTTTTGTTAACATCCTGTGACTTGCAGACAACTCTAAGTCATTCAACAGTTCAGTCTTCATGCAGACAAAACTTTCAAGTCCTTTTCAACTCTGGAGTCATTTCAGGAAGTAAAAACATAGTGTGCCGCAAAGAACAGAAGCAGAAAATCAAGATAACATTTATGATTATGTATACAGAATTATGCTTTTTGTGTCTATGTCCTACTAACAACCTGGACAGTCTGACTTTATGCCTAAGTAGTCTACCATCGACTGCATATTGGCACTGAGGGTTCTCATTGAGTTCAAACGTGAATATTGGTAGAGTTACTTTGCAGCCTTTACCAATTTTCATAAAGCATTTCACTCACATGATCACCCAAAGATGCTGAATATCAAGGCTAGCCTGTACACTGGTACTGTGAGTGCTGTGCAGAGTGGAGGAAGAACCTCTACATTCTTACCAGTTGATTCTTGGGTTTATCAGGGGTGTATTCTTGCTCCTACTCTGCTCAGTACTTGCATGGACTGGGTGTTGGGCATGGTCGTTGGGTCCAGCATCTTTGGGGCATTTGTGGGTGAAGAAAGATTCACTGATCTTGACTTTGCCAACAATGCAGTGATCTTCTTAGAGTCAATGGAGGCTCTGATCAGGGCTCTTGAGAGACTAAGTAAGGAGTCTGAGAGTCTGGGCTTGTGAGTGTCCTAGATAAAAACCAAGATCCAGGCCTTTAATGACCTCTTGGGCATAGCCATCGGCAGTGTGTCTGTCTGTGGAGAGAATGTCAACCTTGTCGAGAAGTTTACTTACCTTGGCAGTGACATTCATGTTTCTGGTGACTCTTTCAATGAAGTCAGTAGACGGATCGGGAGAGTATGGGGACTTCAAATGAGGTCACTGGAAAGGGGTGTGTGGTGCTCCCCATATCTCTGCAAAAGGATAATGGTCCAAGCCTTTAGAGTCCTTGTGCTTCCTGTTTTGCTATATGGTTGAAAAACATGGACACTACCCAGTGACCTGAGATAAAGACTGGACTCCTTCAGTACTGTGTCTCTTTGGGGAATTCTTGGGTACTGCTGTTTGACTTTGTGTTGAACACGTGGTTGTTCATGGAGTCCCAAATGAAGCACATTACCTGTATTATGAGGGAACGTAAGTTACAGCACAACAGCCATGTGGCATGACTAAATGAGGGTGATCCGGCTTGCAGGATCCTCATTGTTGAATACCTGAGCATTTCGACCAGGCCAAGGGGTCGCTCACATAACATCTGGCTATGGCAGATAAATGGTCATTTCCTGAGGGTGGTACTGGACTGCATGTCTGCCTGGGGGTTTCCAACCAGGATCCTGAGCTGTTGTATTATGTGGTTGGTGCGGCAACACAGTGTACAAGTGCATGCTCCCTGAGTCTGTGTCTGATTGTTTCAACTTTGACCAGATAAGGAAGACATAGGTTTTAAGGTAAAGTAGTTATAATCACTAATCATGGAGCCAGAGATTAACAACATCTTGCATTTTGATTAGCATATGCAAATGGGAATTTCACTGTAATGTGCTGAATACAGCCCCTGCCACTCAACCCAATGATGATTACTTAGTGCCTCACAGTCTCAGAATTTGTAGACCTCTGGTGATGTGGTCTCAGCAGTTTCCTGTAAACCTACCTCCTAAATGTCCTCATAGCTCTCACACCCTACTGTCTACTGTTGAATATTCTCCCAGATCCTTCTGTCCATGGAATTGCATCCCTCCCCTTTTTATTTAGCCACACTACAGTAACTCCCTTTCCACTTGAGTGGACTCTTACTCTTCCCCTAATAACCTTTTATTTAATCCATTTATCCTTCACACCAGACTCCAACACATCCCTGGCCTTCCTCTTTGCTTGCAGACTTCACTGTCCATTTCAGTAGATTTCTGCTGCTTTCTGACCAGTTCCACTGGACCTACATCCTTGTTAGTTTGACTTATACCCTTCCCCCAATTCATACATCGCTCTTCCTGTTCTCTGCCGATGGACTTATACACTTGGCCATGCATGCCGAGTCAGATCATCAGTTTCCTCTTTGGCTTAATATCTCTTGGCCCTAGAGTTCAGTTTCTTCCTTTTCTTGCCAATGTTTTTACATGCTTGTTATGCTGTATTCTTCAGAGCTTGTTCTCTTGAAGAAGAAGAATGTGAGAGCAGACACCAGGGGGCGTGACAATGTGGACCTATCACTATTGGCTGGTTGCTTGGACAGTGGCTCGATGAGAAGCTGTAAGAGACGCCTCCACATGCTTAACTTGTGGTGACAGCTCAGGTTGGGTGGCTGGGAGGGGGCGTTGACTGGCTTCAGTACACTGATTCCTCAGCCCCTATTTTTAGCTTTTCTGGTGAACTGAATACAAAATGTGCTCCTCATTAGACAGCGGCCATTCTGCCCAGTGGCATGAGAAATCAAAGAGGCAAACACTCGCTTGCCTGACCACCAGAGCCATTCCAGGCCTGTCTGAGAAAGTGGCTCGGCTGAATAGAGTGCTGGCAGATGCAAAGTTCTGAAGAAACCTTTTCTAGCATGTGTTCAAATCCAAGGCGGTGGGCCAAAGCTGCTTGCACAGATTGGGTGCCAACACTCAGGAGAAGACTGGCCTTCTGCCAATGTTTTCTTTGGCTAGATGTAGTGGATTCTCAGCCTGGCAGGACAGCCTCATTTTTAAAAGTACTGGCAAATAACTTGTGAACTGTCACCCTAGTGGCTAATGATTTAGAGCCTAAATGAGGGTTTATCCTGTACTCAAGGTTTCTAGCTATCCTGGATAGGGGAGCACCATCTTCAACCCTACAGTTCCTACAGACTCATATACAATACAATACAATACAATTTATTTTTGTATAGCCCAAAATCACACAAAAAGTGCCGCAATGGGCTTTAACAGGCCCTGCCTCTTGACAGCCCCCCAGCCTTGACTCTCTAAGAAGACAAGGAAAAACTCCCAAAAAAAGAACCTTGTAGGGAAAAAATGGAAGAAACCTTGGGAAAGGCAGTTCAAAGAGAGACCCCTTTCCAGGTAGGTTTGGCGTGCAGTGGGTGTCAAAAGAAGGGGGTCAATACAATACAATACAATACAATACACAGAACAGAACAAATCCTCAATACAGTATAAAAATAAAAATGTTAGAAGTACGGAGCAGAATTTAACAGTAGATGATAACACATAATAAGATTTGGATTTGTGTAGAGTCCCGGAGACCTCATCCATCAAGCTGCCTTCCCCATTTGGCCATTCCACGGCTGAAACAGCACTGGGCCAGCCAATCCGATGAAAAGACCCCTCTTTCCCACGATTCCTGCAATCCTCCATTAGGGATGACTTTACCTTAGGCAGGAAAAACAACTTGGCAGGTGGGCCATGGCACCAAGTGCCACATTTGAGTACCAAGAAGAGAAACAGAATAGGTGAGGGTTAGTAACAAATAATAACTATCATGTTACTTATGTTTTAGTGCTTATGACTGACAACAGAGATGCAGTCTGTACAGTTAATCAGCAGCTCTAGTCAGGATATGCTAAACTGAAGTAGTGAGTCTTCAGCCGGGATTTAAAAGCTGAGATCGAAGGGGCATTCAATGTTGGAGAAAATGATATGTTGCTAACCAGGTGATATTCAAAGCAAAGTCAATTGCGCTTAAACAGTAGGTATCAGCTACTGCCATTGTGCCGCTCTGCTTATTAACTTGGTCAAATTTATTTAAAATAACCCCAGTTGCTAATATTGCTCTCCAGCACAATTTCTGTAACTTGGGTAACCACAAATACTCTGGTGGCAATACTGTCAGATATATTTGACATTTCATTGACACTAAGATGGTCATGTACCTGTAATGTTTATATTCCATTGGTCTTGGCCACTCCATCTGTGAACCTGCAGCTTCATCACTCCATAAGATGATACAGTACATTGTATCCTTTCCGAGATACAATGTGCTGCAGCTTAATTTGTGGTATTTTTCCATTCCTGCCTCATCCGTGGATACTCAGCAGTTGGATGCAAAGTGCACTCAGTTCTTACAACCCAAAAAGCAATAAAGGCCATGGAGACCAATAACCAAAAAAATGTTCACAACCTTATTAAAATCAAGGCCTGGAGGCCAATACGTAGCATTGGCCAGCACTGCATATGAGCAGGAAATGAGAAATATTCCAGTTACAAAAGGAAGATAGTGTAGGCAGTGAAGAGCACTGGCCATGCATAAAAAGGAAGAATGACAGCTAAATGAATTAATTTCACCATATTCTTTATACTGTACATGTTAAAATTATTACTCTAAATGACTCTCTTATAAATGTGGTGTTACATTCAGGGCTGGTTCCAGCTTTTCACCTATGCTAGCATTAGTTCTGGCTCAATACAAAAATAAATAAGACTGTGTGGGATGAAAAAACTGACTGATTAAGGGATCTGAATCGCCAGCAGAAGAGAAGGCCAGTGCAAGCAATATATGCTGATATATCTATAAACAAGATTCTTTAGAGGGCTTAGTATAAAATATACAACCAATTTTAGAGGGCTTAGTATAAAATATACAACCAATTTCTCATGGGTAAGGCATGTTCTCATCCATTGTCGGTCATATTCCAGCTTCAATAGCCACACCTGCACTTCTGACCTTCAACTCCTCCTGATTTCCTATGAGTCGTGTGAACCTGCAGTGCCAGAGGAAACGTGAGGAGTAACCGTCAAGTTTACATCCTACAGCAGCCATCCTGAAAGGTCCTCCCTCTATTGTCACAGACTCCCTGGTGAAAAGGATGCGGCAGCTCTGGATTAATAATGAAAGTGTGAGGACGGACAGAAAAAACCTCTCTTGTATTAGAACACTTCTCGCCACATCTGTTTTCCTGTGTGTTTTTGTGGCAAATAGTGATATTAAAAGACATCCATCCATCCATTTTCCAACCCGCTGAATCCGAACACAGGGTCACGGGGGTCTGCTGGAGCCAATCCCAGCCAACACAGGGCACAAGGCAGGAAACAATCCTGGGCAGGGTGCCAACCCACCGCAGTATTAAAAGACACCATATATAATATTGAGTGACACATAATATCTCGATGCATGCTCAATAATCCAGGTAAGGAAATTCTAGAAAGTTGATTCTGTTCATCTGGACATAGTTTTTTTTCGATACGTTTCATCACTCATCCAAGTAATTTCCTCAGTCTCAGCTGACTGCACGTTTCTCCAACCTTATAAACAGTACCTTGGCCTAATGATCGAACTAGCACCATTGACTAACAATGGGCCGTGTGATCAATGATATTAAAATTGTCCATTGATCAATGGCCAAGAGTACCATTCACAGAGAGTTGGGGAATGGCTGCAATCACCGCATTGTAAGATGGTGAAAAATGTATCCTTAGGCCCCATCCTCAGTTCAGAGATGGTCATTCCTTTTTCACGTAAATGGCCTCTTTGACTCCTCACTCAAACCAGCATTCCTCCCTGCCCAGGATGTGCACATCTTCATCACTAAAAGAGTGGCCACTGTCTTGTAGATGTAAATAGACTGCTGAGTCCTGGCCTGACGAGGTTGCTCTTCTGCCATCCGCTTCGCCAGTGGTTGTTTGGTTTCCCTGATGTATGATTTACAGCAATCCTCTTGGCACTTAACTGGGTAAACTATATTACTCTGTCTGTGCCGGGGCACCCGATCCTTGGGATGAACCAATTTTTGCCGTATTGTGTTTTGGGGTTTAAAAGCCACCGAGACCTGGTGTTTTGAAAAAATGCAACTCAGCTGTTCTGATACTCCTGACACATAAGGGATCACCAAAGGTTTTCGCTTAGGCAGCGGTTGTCCTTCCTCTCTCCTGAATTGCTTAGCGCATTCTTTAGGTGTCTTCACTGGTTTGACAAAAGTCCAGCTGGGATAACCACATTTACTCAGGGCCTTTTTGATATGATGTTCTTCTGCTTCCCTGGCCGCTGTGTCTGTGGGTATGGTGTTTGCTCTGAGTTGTAGAAGTGACACATAATAGACATACTGTAAAAGACAAATTAGTGTGAAAATGGAAAAGAGAAATAAGGAGAATGCTTTCTTCAGCTGTGGCCAGAGTGCACCAAATATTCAGTGGCATGCAACGTGCTATATCAGGTTATTCCTTCAGGAGGCAAATTATTTCCCAGAAAACAAATAGACAAAGATCTCCTCACTAGGTGGTCAATGGGGGTGGAACTACACATAACCTTTCATTAGCGTGACATGTTCCCAACACCTGGGCAACATCTGCTCAAGAAAGCCCTTCAGTCAGCACCTGCTTTTGCTGTTCACTTAATCTTTCCTTTCCTTTATGGATTCAGTTTATTTATTTTTTTCATTATTTACCTGCTTGTCCACAGCAACTTTTGGGAACTGATTGATTAAACTGCTAGTCCTCTGCAGGCAAGTTACTGTCTGGCACCTGCTTTGAATGAAGTTCCTAAAGTAGATGTTGTGAAGGATGGCCGGGGTCCATGCCTGGCCGGGACGTCCCTTCATCAAGATCTGCCAGGGGACAAGGGTGGGAAGCCCAGTATCTCCCCCTGGATGCTAGATGGCAGCCTTCCTGGGTTGCAGCGGTGCCACGGACTCCCCCAGGGCTTCATGGGGGTTGGAATTCTGTGCAGCTCTGCGGGGTTCTGCAGGCGCCGCCGGGGGGTGCTGCAGCAGGAGCTGCTGGCCCCTTTTGGGCACTGGTTTCGCCTTACCCGGAAGTGCAGCCGGATGTTGCCAATCAAGCACCTGGAGCACTTTCAGGTACCCAATAAAAGGGAGCCAGCAACCACCACTCAGCATCCAGAGTCGGGTGGAGGTGGACAAAGCTTGCTGAGGAGGAGTGGTGGTGGAAGAGTGGAGAAGAAGAGCACTTGGTGGTACTGTACTGTGCTTGGGACTGTGTTGTGGCTGGAGGGATTATGGGGAAGGCTTGCCCACCAGCTAAAGAAAAATAAATAATTTGTTTTATTTTACCCTTGCCTCCGTGTCAATCTGTGTCGGGTCGTGCGCTATATAGCGCCTTTCTTACAATGTTCTAGACCCTTCACAGGTTGTCTGGAACAATTCTGACAATTTCTGTTGGTTGGACCATTTTAAACACCAAAAAACCTCAACTTGCACATGGCTGACAAGTCTCATAAAAGGTTAATGTCTGCAGGGGTTGTCATACACGTGCAACTAGGAAGACGTTGTATGGACCAAGCAAAGGTAATTCCACGCCAGGCCAGGGGGTGGCGGGGTGCACTAAACTTTCTCCTGTTATCTCTGCAGACCAGCTGCGGGAAAACCTGTCTGATTTAGAACAGAAGAAATCACTTCCTGTTACGGCACCCAGAAAAATCATCTACTCTGACTAATTAAGAACATCACTTCCGGTTCCCTTACATCACTTCCTGTCCTATCCCTTAAAACCACCATCTTGACAAACCATCGACAGTTCTGTTTTGGACTCAGTATAGAGAACATCTCTGTATTTAAAAGACTCTTTTGCAGCCAGGAATAATATACGGGTGGCTGCCCCAAACCTTTTTAAGTGTGTCGAGTCCATTCATTTTACAGTGGCGTAGCCGGCAGGATGGTGACCTCCTGGATAGAACGGAAGTCAGAACAAAACAAAGACTCGACACACTACACCCAATGCAAGAAAAGTCAGATGGGTAAGTACTGTTCCCAAATTCCTGAGTGGGGG
The DNA here is from genome assembly GCF_900747795.2 of Erpetoichthys calabaricus. NCBI lineage: Eukaryota > Metazoa > Chordata > Cladistia > Polypteriformes > Polypteridae > Erpetoichthys > Erpetoichthys calabaricus. The sequence continues at coordinate 12,682,222 of NC_041404.2, forward strand.
TCGGTGAGGGCGTGTCAGGGAAAACTCGAGTATGCTTCGACCTATCATCCTGTTAAAGGTCCGGGTAAAAGTAGAAACGGGAACCACAGGATAGAGCCTGGTGCGTTTGGGAACACATCGAGGACTTATTATGGTCTCTTGAGTATGGGGACTGCCCCTAAATACCCCACAAAAGGCAAGCCTTTTGATAAAGGTGGGAGAAACCCAGGCTGGCAAGTGGAAAACCTAATGGCCTGGACCTATAAACCTGCTTAAGCAGAGAAAAAGTAGGCCATGGCTTTATGGGCTAAAGTGGTAAGGTGGTTACAACCACACAAATCAAGCCATCAAATAGCGGAGCAGGTAGACTGCGCCTTGTTGCTCCGTGCCCTACCTGGAAAAATCACCCAGCCAGCCTGGGGCTTTACTGATATTGTCTCGCTAGCCGAGGCTATAGAACTCCTCAGGGCAGAAACCGGCTTGGGAGTATCAGAACGGGACTCGTGTGAACCCGGGCATACTTGCGTCCCTAACATAGAGTCTCGGAGCTACAATGCGAAGCGTACTTGGGTGGAACCTGGGACGTGTCGGCAGGCTCCGCGAAACAACGACGGGGTCTGCGGAGTGATATGGGGGGAGGCACGGTGTTCACTCGCTAACCCTCTGGCCTTTACACATATGGGAGAAGTGTTAGTTAATGGAATTAAAGCTACAACTTTATTTGATTCCGGCAGTAACATTTCTATTGTTGCTCGCCATCTGGTACTACCGCGACAATGGTTAAAGATTAAAACCCGCATTACCTGCATTCACGGGGATGTCCGGAATTATAAATCCTCCAGATGTTATATATGTCAGGACGGCGTATTAAAAAAGTTGACGATGGCGGTGATGGATAGTCTTCCCTTCCCCGTGATATTAGGCAGAGATTGGGTAGACATTAAAAGCGGTAGCACAGACGCTTCTTTCCCAGAATCACTTGTTTCTAGTCACGGACGCGGAATCAGCGCCCTCAACGTCTTCCACGCCGTGTTTACAGCCGGCTGGGGAGCGGACTTCGGCCTCTGGTGATGACGGGGAAACACCCGGGATGTCTCAGCCATATACGTCATCACCAAGCGCGGAGTCGACTCGGGATGAAACCCCGCCCCTTGAGGTCGAATCCGATCCCCTCACACGCCTGCAGTTTCAATTTAGGCAGACCCCGGCTTCATTTAAAAGGGAGCAGTGGAACGATGACTCCCTTAAGTTTGCAGAGAATGCAGTCGTTCTAATAGATGGCCAACGCACATTATATCCAATGCCAGAAGGTCCTCACTTTGTGTTAAATAATGATCTGTTATATCGGGTAGCTGACCATGAGGGGGAAATGAGGTCACTGTTGTTAATACCACAGACTTACCGGCGACAAGTCTGTGAATCAGCACATACCCCATCTCCTGGGAGCCCATTTGGGACCCGAAAAAACACTTGAGCGGATTAAGCTCAGATTCGTTTGGCCTGGGATTAATGAGGAGGTCCGCCGCTTTTGTACATCCTGTCCGGAGTGTCAATTGAGGCGGATTCCTAGGAGGGACTGTGCTCCTCTAGTTCCATTACCCTTAATAGATGTCCCTTTTGAGCGTATTGGGGTCGATATAGTAGGACCCCTAGAACCCTCAGCCAGAGGTTATAAATATATAACGGTCCTGGTAGATTATGCTACCCGGTTTTCAGAAGCTGTTCCACTGCGCTTAGCAACTATAAAAGCTATCGCACAGGAATTAGTGGGTGTATTTGCGCGTGTCGGCATCCCTAAAGAAATCCTGACGGATCAAGGGACGCCTTTTACCTCGCAGACGTTCAGGGAGACTGCCAAGCTACTTCAAACAAAACATTTAAAAACCTCGGTATATCATCCTCAAACCGACGGTCTTGTAGAAAGGTTCAATAAACTCTCAAGCAAATGTTACGTAAGGTAGTCAATGAGGACGGAAGGAACTGGGATCAGCTCCTCCCCCTTGTCCTTTTTGCATATCGGGAAGTCCCTCAAGCCTCCACGGGGTTCTCACCTTTTGAATTGCTATATGGACGACAACCCCGGGGCATATTAGACATTTTAAAAGAAGGCTGGGAGGAAGAGGCCCTCCCGTCAATAAATGTATTGGAATATATCGCACAGTTACGCGATAGATTTGAAAAGATTAGACCAATATTGAAAACGCATATGGAAAAGGCGCAAGCAGCCCAGGTCCGATGCTATAACCGTGGTATGTCTCTTCGGGAGTTCCGCCCAGGAGATCGAGTCATGGTTTTAGTTCCTACCTCACATTCTAAATTACTGGCTCATTGGCAAGGCCCCTATGAAATTAAGGAGAGAAAGGGATTGGTCGATTATATGGTGAAACAACCGAATCGTCATCCCAGCGAGCGGATTTATTATGTCAATCTGCTGAAACCGTGGAGGAACAGGGATCTCGAGCCCTCCTCCGGACAGCCCCGCTCTCTCTTTGCTCATAAATTAAACCTTAATTTCAGAGATAATCTGACTCACCAACAACGACAGGAGCTCGAAGTAGTTATCCTGTCTGTCTCTGAGGTAGTAAGTGAAAGTCCAGGACGGACCTCCCTGATTGCGCATGACATTGTGATGAAACCTGGGGTTATAATCCGAGAATGCCCATACAGAATTCCCGAAGCAAAAAAGGCTGAAATGGAGCTGGAGATCAGACGCATGCTGGACCTTGGTGTGATTGAGGAAAGTTATAGTCCCTGGTCCAGTCCTATTGTCATGGTCAGTAAGCCTGATGGAAGTTGGAGGTTCTGCAATGACTTCCGTCGGCTTAACCAAGTCTCCCAATTTGATGCCTATCCGATGCCATGAGTGGACGACCTCCTCGAGCGGTTAGGCAACTCTAAATTCTTGACTACTTTAGATATGACTAAGGGGTACTGGCAGGTTCCCTTAATGGACTTTGCTAAGGAAAAGACAACGTTTAGCACCCCTAGTGGGCACTGGCAGTATCGTGCTCTCCCATTTGGATTACATGGGGCACCTGCGACATTCCAACGTCTGGTGGACAAAGTGCTCCGTCCTCTTAATTCATATAGTGCTGCCTACTTGATGACATTGTTATCTATTCCAACACATGGGAGGAACACTTACAGCAGGTTCGAGCTGTATTGTGGTCAGTAGCAAAAGCTGGTCTTCATATTAATCCGAAGAAATGTTACTTTAGGTTGGTCGAAGCCAAATATTTAGGCTATCTAGTGGGCCAGGGTATGGTGAGACCACAGTGTTCTAAAATAGATGCCAGTTTGAATTGGCCCCGTCCGATGAAAAAGAGGCAGATTCAGGCCTTTCTCGGCTTAGCGGGTTACTATCGCCGGTTTGTACCTCGTTTCTCTGAGAGAGCAATGTCCTTGACAAACCTCACAAGGAAGGGGAAACCTAATCGTGTGGTATGGGATGAGACATCAGAGGCTGCATTCAGTGACCTGAAAATGGCCCTTACGTCAGTTCCTATATTGAAAGCACCTGACTTTTCTATGCCTTTCATCCTCCAGACGGACGCTTCAGACACAGGTCTTGGAGCCGTGCTGAGCCAAAGTGTCGATGGAGTTGAACACCCCATTATGTACCTGAGCCGGAATCTGCTGGATCGTGAAACCAGGTATGCGGCAGTGGAGCGGGAAGCTTTGGCTATTAAATGGCCGATTACTCAGCTGAGATATTACCTCTTGGGGCGCGAATTCACTCTTGTGACAGACCATGCACCTTTACAGTGGATGGCCTTGCATAGGGAGTCCAATCCATGCGTCACAAGGTGGTTTTTAGATCTGCAGCCTTATAAGTATTCGGTCGTTTATCGCCGTAGTGTACAATGCCAATGCCGATGCCCTTTCTCAATGCCACGACTTCTCGGACCGGTACGCCCGACCCGATGGGTCTGGGCTGGGGGGGGGGGGTTCGGGGGGGGGGGTGCCATGTCACACACGTGTGACTAGGAAGACGTTGTATCGACCAAGCAAAGGTAATTCCACGCCAGGCCTGGAGGTGACGGGGTGCACTAAACTTTCTCCTGTTATCTCTGCAGACCAGCCGCGGAAAAACCTGTCTGATTTAGAACAGAAGAAATCACTTCCGGTTCCGGCACCCAGAAAAATATCACTTCCGGTTCAGGCGCCTATAAGATTATCACTTCCGGCATCTACTCTGACTAATGAAGAACATCACTTCCGGTTCCCTTACATCACTTCCTGTCCTATCCCTTAAAACCACCATCTTGACAAACCATCAACAGTTCTGTTTTGGACTCAGTATAGAGAACATCTCTGTATTTAAAAGACTCTTTTGCAGCCAGGAATAATATACGGGTGGCTGCCCCAAACCTTTAACATTTGGCATTTGGCATTTTCATGTACTGCCCTACTATCTCTATTTATTGTAGTACTTATCAGTGGATTATTTGATTTGTTTTGTAAAGTTCTTTGTCATGGTACCTGCAGTTAATGGAACTAGATCAAAAAAAGCTTTGTTGATTTACTCTATTACCTTCAAATGGTATCTAACTTAAACTTAATATCACAAAAATCTGATTTGCAAATACAGTAACAATTCAGTCATCTAGATCTGTTTTTACATGCTGCATTCCCACTTCCGTTTTTTTAGAAGTAACCTTTATTTGCATGCAGAGCATTTGCTGAGAGCTTATTCATACAGTAATACCATCTTCTGCACAATATACTGTGTAGTGCTCCTGGTGGAACACGAGAGTTCCATCTCTCTCAGTTGAAATACAAAGAAAATATCCATATGGGTGAGGCACATAGACAGGGAAATTTATTTGGGTTATTGCTTCCTGTTCCTTAAACAAAAAACAGCAATGGAGAAGCATAAGGACAAGTCCAAAGAAATGAAGCGTAGACCAGCCATCATAGTTAGAAAGAGCAAAGTACCCTAAAATATTATTATTGGGAGCAAGGAGAGAGCAGTTAATAAGTGTAATCTTTTATTTAAAGGACTAAAAAATTAAAAAGAAAAAGAAAGCAAAAAAACTATTTAAACACTAATATGAGAGGAAACTAAGTGAACTGATTGCTGGTCTAAATAACATCCTACAAAGCTGTATGGCCTAGCCCATATCATATGGCATGCTAGAAGCACCAGACTGTTCCCCACAACTATCAGAGGTGCCAGTATCGGAAAAATGAATGTATTAGCAGACTATCACTCAGGTCTAATGGCTTAATACCACAATCTGACCGGCCCACAGCATGTCAGCACTGGCAGTGTTCTCCAGAAGCAGGTAGGCGAGCTTCAGTTGCAGCAGACTTGTGTGAAAGACTTACCAAATGCGGAAAGGAACAGAGAAGGCTGCAATGCGGTCACATGAGTCACTCTTAATAGCAGCTAAAAGCATGGGGCAGGGCGACGGCCTCAGGAAAGCTGCCACTGTGGAATGTGCGATTAGCTTTAGTAATGATGGGAAAGAAAGAAAGAAAGAAAGAAAGAAAGAAAGAAAGAAAGAAAGAAAGAAAGAAACTACATTTGTATTTAGATAAAGGAACAACAAAAAAGAAAGATAAGAGTGTGGAATGTGCCAATCTGACAAGCAAAAGCTTTCATTGGGCAGATTCAAGTTAGTTCAATTTATTTTTGTATAGCACTCTTCACTAAGTAAAGCCTCAGAGCACTTGTAGAAGTTTGCAACTATAACGCAATGACTCAAATAATTAAACAACTCATTTATATACATGAACAAACACAAAATTATGATGAACAAAAAAAAAACTATTTCGATTTGATTGTCACAAATCATTCCAACATACAGTAAGTCCACTGTCATTATAATTGAGATATTGTCTAGCTGACAGTGCAAGTGATGAAAAGAAAATCTCCAGTTAACAACATTTCTGGAGAAGCAAAACCTTTGGGGATCCATGGCCCATTTTAACAGAAAAAGCCACAATTAAAGTCAGATAAAGTCACAGTTTTGGTGACTAGGCCAACTGGCTGAATATTTCTTTCTGGGCATTTTACGATATTATAAGTAAGTGCTGGGCAGTCTAGTAAGTAGATGAAATCCTTTTATCCTTTGATTCCAATGATTCCAGTATCTGTGATGTCATGTTCTAAGGGCAGAAGTGGCAGCTAAGCAATACAGCAGTGGTACTAAGTGATACAGCAGGCTACTGAGAAGAAAAATAGAACAGAGAAGACTCTGTAACCAAATGTTATATAATGCGTCATAATGTTGCTCACACTTATACTTTTGTGCAAATAACTACCAAGAAGAACTGCAATATCCTATAGCCAGGATTTAGATTTAGTTGTTCTGTAGTTAGACATTTGACCTCCCACTGTTGTTTTATTAATGTTTCGAACTTTTAGCTTACTCGCAACTCGATTGTGTAATGCACACTCTGGTATGTATGTATGAATGTACTGATAAGTTTAAATAAGTAAATATGGTCATTGAAAGCTTTATATGTAGGAGGAAAAAGAATTTTAAATCAGTCATCGACCCAGCAGGAAGTTGTAAAGACTTAAGAACAGGCATTATACAGTTTTATTTCCTAGTTGTAGTAATGATTCTTGAAGGATCATTCTGAATGAAATAAAAACTACAAATTGAGCAATTTGAACAGCCTGTGAATAATGCATTAGAGGAACTAATTCTACTAGAAATTAATGGATGAATTAACTTCTCTGTAGAACTTAAACAATATTTAGATTTTCTTTCATTTTAAGCTGAGGACAGGTTATAGATAGAATTGTAATAGGTGTGTGATAAAATATAGACTAGTGTCAAAGATCATGCCTAAATGGCGTGTTGATTCAATAAAACTAACATATACAGTAAGCCTACTGAGCTAAAAAGTTTTGGGAGTTTGTTATTAATTGATGGAAATGATTCAGACAGCAATATCTTTATTTTTCTGTATTCAAAGACAGTCATTGCTCGTCCAATCTTTATCCAATCTTTTACACGCTCCTACAATTAATTAAGGCCATACAAGGAAATATGTCATTTGGTGTACAAAGAAACAGGTCAGTAAATGCTTCTCTTCCCTGTCAGCTAAATAGGTGCAATTACATAAGATGTCAATCTCTAGCGTGAAGAGAAAAGAGTGCAAGGGCTTGAATGGGTACACAGCACACCATAATCCAGAATGAGAATATGCTTACCAATGTGAATGTACATTACATTCCTACTAAGCAAAAAAGTTCACATCAATGTGTGGCTTAATACACTTTTAAGCACAAGGAAGGATTTTGCTATCAGTGTGGTATTCAATTAAGTAAAAACCTCCACAAAGTCAATGTCTCCTGTCAATTAGTAGACATACTGTTTTTTTTTAGATTTCTAATAAAAAAATTATCCATGAAATTTTCTTACTCTGTTTCTTTTTCCTCTGGTGAAAAACATTATGCCTTAAAGGTACTGAAATAGACAGGGCAACATGATTACATAAAAAACAAAAAAATCAATGAGAAATGTTAAAAAAAACATGACTAATGCTAATAGATGGAGAACATAACTCAAATCTTATTTCTGTTTTGTAAGATTAAAATCTCCATGTGTTCCTTTCTTCAAAAATATATTTCACATTATGACTGAAATTGGTGATCTAATTTATCTCCCTGGACAAATAACGTGGACGAATTCTGACAGCCAGATTTTCAATGTCTGAATTACAAATTGTTATTTTAATGGTAATATGCTTTCATTTACATCATTCCTCATTCACCTGGATGACCAGTCCCCCTCCTGTCTTTTTTCCACACCTCACTGGTCTCTGCCTGCTCGAATAAGAAGAAATCAGTTTAGCATTAAAACAGTGCCAGGTATATGTATATCAGGTTTAAGCCAGCTCTTCATAAAGCCCAAAATGCCACTCTACTTGTATGCTCCATGGCCCACTATAAGCACAGCCAGTTCATCTATCTTATTTGACATTTCCAAATACAATAGTTGGTGGACCAGTTCTAAAACCTTTTCACCTTGCTTTTTACACTAATGAAGGCATGTCACCTTCTCCGTCTGTGGACAAACAGTTCCTGTGGTGAAGTCTAACTAAGCTGCTTAGGCCCTTGCAATCTCAGGGCAAGTAACTGATTACAGGAGTATTTAATACACCCCGTTTTCATTTTCTCAGTGTCTCGTAATGTTTTGGGTGTTGCAGGCATAAAGCAGCCTTTGGGTCCTTCCATGTTTGTAGCCTGTTTGAATTGCTGTCATGACAATCTGGCACCTGAGTTTGCGTGGATTGCAGTTTGTCTGTAGATTTAAAATCCATTTATCTGATTTCTAGTGGCTACTATCAGTGACAAGCCAGAAGCCAGATCAATTCTAAATTTAAATAAGACTAATAAATAGTAAATAAGTTCAGAAAAAAAGATAAACAGTCAGAAATTCAGAACTTTTGCAAAAAGGCTGCTGCCTGCACAGCACCCAGAAATTTGCAGGTACACCTCACTGCTGACCTTTAAAAATAGTTGCTCCAGTGTCATAGGATGGTGGAATAATCTCATAGAACCTGGTGGTTCTGATGTGTCTAATATCTTGGGTAGAGTGGACACATGTATTGAGCAATGTGCTGTATCTTGTTAGCACCCACAGGCATGTCCAGCCAATCTCAAAGATCTTCAAAGTGTCTGGCCCTCACTGTGGCTACAGCCCATTTTACTGACAATAAAGTTGTGGGCCTTGGCACAGCCCAGGATGTGGATGCCAACATCATTCTACGTACCAAAGATTTGACTACCATGAAACTATGCATAGTTTCCACTGAGGAGATTTATTGAAGATGCGGTTGGCACTCTCCCAGAATGCCTATTTTTTCCTCTTCAAGCAGCCTGCCTGGGGTGCATAGCATGAATTGATTTACAAGACGGTCATTCAAGAGTTGACCTTGAGTGTCACAAGGCAGTTAAGACATCTGATAAACCTCAATGGCACTGTCTCTTAGCTTCTCCCTTATACCACTGCAACGCCCTTATGGTTTGCTCTCTGGCTGTAGTGAAATAGCTTATATTCTTCACGTTTGTCTTTCATCTTTACTTCAGTCCACTTCATCTCCTGCACATATGCAATGCCAACATCTAGACACATCGGGATGTCAGCCAGTCCTCTGTAGTGGCCAGAGAACTTGGCAGTGTTGATGGGGGCTAATCAAAGTTGATGTTGTTGTTGAACTCTCTTCTTTAGAATGCTTTGTCTATGAGCAGGTAGCCACCACATGCTATTCATGCTACTTAGAATTTTGGGAGTAAGTCTCAATTAGACATTATCATTTTGATACGATGAAAGAGTGCTCCAAAAGGCATTTTATCTAACCTGATTTTGAAATCTCCACTGTTAGCCAAGGTTCCGGGGGCCACTGTTTCTAGCCAACACAAAGAGGAGGTGCTGGTGGGATTTTGACAACCTCGAACATATCAATGTCTCTATAAAATTGATGTATAATATACTCCGTATTTCTAAAGTCATCTTTCTCTAGGTACTCTGACTTTCACATTCCTAAGGCATGTTATTGGGTTAATTAACAATTCTAAAGTGGCACTGTATAAATGAGTATGTGTGTGAGTAGCTGTGACCTTTGATGGACTGGAAAAGCACCCAAGACTGGTTATTAATTATTTGCATTCTTAAAACAACTCTTTTGTTTAATCTTTGACAGATGTTACTTTTAGGGCAGAATTAGAGATCTCCACAATTAGCATAAGCAGATCTCTGTGTGTTTTAGATTGTAAAAATAAAAAAAAATCAGTTTTGTATTTTTAAAAATTTTTCAAATTCTGAGCATTAAATTTGATCAGATGAGTCTTAGTTATATATTAAAGTGAGTCTGAGGGAACAAAAACAGCAAAGCTTGCTGATTTTTGATTAATCGATGTGAATATCCATCTAAAATAGTGTGGCAGTATATAAAGTTAGTATACTTTCCTTCCAAATCAACCAGCCCAGCTGTGAGAATGCATAATAAAACAATCCTATATGATTTGAGACCACCCTGTACTACATAAATCTCACAAAAATCTCTTGCTCATCACCTCACTGAAATTCCCACCACACAGATTTAGGAGGAAGAAATTCAAAGAAGTGACATTTCATAGGAGTGACATAACAAACGAGTGAAACCTCAGATATAACTTTCAAAGGAGTGACAACCATCCAACCAACCATCCAAGTGGTAGGTGAGGCAGCAACAATTTTTTTGGCGAGCGTACTTTCAATTGTGTTCCTGCTCTCTGTTGAAGCAAGATAACAAATTATTTGTTATGTCACTCCTTCGATACAGACCCATTTAGAAGGCACATCACTCCTTAATCAAAATGAAAATCATGAAAAGTGCTACAACAATAATTGCTAATGTTGATCAGATCACTTTAGAAGATGTATTCAAAACTATTTTTAAACTTTGAAGCTACTATACATCAGTTGAGAGTTAATACAATTTTACAGGAAACTTGAGACAATCATTCTTTAATTATCTTTCTTTGCAAGTTGCTGAGAAATTATTTCACGCTTTTGTTTTCAGTTGGCTAGATTACTGTAACGCACTCCTCTCAGGACTACCCAAAAAAGACATCAATCGATTTCAACTAGTGCAGAATGCAGCTGCTAGAATTTTAACTAGGAAAAGAAAATCCGAGCACATCTCTCCCTACATTGATGGATTAAAGGCCAGAGGTCCACATGACCGTCATCATCAAGTTCTTCCATCTGAACCCTGAATTCAATGAAGACTGATTGAGGTCTTTTATGTTAGGTAGAATGCCTAGAGGGGGCTGGGCGGTCTCATGGCCTAGGAACCCCTGCAGATTTTATTTTTTTCTCCAGCCGTTTGGAGTTTTGTTTTTGTTTTTTCTGTCCTCCCTGGCCATTGGACCTTACTTTTACTCTATGTTAATTAGTGTTCCCTAATTCTATTTTCTTATTTATTTTGTCTTTTTATCATTCTTCATTATGTAAAGCACTTTGAGCTACATCATTTGTATGAAAATGTGCTATATAAATAAATGTTGTTGTTGCTTAATGAGTCACCAGCATGCTCAAGTCACTCCAAAAGCAAAGCATAAAATTGTAAATCCACTGTGGAAGTCACCAATAATGCCAGAACAACATTCACTAGTCCACAACATAACTTAAGTCAATGTTTATGATTCTAGCTTAAAAAAAACAATGTAAAATGACATTTATAGGAAAGAAGCAATTAGCTAAGGAAAAACAATTCTAGCATTAGAAAAACACCATAAAAATGACATTAATTGGAGGGAAGCACCTAGCTAAGTAAAAACAGAGAAAAGAAAAATCAAAAGAAATTAATTTTGCATTATATGAACTCTTTTTACTCTTGACCAGGCAAAGAGTAAAACTAGAACATTAGAAACATTTAGACGAGAACAGGCCATTAAGCCCAATAAAACTCAACAGTCCTATCCTATCCACTTAATTCCTCCTAAATAACATCAAGTCGAGTTTTGAAGGTCCTTAAAGCCCTACTATCTTCCAATCTACTTGGTAACTTATTCCATGTGTCTATGATTCTCTGTTTGAAGAAAAAATTTAATACGTTTCCAACTGTGTCCCAGTGTTGTTGTTGAACTCATTTAAAAGTAAGAGTCTCAATCCAATGTACTGATTCCTTTCATAATTTTGAACACTTTCAATCATGCCACCTCTTAATCTCCTTTTGCTTAAACTGAAAAGGCTCAGCTGTTTTAATATTTCCTCATAACTCATCCCCTGTAGCATTAGAAACAGCCTAGTCACTCTTCTCTGGACTTTTTATAGCACTTCTATGTCTTTTATGCAGCCTATAGACCAAAAATGCACACAGTACTGCAAATGAGGCCTCACCAGTGCATTATAAAGCTTGAGCATATCCACTATGGACTCATCATGCTATATAATTCAAAATTCTGTTAGCCTTCTTAATTGCTTCAGAATGCTATCTGAAAGTTGATATTGACGAGCCTACTATGACTCCTAAATCATTCAATCAAGGTGTACTTTCAGATTTGAGACCTCCCATTGTTTATTCAAATCTAACATTTTTATTTCCTAGGTGTAATTTACATTTACGTTCATTACATTTCATCTGCCTAAACCTACCCAAGCCTGTATGCTGTCCAAGCCCCTCTGTAATGATTCAAGCAGTTCTAGATTATCTGCCAGTCCTACTAGCTTGGTATTATCTGCAAACTCAACCAGCTTTTTATTTATATTTCTATCAAAATAATTTATATATATTAAAAATCACACTGGACCCTAGCACTGACCCCTATGGGACACCACTATTAACTTCAAACAATTCTGATAAGGTTCCTCACACCATGACCCTCTGACTGCTGTGTTTTAGTCAATTCTGTGCCCATCTACACACTACATCCTGAATACTCTCTTTTTTGATGCCCAACCTCTGATGTGGGACCTTATCAAATGCTTTCTGAAAGTCAAGATAAATAATGTCCTGTGCACCACTCTGATCACATCCCTTTCTTGCTTCTCATAGAATTTCTGTATATTAGTAAAACATGACTTCCCTTATCTGAAACCATGCTGACCGTTCAACAAAACTCCTGTTCTTTCCATGTGTTGCTCAGTCTTTTCCTCAATAATTCTTCCTATTTATTTATCTGTAATGCATGTTATGCTTACTGGCCTATAGTTACTTGGATCTGCCCAATCACCCTTTTTTACATAATAGGGTAATATTTCCCATTTTACAGTCCTTTGGAATTTCCTCAGTGCACAGTGACTTCCTAAAAATATGTGCCAAGGGTTTATATATGTACTCACTAAATTCCTTAATCTCTTTGGATCATCTTTCACTTTACCTGTAACATTCCACTCTAGCTGCTGTTTAGCCTCCCAAGTATCCATCTTAATGTTTGCCCTCATATGCCCTATGAACAGCAATACAGATACTAGTCTTATACACTTTATACAATTGTTTTTTCCTTTGTGATTTCTTTTTTTTATTTAATTACTTACCCACTGCAGAGTGTTTTGAAATTTCCTACTAATTCCAAATTTTGGGATGTACCTGTCTCGCATCATGTGTTAAAGGTTTTTACACCTGTTTCACTGCTCCTCGACTGGCTCCACACTTAACAGCTTATCCCAGTTTATCCTTTTTAGACTTTCCTGCATCTGTTCAAAATTTGCCGTACCAAAGTTAACCTTAACAGTTTTAGCCTTTGCATCTGTGCTCTTCTATACACTGAGAATTGTATGACATTATAGTCACTTGACCCTAGCAGTTCAATCACCTCTACACCCTCAGTTCTATCCTGGTTATCAAAAATACTAAATCTAGACAGGCTTCCCCCAAGTTGTTGATTTAATAAATTGTGTTAAAGAACAGTTACATTAAACCAATAAACACCTGCTCTTGGACTCCACTATTTGCCCAGTTAGCCCAGTTAATATCTGGATAGTTAAAGTCCCCCATGACAGTACTATCCCCCTGTAAACTTGTCTTTTTAAATGCACGGTATATATGCTCTGCAATTAGAACTTATTACAGTACCATACATATTTGGGAAAGTGTTAGCATTTGGGGGTGACTTGCTGCATCAGGAGATGGATGAGCTACCTCCATTAACTAAAACATGCATTTTAATTTGAGTGAAAAAATTCCACAAGAGGACTGTACAGAAAAGGTGCAATTGTATTTGAAGCCATCTCTCTGTTCATTAATGGAAAATGATTACAGAAGGTGACTGACAATGACGCTAATTTGACGATTCATAAAGCAAGCCCTAAACCATGAAAAAGGGCTATGGAATTGTACCTCAGTAATTTAAAGATTTTTTTTATGTAAGGGCACTGGATATTGGGTGATTTTGTTTACAAAATATTAATTAAAGATCCATGTATTCATTACTAGCAGAAAGAGCTAGCATTGCTTTGGTGTTTTTACAGCTTTTTACAATTGCTAACAAGTGTTTACCTATACTTAAGACCTTTTTTTCTAAACTCTTAACACAGCAACACACCTACATCATACAATTAGTCAAATAGATAACTTTATGCTCAAGACCACATTTTCTTTATTAAATATCAACGCTACATTGCAAAATGCAAAAAACTTTCTCTACCTATACTACCTCTATCAAAACATGGCAAACGCGACTCAATATAAAATCATTCTTTCAAAACACTAGCACATTTTCTATCCAAGAGAAACATATAAGAACACGTATTAAAAAAAAGTGCTATTATGAACAAAGCTGCACATCCTCTCTCTGACACACTAACACTGAGTACTTTCAACCAACACATTATTCAGCAGAAGTGTGTCAAGAAATGCTTCTTTATACCAACAGCAATACTTCTGCACACTTCCTCACTGTGACTGTGAAAGCCAAAACGTTTTCCTTCTGTTTCATTTTCTTTTTTGTTCAGACAAAAGTGTGTTTGTATATATTTATTTATGTATTTACTTATCTACCTGTTTACATATTTATTTATTTAAAGAACTTCTATAAAAAGTAAAATTTCTCCCTGGGGATGAATAAAGATCTATCTATCTATCTATCTATCTATCTATCTATCTATCTATCTATCTATCTATCTATCTATCTATCTATCTATCTATCTATCTATCTATCTATCTATCTTGTCAATCACAGCATAACAACTTTCAAAATGTTAACAGTTTCTGGCTTTACAAAAACTGCATTACTTTTCATGTTCCAGTTTTACCTGCATAAAATAGACAATATGAAATTAATGGTTTGCTTTTAAAATTAAGTTTCCTTTTACTGTAAACCACTCTACATTTTTTGCTTGAGTGTTGAATGCGTGCATTTCTGGCAACATACTATCTGAAAGTGAATGAGTAATCCTTATTTTATAGAATGTGCAGTAGAAAAAAAATAGTAAGTGACAGAATTGCTGCAGTAAAAGCTTCATTGGCAATATAAAATTGCTGCCAGTGACCAACAAAAAATGTGTAAAAACAAAATACACAAAGACAGTAAAAAAGGCACAAAAGCAAAAAACTAAAAAATGCACAATCCTATTCTAATCTACATGATTTTCAGCATTTGACCACATGTTCTCATCCACATCACATCTTATGTCATCTGTTGCTCTGCATATTGGATAGAAATGCTTAGCATGTCTTATTTACGAATGGCAGTCTTCAACTGAGATGTCTGTGAAACTGGGGGACATAGTAACAATAATAATAGAAAAGGCCTTTGTGAAATGCATTACATACCTGTTCGTTTGTTGAAAATTTTGGATAATGGAAGAAACAGTTGACTGAGTGAGATTAGGCTAGACTTTTTCACCAGCCACTCTCAGTGATAGATTCAAATGGTCTATGGTTGTGCTACTTATTTCATCAGTGACAACAGCTCTTATCCTCTTTTCAACACCACCACACATTCTTATTTCTCTTTCCCTACCACACTTTCAATCTTGTTCTGGTCCAACAACTGCTCTACCTGGTCCAGCTACTCCTCACCCTGGTCCTCTTCCTCTCCCTCATCAAACTATTCATTTCCCTTGTCAAAACATTATTTTTTCACTCTCTGCTCCTCTGTGTTGTTCTGTGTCCACATTGAACAAAATGAGTCCAAAAAGTCTTTTTTTTATATGTCCATGTAACTGAAAGAAATTCAACACATGGCTATGTCTCTTATTGAGACTGAAATCAGATGTGGTTAGTCTATTTTACACAACTTACATCAGCTGATCTGTTCATGCAAAAAGGCTTATTAGCTATTTCAATATACTGTAACTTATGAGGTGCTGCTTTTGCAGAAGTAGACGTGTAATACTATATTTATGGTTTTGAACATGAGGTTATCATTTCTGGTATCCTATGTGCTAGCATTTGTAAATAAGACAAGAAACTAGTTTTGGTATTGGTAACGATATGAATTGAGGTAATGGTATGGTGAACAACAGATGAATTGTATGCTAATTGTGTTTAGAGTTTTCAAAATGTGACTACAAATTGGGAAAAATATGTTAGTAATCGTAAAAAACTAAAAATATCATTTTAATGTCTGCATGGAGTTTGTAAGTTCTCACCATATATGTGTAGGGCTTTTCCCCAAGTACTGTAATTATTGCAAACATCTGCTATTAATATACTCTTAAATGCATTTCAATGAGATACATTTAAATTTACTTACAAATTTAATTAATATTGTAAAACTATGCAAGAAGTGCATAGTTACTGGTATAGATGCATATTCCACATTAATATATATTAATAATAATGCAACATAAATCAGAAAGTACCTGGAAATCTATAGACATGGCTCAGAGTTGTAGTGAATTTTGATTAGTGTAAACCAGTGTCTAATAATGTCACTGGAATGCAGAGCAGCAGTGAGGTGTTTGAATAACAATCAATGTCTTACACCAATTTCTCAACTGCTCCATGCTTTCATTATGACTCTGGGCCATAGTCTATGGTCTAGCTGTATGGACTTTAAAGAAAACTATAGCATTGTATTTTTATTTTTTACCATAGTTTGTAAATAATTAGTGACATCACAGACATCACCATCGTCTGAAACAGTTACAACAGTCTTCTTTAGTATGGTCATGTAGCAGTACATCATTTTTTTAATAAAAGAAAGACCCACAGAAACAAATTTATTTTCTTAAGCAATGTAAATAAAATAATAGTTTCAAGTTTTTTTTTCCTTCATTGCATAGTAACCTTGACCCTTTGTTTGTTTGCCTAGTTCTATTATTTAGTGTTTTAAACCTTTACTTGATTATTCTTCTGCAGTGGGTTGGCACCCTGCCCGGGATTGGTTCCTGCCTTGTGCCCTGTGTTGGCTGGGATTGGCTCCAGCAGACCCCCGTGACCCTGTGTTCAGATTCAGCGGGTTGGAAAATGGATGGATGGATGATTATTCTTTTTGGATTGCTCTTACAAACACCTCTTGAGTCCCTTCTCTGTATTTTGAAAGATCAAAATTTTTACAGTACAAACTGGTTAAGCTGGAAAGTGTGGAAACTGTTTTCTTGCTGGTTTGGGATTCTGGCCTGGAGGAACTTGATGATACTGATTCAATTAGAGCAGTTAGAAAGGTTTTTAAATCTCTGGGTTGAATGTCCCACCATAACCATTACCTAGGTCACCTTTTCCCAGGTTCAGTCCTGGAGACTTCTGTGGTTATACACTCCCCCCTAAGTTGTTATTCCCAAGTTTGTTTATTTTGGTGTCTATACAGAAATTATGAAATAATCAATCTTAGCTTTCTAAAATTTTATTGGAATATAGCAAGCATTTCAGAATGTTATACATGGAGGTAATTTAATGTTTGAATCTTCATTTTTAACATTTTCATTATGATTTTTCATTTCAGTTTTCCAGGTCTTCTGGCTATTTAAGCCCTTATTTATTAATGAACATGTTTGTGGATCTGACATCCAGCTAAAGCTGTTCATTTGCTGTGAATTAATTAATAGGATACAATGAAGGAAGCATAAAAGGTGAATTAATTTGAAAATTAAAAAAGATAATTAAGAGCTAAGGCAAAAATGCAAATATTTGTAAATTTATCACAAGCATACATTTGACATTGCTTTGGTTTTTTAAATTCTGAAAAAGAGACGAAAAAGAAGAAGCTAGCTAATTAAACAAGAGATCAATTAGAAGCATGACTCATGGCTGGAACAAAAACCTGCAGCCAGAGGGGTCCATCATGACTGAACTTGGGAACCAGTGATTTAGGTGCTTTTTCAAAATTACAGAATTTTCCAACAGCAGTTAACACCCTGCATTTCTGTGAAAAAGCTCCACCATTTACCAAAGCCTTTTTTGAAACAGTAGTAAGGGATAGGTCACGGCTGTCAAACTCAGATCATGGAGGGCTGCAGTGACTGCGCGTTTTTCCTAGAGACATAATCTTAATTAGTAGCCAGTTATTGTTGCAAATGGAACAGAATTTTAACTTCACTTTGATTGACTTGCTTTTTAGTATTCAGAACTCTTAATTATTCATTTTGTTCTTAACTAATAATAATAAAAATAATAACATTTTGTTTATATAGCACCTTTCCTATATTCAAAGCACTTGACTAGTATTCAAACAATAATGAGAGGCAAAGTAATACTACAGATGACTAGTTACAGAGTGTCAAACAACGTTCCAATAGGGATACCATTTTTGCTCAATCAATTGTAATCCATTGCTATCAAGACACATTTATTTTTATAGCTTGTTTTCTGGACTCATTATACCATATCAGACATTTACAAAACTGTTGATTTTATTTTTTTCTAAGAGCACTATAAAAATGTTTTAGGTGCAGAGCAGATCAATATTTCACATATCTTCATTATTTTCCTTCAAAAAAGAAACATTTGAAGGTTCTTCATTATAACCAGCAAGTCTTTTAAAATTATGGCAAAAGAAGTATTTGATATTAGCAAAAGTAAAAGGCTACAAATTAAGGACATATCATGAATGAAAACCAGCAGCCACAGTGGCACGTCAAGATCTGAATTTAACAACCCAGAGAGAGACAAAGCAGAAGCATTTAAGCAACAGTTGTAGACAGAAATTTAGTCGAATGAGACTTTTCCTCATGGAGTAGTAAACCTTCCAACCATTGATAAGCCAGCTTTTCACAACAGGGATGAAATTTTCTTTGAAGAATATCAACATGTTTATACCAGTGTATATGACTGCATTTATTTTCTGGAAAGTCATTATTTACGTCTTGTCCGAATTGACCGATCCATTACTTATATACAGTGCATCCGGAAAGTATTCACAGCGCATCACTTTTTCCACATTTTGTTATGTTACAGCCTTATTCCAAAATGGATTAAATTCATTTTTTCCCTCAGAATTCTACACACAACACCCCATAATGACAATATGAAAAAAGTTTACTTGACATTTTTGCAAATTTATCAAAAATAAAAAAATTGAGAAAGCACATGTACATAAGTATTCACAGCCTTTGCCATGAAGCTCAAAATTGAGCTCAGGTGCATCCTGTTCCCCCTGATCGTCCTTGAGATGTTTCTGCAGCTTAATTGGAGTCCACCTGTGGTAAATTCAGTTGATTGGACATGATTTGGAAAGGCACACACCTGTCTATATAAGGTCCCACAGTTGACAGTTCATGTCAGAGCACAAACCAAGCATGAAGTCAAAGGAATTGTCTGTAGACCTCGGAGACAGGATTGTCTCAAGGCACAAATCTGGGGAAGGTTACAGAAAAATTTCTGCTGCTTTGAAGGTCCCAATGAGCACAGTGGCCTCCATCATCCGTAAGTGGAAGAAGTTCAAAACCACCAGGACTCTTCCTACAGCTGGCCGGCCATCTAAACTGAGTGATCGGGGGAGAAGGGCCTTAGTCAGGGAGGTGACCAAGAACCCGATGGTTACTCTGTCAGAGCTCCAGAGGTCATCTGTGGAGAGAGGAGAACCTTCCAGAAGGACAACCATCTCTGCAGCAATCCACCAATCAGGCCTGTATGGTAGAGTGGCCAGACGGAAGCCACTCCTTAGTAAAAGACACATGGCAGCCCGCCTGGAGTTTGCCAAAAGGCACCTGAAGGACTCTCAGACCATAAGAAAGAAAATTCTCTGGTCTCATGAGACAAAGATTGAACTCTTTGGTATGAATGCCAGGCGTCACGTTTGGAGGAAACCAGGCACCGCTCATCACCAGGCCAGTACCATCCCTACAGTGAAGCATGGTGGTGGCAGCATCATGCTGTGGGGATGTTTTTCAGTGGCAGGGACTGGGAGACTAGTTAGGATAAAGGGAAAGATGACTGCAGCAATGTACAGAGACATCCTGGATGAAAACCTGCTCCAGAGCGCTCTTGACCTCAGACTGGGGCGATGGTTCATCTTTCAGCAGGACAACGACCCTAAGCACACAGCCAAGATATCAAAGGAGTGGCTTCAGGACAACTCTGTGAATGTCCTTGAGTGGCCCAGCCAGAGCCCAGACTTGAATCCGATTGAACATCTCTGAAGAGATCTTAAAATGGCTGTGCACCGACGCTTCCCATCCAACCTGATGGAGCTTGAGAGGTGCTGCAAAGAGGAATGGGCGAAACTGGCCAAGGATAGGTGTGCCAAGCTTGTGGCATCATGTTCAACAAGACTTGAGGCTGGAATTGCTGCCAAAGGGGCATCGACAAAATATTGAGCAAAGGCTGTGAACACTTATGTACATGGGATTTCTCAGTTTTTTTATTTTTAATAAATTTGCAAAAACCTCAAATAAACTTTTTTCACATTGTCATTATGGGGTGTTGTGTGTAGAATTCTGAGGAAAAAAATGAATTTAATCCATTTTGGAATAAGGCTGTAACATAACAAAATGTGGAAAAAGTGATGCACTGTGAATACTTTCCGGATGCACTATACTATAGTATTGCTGCACTGCACTCCTGGTGTTGGTGTTGCTGAAACCCCTGTTCTGTGTGTTATTAAAGGACCTCATCATATGTGTATAATAGGTTTTGGAACCTTGGCACATCTCTGCAGCCAGCTGATTCTTGTATATGATATACACATAGGTTACAGCTGAATGCAAATATAAAGAAAGCCTGTGTATATGGCTATATTCTGATGTACCACCTCCCTAAATACTGTACCGGGTGCCAGACCAAGGCCAATGCTTTTCTGAAATTCACAAAGCTGGAAATTGCTTCCCTTTTTGGTTTTGGGGGATGTGCCTACTCTAGAAACTACCTGCCTACTACAGATATATATTCTGTTAAACAATCACAAAACAGGGCAGTGTAAATGAACAATCCAGAACATTGTAATAAATCTACTCTCTATACATAAAATCCTAAGCCTAAAAGTGCAACGATTTTGTGCAATGATTTTATGTGATGTTTTTATGTCACGCTTTAAATTGGGCTTATTTTAAAACCTACATATATATGTTTGGTATCATTCTTTTCAGAATTTATCAAACTTTAATGTGATGTTGTTAGATTTTCAGATTCTTATTCTGTTTTTAAATTATAAACTAAAAAATATCAAGAACTCACATACCACGAGACCAGACTTTGTGCCAAGAGATTTAGCCACTCCCGGGGCCGGAAATAAAAAACAAAGAGTAGAACAGCTGCTGTGCAGGCTTTTAAATGTTTGAAGCGCCACGGGAGATAAAGATCACATGGCATGGCACAGAATGGCACAGCACGGCGCAGGAGCAGCAGCAGCAATCCAGCAGCTGATCGAGCAAAGAGGAGGTAAAAAAACTGTATTTGTTTCCCATTGTATCACTGTTTAAGAGGGGATTTTGGAGAAGCGACCGCGTCTCCTTGGGGTGAGTTCAGCCCCCCTCTTCACAATGCAAGTGGCAGAGACATGAAGTGGCTAGCGCATAGCACAGGCTTGTTGGCGAGCGAAAAAAGCAGGGGGGAACCCCCCTAGTATATATATATATATATATATATATATATATATATATACAAATAGATAAAAAACTTCAACAATAACAATAATCACAGCACCAAGTAGCAGCAAGTGTAGATTCACACTTCAGTAAAAAAAAACACAGTTTCAAAAGAGATACACTTTCAAGCATGCTTCCATCTATTGTAAAATTATACTCTAGCAAAATTTCCAGTTTAGATATATACAGTCATATTAAAAAGTTTAGGAATCCCTCTCAGCCTGCATAATAATTTACTCTACTTTCAACAAAAAAGATAACAGTGGTATGTCTTTCATTTCCTAAGAACATCTAAGTACTGGGGTGTTTTCCGAAAAAAGAGTTTTAGTGAAGCAGTATTTAGTTGTATGAAATTAAATCAAATGTGAAAAACTGGCTGTGCAAAAATCTGGGTCCCCTTGTAATGTTGCTGATTTGAATGCATGTCACTGCTCAATACTGATTACTTGCAACACCAAATTGGTTGGATTAGCTCATTAAGCCTTGAACTTCATAGACAGGTGTGTCCAATCATGAGAAAAGGTATTTAAGGTGGTCAGTTGCAAGTTGTGCTTCTCTTTGACTCTCCTCTGAAGAGTGACAGCATGGGATCCTCAAAGCAACTCTCAAAAGACCTGAAAACAAAGATTGTTCAGTATCATGGTTTAGGGGAAGGCTACAAAAAGCTATCTCAGAGGTTTAAACTGTCAGTTTCAACTGTAAGGAATGTAATCAGGAAATGGAAGGCCACAGACACAGTTGCTGTTAAACCCAGGTCTGGCAGGCCAAGAAAAATACAGGAGCGGCATATGTGCAGGATTGTGAGAATGGTTACAGACATCCCACAGATCACCTCCAAAGACCTGCAAGAACATCTTGCTGCAGATGGTGTATCTGTACATCATTCTACAATTCAGCACAATGTGCATAAAGAACATCTGTATGACAGGGTGATGAGAAAGAGGCCCTTTCTGCACTCACGCCACAAACAGAGTCGCTTGTTGTATGCAAATGCTCATTTAGACAAGCCAGATTCATTTTGGAACAAAGTGCTTTGGACTGATGAGACAAAAATTGAGTTATTTGGTCATAACAAAAAGCGCTTTGCATGGCGGAAGAAGAACACCGCATTCCAAGAAAAACACCTGCTACCTACTGTGAAATTTGGTGGAGATTCCATCATGCTGTGGGGCTGTGTGGCTAGTTCAGGGACTTAGGCCCTTGTTAAAGTCGACGGACGGATGAATTCAACCCAATATCAACAAATTCTTCGGGATAATGTTCAAGCATCAGTGACAAAGTTGAAGTTACGCAGGGGTTGGATATTCCAACAAGACAATGACCCAAAACACAGTTCAAAATCTACAAAGGCATTCGTGCAGAGGGAGAAGTACAATGTTCTGGAATGGCCGTCAAAGTCCCCTGACTTGAATATCATCAAAAATCTATGGGATGATTTGAAGCAGGCTGTCCATGCTCGGCAGCCATCAAATTTAACTGAACTGGAGAGATTTTGTATGAAAGAATGGTCAAAAATACCTCCATCCAGAATCAGACACTCATCAAAGGTTGTTGGAGGCGTCTAGAGGCTGGTATATTTGCAAAAGGAGGCTCAACTTAAGTATTGATGTAATATCTCTGTGAGGTTTCCAAATTTACGCACCTGTCTTATTTTGTTATGATGCATATTGAATATTTTCTGTTAATCCAATAAACTTAATGTCACTGCTGAATCCCCTTGGGATGTGAATTTCCCCTTGGGATTCATAAAGTATCTATCTATCTATCTATCTATCTATCTATCTATCTATCTATCTATCTATCTATCTATCTATCTATCTATCTATCTATCTATCTATCTATCTATCTATCTATCTATCTATCTATCTAAATACTACTGTTTCCATAAGGCATGACATATATTAAAAGGAAGTTGCTACTTTGAAAGCTCAGCCAATGAAAACAAAAATCCAAAGAATTAAGAAGGGATCCCAAACGTTTTCATATGACTGTACACATAAGAGCAATGCAGTCTTTAATCCAACTAGCTCATAAGTCCACCTACACTTATGCAAGAAATGTAAACAGTTTTCTACAGGCAGTGTATATACAGTACACATCTCTCCATTATTTATATGCCTAGTTAGTGCTAGTGTTGATGAAGACCCCAGCAGGTGGTTACAACCACAACAATCTATTACCCGGTCTTATCAATAAATTATAACTGGTTTCCAGACAAACAGGCCTGACACACATTCTAGCAAGCAGCAAGCCATTTCATTTTCATTAATTCTTTAATAAACCATTCAATCTGGTAGTGTAAACTTAAATATGTTCCTGGCTTAGCAAAGACTCTACTTACAGATAGCAATTTTATTAGTAACTCAGTTAGCAAATTAAAGATCCAAACTCATAAATTTATCAAGTTAGATATAGTAATGAACACTCCAGCAACCAGCAGGCCAGTTTGTGAGGATGTACTCTCAAGCAACCATTTATCTGACAGTGACACATAATGAGTCTATTTTAAAGTGGTGTTATGTATTATGCTTTGTTCAAATAAAGATGCAACAGTTTCATTTGATATGACATTATGTAATTACATCTGCTTTATAATAGGGATACTAGCACATTTATATGGCAGCCTGTCCCCATCCTAATTCTATAGCATATACTTTCCACCTGAGTGGCAAAGACCAGTAGAAGTCTACATTCCCAAAGAACAAGACTCCAAAACAATCAACCAAAGTAGGAGCATAGCATTGCTTATTGTAGAGGGAAAAGTTTCTTCTCTGTAATAGCAAGGAAGATCACCTATCTGATGGAGTATGGCTCTATTGACACTAGCTACCAGAAAGCCAGAGTCCCAGGATTCCCAGGGTGCGTGGTACATCCCTCAATGATTTGGGAACAGATCTAGGCCACCAAAAGGGTAAAGAAAGATTTGCATGTCATAGGGTTTGGCCTTACCAATGCATATGAGTCAGTGCCACACCAAATTGTCACTAGACTACTTCTACATCCCCAATAACATCAAGGCCATGGTTGTGATCTACAGGATCTGCATATGTGCTTCACCCTCCAAAAGGTAACTACAGACTGGCAACAGCTGGAAGCAGGGATTACAATGGAATGGTCCATCTTCCCCATCCTCTTTGAAGACATCCTCATTTGTCTTCTGGAAGCTGCACCCTGCACATCAAACCTCCTGAAGAGGCTGGATGAGTTCATTACCTGGGGCATGATAAAATTCAAGCCATTGAAATCCAGGAGCTTTAGGAATGATACAGCCATCTTTACCATTGCCGGGCAAAACACTCCTTTCATTAAAGACCAGCCCATTCAAAGTCTGGGAAAGCAACATATAGCTAGTTTTTCAGACAAAGGGGAAGGCCATTCTCCTGCAGTTATCAACCAGCTTGAGCAGGATTGACTCTAGACAGTTACCTGGAAAGTGCAAGTTGTGGTGTTAACCCTTTATCCTGTACCCAAGGGTAATGTGGCCACCGAGGATGTACGAAGTCACCTCATCAACTGTGAGCAGAATGGATGCAAAAGCTGCCTCCTTCTTCTGCAAGTTGTGGAGGGATTCAACAGATCTTCTGTGTAGCACGCTGGTAGAGAGGGAACACAATTCCACTACTCCTGAAATCCATCACCCTTGGGTAAAGGCAAGGTTGGTGATGGAGAAAAGGGTCTCCTCTTATGCAGTGTTGAACAAAATGGGTGCCTGAATGGCAACTTGGAGAGAGTTGATGAGCTGAGAAGGAAGTGGATAGGGTGGTGTCCAGGCTTCAACACAAGGAGGTAATGGGCAGGGTCAATACACGGTGGGCAGGCCTTGCATGGAGTGATCCACCCAGCCTATTGTCAAAGGCCAATAAAAAAGGGAAGAAGGACCTTATTATCATGGAAGAGACTAGGATGGAGTACAGGGTAATAGCAGTGGAACAGTGTTAACAGGGTCATTGGACAATGTAAGAGGGCAATGTGAGTAAATTGGTAAACTGGGCAGATTTATGGAAGCTGACACAGGCTCAGCTCAGTTTCCTTATCAAAGCTACGTACGTCACCCTGAGAGGACCCTAGAATCTGTAGCAATAGTTTGGGATACAGCAAGCCTGTGTCCTATGCAGGACCTCCAATAGCACCCTCCAAAACATACTGTCTGACTATAAAATGTCACTGGCACAAGGTCGTTTCAGATGGTGATATGACCAGGTGCTCAGAAAGCTGGTAGAAGTGGTGGAGAAAGGACAGCTGAAGCCAACCACTAGAGTTCAACAGCTAACCAGCAGATCTCTTTCCTTAAGCAGGGAGAAAACCTGAATAGCTCCAACAGAAGGCCAGAATCAAAGATTCTTGCTCCTGGAGCAGAGTGGAAGATGGAATTGGACCAGGACAGGACACTCCACTTCCCATGGGAGATCTGCAGCACATCTCTGTTGCTAAACATGGTGTTGTGGGCTGCAGCTGTCAAATCTGTGCTGCTGGTTGAGTTGACAGTGCCATGGGAGAAAAGGATAAAGACAGCACACAAGAGGAGGAGAGTAAAATACTCAGACCTGGTCACAGAGTTCAGGGAAGCCAGATAGTGTGTGAGGCTCTTCCCAGTTGAGAATTTGGGTTTATGGGGAGGCAGATTGCAGAAGGAAACCAGGGAAGTGATGGAAGAAGTAGGGAAAACAAGTTTCTGGTTGTCACTGACGAGAAAGGACAAGGCTGGGGGAGCAAGTAACTCCTTAAGTGAGGTTGCCTGTTCACTGCCCCACCACCTGGAGATGTTCTGGGATAAGGGGTGAAACCTCAAAGAATGGTGGTACCCAACTAATGATTCTGCAGCTAACCAATCAGGCATCGGTGGAGTTGTGTCAGGCATAGAGCTTAGAAGGACTGTGTACATTTTCATTAGTGTATAGGTGTACAAAGGCATGAAATAAGCAGGCTTAAAAGTAGGTGACTTGTGTCCAGGTGTCAAAAAAACATTTTTAGTTGAGAACAGTAGGATATGATTACTAGTACTGATAGAAAATAATTTATTGGCACAAAACAAATAATTATGTTGGCAAAATTAGAAAGTGAATTTAAATAAGGTCATGTTGAATCAAGGCTTATTGTGAAAGAAACAAGATAAGTCAAAATAAAGGAGTAACAAATTGTCTCTTTTTTACTGCATGTTTCTGTTTTTACTTTTGGGAGATACTTCCCAGTCAGTCTGTGTGTGCATCTGATGTTATGAAATTTGGAGATGGAGGATTTCTGGAAGTCAGTATAAGCTGCAAACTATAAATTGTTTCTCCTCAAGAGTTTTAAATTTCCTGTCAGTGTCTTGTTTGTCCCTCTTCTTGTTGTTGTGGAAATAATTGTTGTGAACAGACTAAGAATGTAAATTTAAATGCAAAGTTAAAACATGAAAGTAGTTTTAGGTTTAAGATGCATTACTATTATTATGATTAATGCTGTTATCACCAATACACAAGATTTAGCCAAACGATAGACAATGCTGTGGAGCAGTAAACAAAACACAATTCAACACATATTAAAAAAATGTATCTTTATTTAATGGCAGGAGTGTGACTGATAGTTAAAGTGATGATTAGTATACCATGTGGTTGCTGATTTCTATCACCATCACTTACTTTGAAATTCATACAGTGATAAGCAGAACACAAGAGACTAATTAGCAAGAACTAGACTTTTGGTACTGCTCCATGAATGATGGACAAGGGGTTCAAGTATTTGGGAACTGAGCACAGAACTCTGTGCATTGTTTCAGCCTGGAGTAATCAGTACAGACTGATGGATTTCACAAAGAGGTGGATAAAGTTAAAAATACAGAGCCGTGGACACAAAGTTATAAGTACTGTGCACTAGTTGAAGAGCAAGAAAGTACATTTTATTCTTATACTGTAGTAAAGCAAATGAGACAGCGAAATATGATTTATTTAAGGATTTAGAAATTGTGTTGACATGAATACAACACCTTTTTTTTCTTTCTCGATAAACTTAATTTATAGAAGTTTAACATTACCAGAATGGTTTTTGAGAGTGTGAAAGAATGTGGAACTACTTGCAAGCTGCCTAATGTAAAGTACATTTGTATAACATTTAATAGAGTAACAAGGGACAGTCATAAACTTTTATCTTTTGCAATTAAACACCAGCAGACAAAGCAGCCTAGATCTTAAAAAAATGAAAAATCTGAAGCATGCAACAGACTGCAGCTGACGTCCCAGAAGAGCCCCTGATACAAGACTCATTGCCTTCTGGTGTATTTCACATTACAGGGTATAACCAGTCAACTATTGACTATGACTTCAAGTTACTTTGGATAAACCCAGATCGAAAGGCGTAAGGCAGCAGACACACATGGCTTCTGCTCTGAATACCTCTGAGCAATGTGCAGTTGAGGGCAAACACAGAGAAGCACAATGTATGTGTGGATTCAATCCAGACCCTAGGTGGGTGGCACTGCGGTGCATCCATCTACTTTGAGGGCATGGGGTACAAGAGCAAGAAAAACATAATGTTCAAAGCTCCATACATTTTCATCTCCAGGTCTCTTTTCCTTAATGCAGCTCATCACGATTGGTCACTGTGTGCCCACACCTCTAACAGCTATTCCTTCCAGTTGTTAGCACAGCTGCCCTCCCAAGCAGCAGAAATGCTCATTTAAAGACTTAAAAGACCCTCTTTCTCCTCAGCAAGTTAAAAAAAAATTGCGGACACAACTAGTTACGTGGCGCATTTCATCCTGTTGCAGTCTTTAAATACTTCAGTAATCCAGTTGTGGTTTTGTGCATGCCAGCCTCCTGGCAGCCAGAGAGTAGTGTGAGAGCTTGGTATGCGGTTTAAATAGGTAGACAGAAGGGAGCTGGTTTCTGTCAGTAAAGACAGATCAAGGCTACAAAGCTGAGTGATTAGGGGACAGAGTCACTGCTGAGTCCTGTTCAGGCTTTCTTTAAGTGAGTTTGGGCCCCTTGATCTCGGATGCCAGGTGTGGTCTGAACATAAAGATTATAAGCAACATGATCTTTCAGACACATGAATAATTAAGGCACAAAACAGATTAGTCTCTGTAAGCCATTGATTGCTGTGTATTTCATTTCTATGCAAGCTTGTAAAGACAATGACAATGTAGGTCGCCATCACGATCATCGCCACAGAAGAAAAGACTGCACTGAAATTAAGGAAGGAACTTAATGATCTGCTGTTACAGCATAATATCACATTTATAAAGTTTCATTCAGCACTAATGAGGTGGAAGTGTGTCATCATTTGCTGATATCACCCCAACATACTGAGTCAGTTGAAAACCAGCATGACCCAGAAATGCTTCAGTAAGCAGAACGAAATGAAAACTGTCCTTAAGTAACGTCCATTACTAATTGGACCCATTCTGCAGTATTCAATATACATTCCATTTTTCCACAGCTAACATTTTTTTTCATGAAGCTAGTTGAAGAGGTTTAGCAGTCACAAATGGGTGATTGTACAGGAGGCTACCTGGCACCAAAACAATCTTCATTCTTATAGGTGTGGTTGTCATCAGGCTCCAGTTTGCACTCACCACTATATTCACTAACCGTGCAGTTCAACAATCTTTATGGTCCAACAAAACCTATGCATACTTATTTCTTACATCCTTCAAAGTAAGAGGAAAATGACTGTAGGACTTCTCAGGCATGGATTACATTTCAGCATTTAACTCCACATTAGTATAATTTGTGATTATAATTAGCACAAATCGCTATGAATATTAAACAAACTTTACTGTATAATTTTTTACTATATAATATAAGTCTGCAAAATCCAAGAAAAGCAGCAAAAGCAAAGTAAATGTGACTTTCCATGGACTAAAATTACATTCAAGCTCAAAACATTTTTTTTGTTATTGCTAGTAAAATATAATATCTTTATTCATGGGGTGGCAGGGCGGTGCAGTGGTAGAACTGCTGCCTTGCAGTAAGGAGACCTGGGTTCGCTTCCCGGGTTCTCCCTGCATGGAGTTTGCATGTTCTCCCCATGTCTGCGTGGGTTTCATCCGGGTGCTCCGGTTTCCTCCCACAGTCCAAAGACATGCAGGTTAGGTGCATTGGCGATCCTAAATTGTCCCCATTGTGTGCTTGGTGTGTGTGTGTTGCCTACGGTGGGCTGGCGCCCTGCACAGGGATTGTTCCCTGCATTGCGCCCTGTGTTTGCTGGGATTGGCTCCAGCAGACCCCCGTGACCCTGTGTTAGGATATAGCAGGTTGGATAATGGATGGATGGATGGATCTTTATTCATGACTTAATATAATATTAATATAATATATATAATATATTAATATATAATATTTCATTAAGAAAATTGTAATTTATTAATAAAACTGTAGTATAAGTACGGCATACATGATAGATAAAAACAGAAAGAAACCTTTAGAATTGTTGCTTAAATTCTTTTAGAGAAGTACTCATTTTGAAAAATGGTAAAAATAAATTAGATCGTAAAACGAGCAAACGCATTCTGAAAAATAGTTTATTTTCTCTCAAAGCCTTTGTTAATTGTCTAATCTTTCCACACAACACATGCCCACCCCAAAAGAGGTAACAAAAGCACTCATTACTCACAAAACGTTTGGGAAAAATAGCACATACAGTTCTATGCAAAAGTATGGACACTCCTGGCCAAATTACATATTTTGTTGACATTTGAAGTAAAAAAAAAAAATACTAAAAAGAGTTAACTAACTCAAAAATTGTAAAGAAAATAATAAAATAAATGAGTACAAGTGGCATTTGTAAAAATTAAGACAAGCTTTCAGTTAACATACTATAGGTCTCAGAGCTTGTTAGGTCATTATTCTGGTCTGGCATTGGTTGGTAAGTGTTAGTTTGGTTAAAAATTGTCATTAGAAATTGTCCACCAATGATGATTTCAAAGGTTAATAAATTCTTTGATTATTCAAACACTCCGCAACACTCAACAGCCAGGAGTTTTTCTAAGCAACTAGCTCAGGATCTGAAAAACAAATTAATTGATGTCTGCAAAACTAGGAAAGGCTATAAAAAACAGTAACGTGTTTCCAGTTAGCAGTTTTTATAGTCTGAAAGTTCATTAAAAAATAACAGTTAAGGAGAACTGTGGAGGTCAAGGTCCAAATGACCACAAGGGACCTGCAGGCAGGTTTGGCTGAGAAAAGAGGCAGGGTGCACTGCTCTTCTGTGCAGCGTTGCTTACACAAACATGGCCTTCATGGAAGAGCCATTAGAAGGAAACATTAAATGTGATCTCATCACAAAAACAGCGTTTGCATAAGGCATAGCTATTTTGGAACCAAATGCTGTGGACAGAAGTAGTTAAAATTCAAGATCTTTAAACACAACAACAAAAGGTCTATTAAGAGAAAAAAGTAGAATCTGAAGAAAAGAATCTTGCCAACTGTTAAGAACCAGGTGGATGCTTTAGGTTGTCTGGTAGCTAGTGGCACAGGAAACATTGTGTAAGTACCACGGAAGAATGAATTTCATGAAGTATTAGTAAGTCCTCTAGGAGAATGTCAGATCAGTCTGTCAGGAAACTGAAGCTGAAAAAAATCTACCATGAGGTACCTTGAGAAACACAAGGTGAAGGTTTTGAACAATATTGAAAATCTATGGATAGATATTTAACATGCTGTGCATACAAGACTGCACAAGAATATCTCACAGATGCAAGAAAGAATGGGGAAAACATTTCCAAAACAAGAATTTAAAGACTCATTTCTAGCTAGAAAAACTGTTTCCAAGCTTTCTTGCTAAAGGTCCATTACTAAGCACTGACTCAGTAAGGTGCCCATCCTTTTGTAACTGCAACATTTACTCTTCAATTTTTTTACACTTTTTTAGTTCATCAAATAAATAATAACTGTGCATTAACATTTTCATAAAAAGCCATTTTTTAAATTTGTTTGCTTTTAATTTAAATTTACTATGTCTACTTCAAATATCAAGAAAATATCTAACTTGTTCAGCTCCAAACTTTTAAATGAAATGGTAGCTTAAGTTTTAATGCTAATTTGTTTCCTTTAAACAAAAAGTTGCCAAAGAACAGGGAAGCATCACAATATTAGTACAAAATTCTGCACTAGAACAGGAAAATAATAACATTGATGAGTTTCTTGTTTTTTTGTCTGTATCTAGGTGATATGGTTTAGAGCAGGGGTCCCCAACCCCCGGTCCGCGGCCCACTACCAGGCCGCAGCCATCTGACAGCCGGGCCACGAGAGAACTGCCGGCAAACGGAGACTCACTCAGACTTTTCAGAATGCTTGACAGGGCGGGGCTTTGCAGCGGCGCAGAGAGAGAAGAGAGACCGAGGTGAGAGAGTATTACAGCAAAGTATTGCTATTGTCCCGACAGTTTCCCCATATGACACGAGTCTATAGAAATCTCGTTACTACAAAGTACATTCAGCAGATACTTTCATTACAACGAAGTGACCTTGAAATGCTTGAATGAATCATCCACAGAGCAGTTAGATCTGTGGGCGCAGCTCAGTTGTACACATTTGCACAACGATCCCCAAACAGAAACAATGTAAAAAAAATTATTTCTTCGAACTTTCCTCGTACTGTTTTTTTTCATGTTTTTGTTTTCTGTGGTTCTCAGTGATACCTTTTGCTTATTACTTGTCAACATTTGAAAAACATCCATTGGAATTTAACTCATTGTCACCCTCCTATAGAAACGGCACACACGAAGAAACGATAACAGTGTTAATGTTTGTGATGTGCAATCTGTTGGAATGACAAATGCAATGGACATGTCTTTGTTATATGCAAAAAAAGTAGAAAAATCTCGGTTGCAAACGTATGCGAACTGCTTAATAACTTAATAATAATAGAAATGTAATGTAAATTTTGTATAAAACTGCACTACAACCCCACACCAAATCCTCAACCCCCTTCATCCAACCCCCCCAAACCCCCCAACCCACCCCCCCCCCCCCCCCCCCCCCCGCGCCCCCTGGAAAAATTTGCTTCTAGTAAAGTGGTCCTTGCTGTCAAAAAGGTTGGGGACCACTGGTTTAGAGAAAATATATACAGGCTTCATAGCTTCATGAATTCTAAGAAGGTGACATTATATTGTTAAACCTTTGCTATAAACAGAGTGAGCTGCAGAGTGTGCTAACTCCCCTTTCTATCGTCTTACTCAAATACTGCTTATAAAATTAGGTCAAATAAATGATACATCATCTTACACATCACTTCCCCAATTCTTTGTTGTATTACTTAAAACAGTGTTCCAAACTGCCTATGGAAGCAACATCTGAACAAGAACTGTGCGTTGAGAGCTTTATGGCATTGGTTTCAATGGTCGAGCAGCTGCACACAAGCCTGATTAATAGCACTATGCTCAGGGCCAAGCGTCAGCTGGAGTGGTGTAAAGTATGTTTCCAATGGACTCCAAAGCCGTGGAAACATGTTGTCTTGAGTGATGAATCATGCTTCACTATCTTGAAGTCTTATGTACTAATTTGGATTTAGTGGTTCCTAGGGGAGTCCTACCGTGTGGTTTGCATAGTTCACACTGTAAAGTTTGTTTGAGAAGTGGGACTGTTTGTCAATGTTTGGGCTAAGCCCCTTGGTTCCAGTGAAGGGTACTGCTATTGCTACAGTATACAAAGAATTTTTGACAATCATGTTCTTCCAACTTTGCAGCAACAGTTTGGGAAAAGCTTTTTTCTGTTCCAGCATGACTGTACCTCTGTACACAAAGCCAAGTCCACAAAGACTTGATATGATGAGTTTGGTGTGGAGGAACTTGAGTGGCCTACACTAAACCCTGATAAATTATACTATTGATTGTGAGCTAGGTCTTTTTGTCCAACATCGATACCTTATCTCACAAAAATTCTTTTGACTGAAAGGGCACAAATTCCCACAAAGGCACTACCAAACCTTGTGGAATGCCTTCCCAGAAGTGTACAGTCTATTATAGCCACAGATTGTGGGCAACTTCATATTAATGTTCATAGTTTTGCAACGTCCAAAAACCTCATATAGGTGTGATGGTCCGGTGTCCACAAACCTTTGGCCATAGGGTTTATTAAGAAAAGTTTGCCTGAACATGGACATTTACTAGGGTATTTTCTCAAAGCTAAAACATAGCATTATGTATTTAATAAAGTAATATTAATAAACTATTCTTAGCACCATCTGAAATATTTTTGTGTTAGTATATATTCAGGCTAAATTGATTTGTACTTGAGCATGGGAAAGGAGCTATATAAATAAAATGTACTATTATTATTATTATTGTAGTTATTTAAAAATATTACATACTGTATGTCTGTATAAACATTTAAAGTATACACCATAGTGACATACTCATTATTGAGTACAGTATATTTGCTTCTCACTGTACTTGATAACATGCATTGAAAACTCATACTATGTTGAAAATCATCTATATGTCATTTTGCGAACAATACAAACTGACAGTTAAGAGTGAAATACAATTTTATAAATCATAATTCAAAACTAAAAATCTAAAATACAAAATAATAAATATGCAGAATTTCCAGCATAAGTTGCCTCACAGAATATTCCAAGTAGTTGGAATGTGTGGAAGACAGCTAGATTTTGTGCTGGTAGAGAGGAGAGACTACTGCATACATGCATTTACCAGTGCCAGTACCAGGTTATTTTGCACCCTAGGCCAAGCTTATTATTGCTCCAACTGACTGTTCAGTAGCTAACCTGTGCGGCTGGGTCCCCCGCCTTATGATCTGCACCCTAGGCGAATGCCTAATTTGCCTTAATGGTGGCACTGGCCCAGCATGTGACTAACAACTGTTTTAAAATGTACCAGCTCAGCTTCATTACAAAAGTTTATGCTAGCATCCTTGAATGGACAGGTGAACCTCAGATTCGGGAGAAGCAATGCAGGTTGCATTCTGGCCATGGAATACAGGGCCATCTCTTTGTAACTGCAGAATAATCTGAGGTCCAAGGTAGTTGGTAAATTTGGAAAAGGTTTAGGACTGTGTGCCCCATGGTTTCTGGTAATACATGCTTCAAATAGCGCTGGATTCTAAGGCCACTACTGTGTGTCATTCAATCACTGAACTCATAGCCCAAGAATTGTGTCTGAATACTTCTTAAATCGTGTCTGTTCAGTGTGAGTGTTGGACTCTTCCAAGTCTCCTCTCCCACTTGTGACTTCAATGGACAGAATATCAAGATGCTCCTGTGGCTTGTAGAGTATACATCTTATTAACTTAAGAGTTGTATCTCTGCTGCCTGAAGATGATGTTCACGTCATGAACTAATCAGACTATAATTCAGATCTAAATTCCAAAACCAAATCAGGAACCAAAAGACTAAATCAAAATACAAAATAAGAGGTCAAAATCAGAAGTCAAAAACACCAATATTTAAAAACACAAGCTAAGAATTTGGAGTATTCTGATAAAGCAGCTGTGTTTTATAATGGCAATCATTGGCGGAGTTTGACATTTAGTCCTGGAGGGGCCTGACGAACCATTAAAAATAATAGAATTTATGATATGATAATAAATTATATAAGGAAAACTGATATAAATGATATAAGGAAAGAAATAAAGGACACATACAAGACAAACGAGAAGCTGCTGCAGGATATTAAAGTTATATAAAGTTAGTTTCCCCTTGGGATTAATAAATCTATCTATCTATCTATCTATCTATCTATCTATCTATCTATCTATCTATCTATCTATCTATCTATCTATCTATCTATCTATCTATCTATCTATCTATCTATCTATCTATGACCAGGAGAAACATGTAAATAATCGCTTTGAGGCAGCCTTCAAAGATATGCTAGAAAATATTGAGGAACAAATTCAGGAAAATGTGTCTAAGTTTGACAATAAACTGAGAGCACTTGGTACTCAGCTGGAAGACGTTAAGCAAATGTTCACTACTCAAATTGAAATAGCCGAACAACTAGCATCTACCGCTGATGGAAAAGCAACGGCTGCAAATTCAGAATGCAAAATACTCGGAGACAGACTTGCTGCACTGGAAGATGGATGCAAAAGGAATAATATTAGAACTGAAGGTCTCCCTGAGAATCATGAAAGTCCAAACCCAATGAAATTCGCAGCTGAACTCTTCTCTAAAATAACTGGAGAGGACTTCCAATCAGACACAGAGATAGCAGCAGCTTACCGCATATGGGGATCAAATACCCTTAAACCTGGGACTCTTATCGTGCGTTTCGAGAATTACAATTTCAATTATATATAATACCAGTAAACCCCAGATTCTCTAAAGAATCGCAAATCCAAATATGGCAATTACTTTCTGTTCCCTCCATTCTTTGTAGGGATGTAAGATCATGGAGGGTGGGAGCGTCCTGGGAAAGTTTTCATTTAATGAAAGAAATATATTTGTAGTAAAGCTGTTTCTTTTTGGAGCCATGACTCGTTTGGTTCTGGTGTTTCAGAAGCACGTAGTAGGCGCCTTCGTTCATTGTTTTTATCCATGCAGTCTCGTTTTTGTTTTTCTATGGGTGTGTTGTTAGCTAGAAGTCGTTTGCTGTTAGGAATCATAATTGAACCCCTGACCGCAGGCACTGTGGAGTAGCTGACTGCTGGCACTGTAAGTAGTCACCACTACCTCAAGTTTAAATACATACACATATATAGATAGACGCCGCATTCACTGTGTTTCCCAGTAGACACGATACGTCAGCCATATTGCGAGTGGCAAAAGTGCCATTTAAACTAATACAGGTAGACGTGGAAACTGGGTTTTCTGATGAAAAAACAATAACGTTTAAAACAGTATCGTTTACATACAACAGATTTTGGCGAATCGTTTAAATGCAATTATTAATATCCAATTATACACTAATAATGGCAATTATTAAATAATAATAATTATAATTATTACTATTATTAACCATTCCTCCCATATAAGTAACATTTCGAGGAATGCCTTCTTCTATCTATCTATCTATCTATCTATCTATCTATCTATCTATCTATCTATCTATCTATC
The DNA here is from genome assembly GCF_900747795.2 of Erpetoichthys calabaricus. NCBI lineage: Eukaryota > Metazoa > Chordata > Cladistia > Polypteriformes > Polypteridae > Erpetoichthys > Erpetoichthys calabaricus. The sequence goes on from NC_041404.2 coordinate 12,718,607, forward strand.
TATCTATCTATCTATCTTCGAAACATTTCCAGACTTTGTCCTCTTCTTACGCAACACAGTACTGAAGTATTGTTTAATGCCCGAGTCACGTCACGTATAGATTACCATAATGGTATTCTATCTGGCATCCCACAAAAACGTATCCATCGCTTAGAACTTCTTCAAAATTCTGCTGCCAGGATAATATCCTGCTGTTGTAAATCCACTGAACATATTTCACCTATTCTCTCTCAACTTCACTGGCTCCCTGTTAACTACAGAATACAATACTAAATACCGCTCTTAACATTTAAAGCACTCCACAACCTCACTGATCTCCTCCAGACTTACATTCCTCTCGCTCACTCAGATCTTGTAATTTGAGAGTATTCAGTCTGGCAATATGGTACAGCCTTAGTTTGTGGAAGACAGATACAACTAAAGACATGAGCATAAAATGATGGTTGTTAATTTCAAACTGTGTTTCCTCAATGTGCTCCTTGAGAAAAAACATCATCAAGTTTGAGAAATGTTAACAGCTAACAACAATCTACATAGTGACTAAATACGTTTAGCCAAAACGTTGTTTGGAGGCTCACTTAAGCACATAAATGCATAGCTTTGCTAGCTTAGGCTGGCTTAGCTAAAGTAAAGATTATAAAACGGGATTTTCTAACGGCCAAATATAACCAAAACAATTGTTCAGCCTTACCTATGAAATGTAATCACCCAGAATCTGGTTTGGAGCGTACAGCGGTTTGTACAATCCCAAGCAGCACATTATTCATTACTTCACTCCACAGCAGTGCCACTCACAAATAGGACGGCGACGTTGACGTATGATTCTGCTAGTCATGAGGCATCTAGTTATTCTATGTCTACGTTTAAATATGTCACCATGGCAACTTGTTGGCGTGCACGCTTTACGTCAAGTTTAGTTTACAGGTTGTGTTGTTTGGGCACCACTTACTGACTTTGGGAAGCAGCTGGGTTTGACTCTTGGGCACTGTGCGAGTGCGCTTTTGGCACGGGTTGCGTCTGGCATCCGTGCATATATACAACCCTCGTAAACATTACTAAACGAAGGTTTTATATGCGGTGGTGTGCGCGTTCGGGCGGCAGTTGTATTGTGACCTGAAGTTTAGTTTACAGGTTGTGTTGTGTTGTTTAGGCGCTGCCTTCTGAGTCTGGGAAGCTGCTGGGTTTGACTCTGGGGCACTGAGTCGCAGTGCGCGTGCGCTTCGATGCGTCTGGCGTCCTGTGTCCGTCGTCCTGCGTCCGTGCATATATACAACCTTCGTTTAGTAATATAGATTACTTCTCAGACAGAAACAAGAGATTATATTTGAAAATAACCACATTCATATTTTCCCTGATTTCTCACCCTCAACAGCTGCTAAACATGCCGCTTTTTACAACATTAAAAAGTGCTTACGGAAAGCCGAGATCAGATACAGCCTCTTGTATCCTGCCAAACTGAAAGTGGACATCCAAGGCAAGCACTACATCTTTACCTCTACAGAGGATACAGAAAAAGAGCTAAGAAAACTGATCCCGACACTTTTTTGAAATATGATCGTGAGCCACATCCTGCCATGGCATGGCAAAGAAGATCTTACCGGCTGTTTGATCTGCTTACAGTGATACTGGTACCATAATTATACATCCTTTTTCCTTCCCGGACACTTTTTGTTTACTTAATTACAATTATATGCATATACGTATGTACTGTATGTGTAAAAATTGGTTGTTTTTTTTAAATGGAGATGGTTTAACATCATACCCTTGGTTTATTTTATTAGGGCTTACTATGCTTATCCAGGGCTACTTTTTAACATCATTCCCTGGGTTTACTATGTAAAGATTGTTTAAGATCATATTTTATGCTATTTGGACTGTATTGTCAATAGATATCTCAATTTCAATCCTCATATGCCGCTGCTGGGGCGCTTATTTTGTTTTGGACGTGCTCTATCTCTAGGTATTTCAGAGGACTGAGACTTTGTGAAGTGTGGTTCAGCCTCACGTGGGGAGGCAAAATGGGGGGATGGGGGGACTAAGGGGGGAGAGAAAGAGAGCAAGCTATCTCTAATCTATCCTTTTAATCCTTTTAATTATAAGTGCCAACGTAAGAATAGGCTTCATGGCAATAACTCCTGGGAAAATTGGAAAGTAAGGCCAAAGCTGTCTTATTTTCAGTTAAGACTACAAAATGACAACAAAAGTTCAGAAAAAATGTCTCCATGACTGAACAGTTAACTTTGTGAGCTGGAATGTTAAAGGTCTGAATCACGAATTAAAGAGAAAGAAAGTATTCTCTCACCAAACAGGTCTAAATGCTAAAATAGTATTTTTAGAGAACACCCACTTATTAAACAAGGATTAGTTTTGGCTGCACAGAGCCTGGACTGGCCAAATATTCCATTCCAGCTTTGCAAAGAAAACTAGAGGTGTGGAAATTCTTATACACAGAACAGTTTCTTTTGCAGTATCAGATGTAGTATCTGATCCTGAAGGGAGATATGTGATTGTCATGGGTAATTTATTTAACTGTAAAGTGATTTTGATAAATATCTATGCACCCAATGTGGATGATAGGAACTTCATCCAAAATGTATTCGCATCCATTCCCAATGTGAACACTCATAAAATTATAATGGCTGGGGGAATTTAATTGTGTTTAAAATCCAGACATAGATAGGTCTCCTGCCACTGGGGTGATGACATCTAACACTGCAAAGACAATTACACAGTTTGTAACTGATCACAACTTATCAGAACGCTGGAGAATTCTAAACCCAAACTCAAGAGCATATTTCTTCTACTCACCAGTGCCTCATTGCTACTCAAGAATTGATTATTCTGCGGTGGGTTGGCACCCTGCCCGGGATTGGTTCCTGCCTTGTGCCCTGTGTTGGCTGGGATTGGCTCCAGCAGACCCCCGTGACCCTGTGTTTGGATTCAGCGGGTTGGAAAATGGATGGATGGATGAATTGATTATTTCTTTGTACAAAACAATTTCTTGCCTAGGATTAAATCTTGTAAGTACAACACTGTTGTTATCTCCGACCCCGCCACTTTGATCTTGGAGCTAAAATCATTATGCCCCACATACTCATCTCGCAGATGGTGTCTTAACCCACTTTTATTAGCAGACGAGAACTGTACAGAATTTATTTCCAAACAAATAGATTTTTTTTTTTTAGAGACTAATACATCCTCAGAGGTTTCTGCAGGAATATTCTGGGAAACCCTGAAAGCTTTCTTATGAGGACAGATTATCTCATATCTTCCCAACAGAAATAAATTGGAAACCAAGAAGGTATCAGAGCTAATCAGTTAAATTACTAGAATAGATCAGGATCATGCCAGGTGTCCAAGTGAGGCACTTCATAGGAAGAGACAGGTTCTGCCTTCAGAACTCAACCTCTTAACAACTAAAGAAACTGAACAACTGTTTTTTAAATCAAGACATCATTATTATGAACATGGGAAAGAAAGCTAATAAGATCTTAGCTCAACAAATCCACAAGCAGGAAGTTCGCAATGCAATCCCAGCAATCACCAACACAGACAGAGACAAAATCATTGACCATAAAAATATAATGCACACATTAAGATACTACTAAGTCCTTATACAGTGGTGTGAAAAACTATTTGCCCCCTTCCTGATTTCTTATTCTTTTGCATGTTTGTCACACAAAATGTTTCTGATCATCAAACACATTTAACCATTAGTCAAATATAACACAAGTAAACACAAAATGCAGTTTTTAAATGATGGTTTTTATTATTTAGGGAGAAAAAAAATCCAAACCTACATGGCCCTGTGTGAAAAAGTAATTGCCCCCTTGTTAAAAAATAACCTAACTGTGGTGTATCACACCTGAGTTCAATTTCCGTAGCCACCCCCAGGGCCTGATTACTGCCACACCTGTTTCAATCAAGAAATCACTTAAATAGGAGCTGCCTGACACAGAGAAGTAGACCAAAAGCACCTCAAAAGCTAGACATCATGCCAAGATCCAAAGAAATTCAGGAACAAATGAGAACAGAAGTAATTGAGATCTATCAGTCTGGTAAAGGTTATAAAGCCATTTCTAAAGCTTTGGGACTCCAGCGAACCACAGTGAGAGCCATTATCCACAAATGGCAAAAACATGGAACAGTGGTGAACCTTCCCAGGAGTGGCCGGCCGACCAAAATTACCCCAAGAGCGCAGAGACGACTCATCCGAGAGGTCACAAAAGACCCCAGGACAACGTCTAAAGAACTGCAGGCCTCACTTGCCTCAATTAAGGTCAGTGTTCACGACTCCACCATAAGAAAGAGACTGGGCAAAAACGGCCTGCATGGCAGATGTCCAAGACGCAAACCACTGTTAAGCAAAAAGAACATTAGGGCTCGTCTCAATTTTGCTAAGAAACATCTCAATGATTGCCAAGACTTTTGGGAAAATACCTTGTGGACTGATGAGACAAAAGTTGAACTTTTTGGAAGGCAAATGTCCCGTTACATCTGGAGTAAAAGGAACACAGCATTTCAGAAAAAGAACGTCATACCAACAGTAAAATATGGTGGTGGTAGTGTGATGGTCTGGGGTTGTTTTGCTGCTTCAGGACCTGGAAGGCTTGCTGTGATAGATGGAACCATGAATTCTACTGTCTACCAAAAAATCCTGAAGGAGAATGTCCGGCCATCTGTTCGTCAACTCAAGCTGAAGCGATCTTGGGTGCTGCAACAGGACAATGACCCAAAACACACCAGCAAATCCACCTCTGAATGGCTGAAGAAAAACAAAATGAAGACTTTGGAGTGGCCTAGTCAAAGTCCTGACCTGAATCCAATTGAGATGCTATGGCATGACCTTAAAAAGGCGGTTCATGCTAGAAAACCCTCAAATAAAGCTGAATTACAACAATTTTGCAAAGATGAGTGGGCCAAAATTCCTCCAGAGCGCTGTAAAAGACTCATTGCAAGTTATCGCAAACGCTTGATTGCAGTTATTGCTGCTAAGGGTGGCCCAACCAGTTATTAGGTTCAGGGGGCAATTACTTTTTCACACAGGGCCATGTAGGTTTGGATTTTTTTTTTCTCCCTAAATAATAAAAACCACCATTTACAAACTGCATTTTGTGTTTACTTGTGTTATATTTGACTAATGGTTAAATGTGTTTGATGATCAGAAACATTTTGTGTGACAAACATGCAAAAGAATAAGAAATCAGGAAGGGGGCAAATAGTTTTTCACACCACTGTATTCTACTGAGTTTAAAGAATACAAGAAACAATCTAATGCATTTCTGGATGCATTACAGATACCACAACTATATTCTCTCAGTGCAGAGGAATTGGATAAACCTCTGGCACTATCAGAATCACTAGATGCTATAAACTCACTTCAGAGTGGCAAAGCAGCAGGCCCTGATGGCTACCCTACCAAATTTTATAAAAAAATGAATCTAGCTCCCCTTTTATTAGAAACATTTACAGAAGCTACAGACAATAAAATTCTACCTCAAACTTTTCGCCAAGTATTAATTACCGTCTTTTCTATGCAAAATACGGACTTATTACAATGTGCATCATACAGACCAATTTCACTTGTGAATAATGATGTTAAGATACTGTCCCAAGTCCTATCTAGAAGGATTGAGAAAATGCTTCCTTTGGTAATATCACAAGACCAAACTGGACTTATTAAAGGCAGACACTTACTGTATCTTCCAATATTCAATGCCTGTTTAATGTAATACATTCACCCACAATTTCTAACACCCTAGATATTATTATTGTTGGATGCAGAAAAAGCATTTGATATGGCTGAATGGAACTATTTTTTCACTACATTGGAGAATTTGGGCTTGGCCCGAACATTTGTGCATGGATCAAACTACTGTATACCAGTCCAGAAGCTTCAGTTTGTATTAAGAACATTAATTCAGACTACTTTAAACTAGAACGTGGTACCAGACAAGGATGATATGGTACTGTATATATCAGATCCACAAAATACCGTGCCTGCGGTCCTAACAGCACCAACAGAATTTCAAAAGATTTCTGGTCTCAGAATTAATTTGAATAAAAGTGTGCTCTTTCCAGTGAATTCTCAAGCACACAATATTAGATTGGACACCTTCCCTTTTATCATCGCAGATCAGTTTAAATACCTATGGGTAAATACCACAAGTAAACATAAAGCTCTTTATCAACAAAATTTTGACGTCTGTATGGAAAAAATGAAGCAAGACTTGCATCGATGGTCCACCCTTCACCTCACTTCAGCTGGAAGAATTAACATTGTTAAGATAAATATCCTTCCTAAGCTTCTTTTTTATTTCAAAACATTCCAATATACATCAATAAATAATTTTTTAAGAAACTAAATTCAACCATAACCGCATTTATTTGAAATTCAAAACATCCACGTTTCCAAAGGGAGACCCTACAAAGACCTAAGGCGGAAAGTGGCATGGCTCTACCTAACTTTTAATTTAATTACTGGGCAGCAAATATACAAGCTATAAACATCTGGACATGGGCACAAATAGATGAACATACACAGGCTTGGTCCGCAATAGAAATAAAACCCTGCAGTACTTCTTTATATTCCATTAAGTAGAAGTCATTGTCAATATACTAGCAACCCAATTTTGCTTCACTCACTCTGAATATGGAACTAATATTAACAAATTTAACTTTCTAGCAACACATTTCTTTCACTACATTAAAATTAGAAACTTTGTTAAACAAAACCTGCCCAATTTTCCTCACCTCCCACCTACCTCTATGCCGGAAAAAATATTGATAAGTCCTGAGGACTCAGACAGCATCGCCATAATATATAAAACCACTTTGCAGTCCCTCCCTTTCAAAGATCCAAGAGTACAGTGGGAAAAGGATTTCTCATTCAACATCTCAGAAAAGGAGTGGAAGGTAGCAATGCACAGAATTCACTCGAGCTGTATATGCACAAAGCATACAATTATTCAACTTAAAATTATATATTGGGCACATATGTCTCATTTAAAATTGTCCAAAATGTTTCCAGGGCAAGATCCAACCTGTGAACGTTGCAATCAAGTTCCAGCCTCACTGGGCCACATGTTTTGGGTGCGCACCAAATAAAATAATTCTGGACCAAAATCTTTAAATGCCTTTCAGACAGCCTTGGTGTCACAATCCCTCCTAATCCACTAACAGCTGTGTTTGGTGTACTTCCAGATGGGTGTAAAGTGGAGTAGGACAAACAAACTGTAATTGCCTTTACTACACTATTGGCACGTAGACTTATCTTGCTCAACTGGAAGTATCCTAACTCTCCTATTTTAAGTCAGTGAGTAACTGATGTTTTATACTATTTGAAATTGGAAAAAATCAAATTCTGACTTAGAGGTTCTGTACAAAACTTTTTCAAAACCTGGCAGGAACTTATCAATAACATTTTACAATAATCATTTTAATTGAGGAAGCAGATTCTCTCCCATCTTTTTTTTTTAACTCTATTTATTTTTATTCATTTATTAATTTATCTATTTACTTATTTTTACTAGCTTAAAGTTTTACTCTGTTGGACTAGCTCTCTTTCTCATGGGTAGGGGTTGATTTGTTTTGACTTATTAATAAAACCCTAAAAAAAATATGAAAAGAATTTTTTATAGCACCAACTGTACTGCTACATATTTATATCACATGCCATGCCAAATATCGTAAATTGTTTTTAATATTAAGTTACAATATGAAGTATTTTAAGTGAAGTCTCACTTACATTAAAACATATATATCTTACAAAAGAATACAGAAGTACCACTAATGATATATAAATGACAGAAAACAATGCTTATTTAGGTTTGTTTGTCTTCTTATGGTAATTGTGGCAAAATAAGTACTTTTTGTTTTTAATAAGTTAGAAAATGTACACAAAGTGTAAAATTCCAATGCATTTGGGGACTTAGTTAAGTGAGTTGCAAACTGGAGCCTCTTCTGTTATTTATTTACTTCATCAAAGAGATATCACATTTTTGTTTGTTTACATATTTTGTAACAAGGTTGAGTGTGACATGTGACAGATTTGCTGATATTACCACTCCACCATTTGTACAGGCAGCACATGCAGACTCTGCTGCCATTTCAACAGCTCAGACTGAGAAAAATACTGAACACAAAATATACAAGTTGAAATAATCTCTCTCAAGCTAAATATTAAACAGTATACTAATCTGTAATAGAAAATGTACAGAATGTTTTTGTCTGTTCTAAGGGTAAGCGATGTGCAAGAGGAGAATTGCTTTGGGAGGATGCATTTTAGTATTCATTAATCAATGCATTTTCTAAACCTGCTTAACCAGGGCAGGAGGCAGCTGGAGCCTACCTCAGCAAGTAGGGGGTGTAGGAAGGAATAATCTCTGTGCTGTAGAGGGCACCTGCCTGTCACAGGGTGAACACACAAGAGCTGCTTTAGAATCATCAATTTACCCAAACTGCATGTCTTTGGACTGTAGGAGTAAAACCCTCAAGTAAACTCCACGCAGGGAACAAACCTTGTACTTAGAAATAGATTCGCTAACACTTCATCACCATGCCATGTATTTGTTTATTATTAGCATATTTACATTAGTTGTGTCCTTAAAAAATATGAGGAAAAATACCTTTATTTGAGACTTATTTTAGAAGCATAGTGCATCTGTCTGCATGTCTTAAACTCCACACATAGCAAAAATAGGATGACGTTATATGTGAAGTAACATGGGTTACACTCCCTAGCAACTGCCGTAGCAGCACTATTCAAAATGGCAACACTCATCAAATTCCAACATTGCATAGTGAGAAAACAAAAGCATAATAATACTACTACTACTACAAATAATAATAATAATTAAATGAATAAGCAATTAAATTAATAGTAATAACCTAGAGAATCACAACAGATAATAAAAATGTCCAAATAAGTTTCACAAAGACAGTCATGATGAGAAAGAGTACTATGTGAATTCCAAAATAAGTACAGTTGTAGCAACTGAACAATTAACTTCAAACTAAGGCTATATGAAGAATATTTAACCATTCACTCATTTTCCAAACCAGCATATTCAGAGAAGGGTCACGGGGAAGCTGACACCTATCCCAGCAAGCATTCAGGGGCAAGGCTGGGACAAGCTGTAGACAGGGAACCATACAATCACAAGGTGAACACACAAATTCATTAGGGGACAATTTAACATCACCAGGCTACATGTTTTTGGACTGTGGGAGAAATCTGGAGCACCCAGAAAGAATCCATGTAGACATTGAGAGAACATGCCAACTCCATGCAAGGAGCACCTGGGACTCTAATTCCAGTGTCTTCGCTGTAAGGTAGCAGTGGAACCACTGCAACACTATTCCACCCTGAAGAAATTACACATTTTTTATTACAATAAAGTTTGAAATCCTCATTTAAAAGCCCGTCAAGAGGTACCCATGAAAAGAGATACATGAATCGAGACAAAATATACCGATTTAAACAGAGTCTCATGCTGTAGGCCATCTACTAAAGGGCAAAACTTCAATGACTCCACAACAATTGGAGAGAATTATTTAGAGGGCTCTGAACGTGCAATGCAGATTGCTCAGAAAGGGACTGGACAGCAAGTGCACCACACTATGATTTTGAACATTCTTTTAGGGAAATTGGCACCCCAAGAATTTTTAGTCCCTCAATTTTCATCACTCTGTTGTCAACTAGCTTTAGCATAATAAGCATATATGTATTATTATAAATTTATTTTTGTTGTATTATTATGTGTACTGCTCATGCTGGTTATTACAGGAAACTCTGTATAGCACTATGGGCCAGCTTGTATTAAACATTACACAGTCTGTCTATCTAACAATAAAAATAATGCAATATTTTATGAGTGAGAAAATATTAAGAGAATGTAACTTGTGCAAGCAGTACAGCAAGAAATGTTTAATGATTTGATAGATTTTATGAAGATAAATGTGTTTCATCCCAACACCCTATACCCCTATCAATGTTGCCAGTGACTCCCACATCATGCTGTTAAATCTTTTTTTTTTCCAATCACAGAGCATAAAGTACTTAATAAAGCACATACCTCACCAAATGACCTCAGCAACCATTCCAAGATGGCTGGCTAGGAGAACTACTGTCCCTAACAAGATGGGGAAAAGGCGACTGTGCAGTATATGACAGAAAGGAATCATGAAGAATAGAAGAACTGCTCAGGTAACAAAAAGAAATGCAGAGACATTATCATGTTTCTATTTAAAATAATGAATGAAGTATCCAAAATGTATGTGTCGCTTCTGCAAATGTTTCCAGCTGGGTGGATGCAAGTGAAGCCTTTGTCACACCCTCAACATGTGCTGCCACAGCATCTCATGGAGAAAAGCTCCAGGGCTTTAGGAATGTTGCCCACACAGTGGGTGTGTGAAAAACTGCAATGCACACCCTTTCATTGCTTGATTTCAATAGAAGCTTAGATCATGCATGGAGGAGGCTGGGAGCATGCACTCATAGCATGTTGCCGCACCCACCACACTACAAACCATCTAGATTGGGACCTGAGTACAGCGGGTGACACCTCAGAACCACGCTGGAACAGCATGAGGTTTTTTTTATGGTGGCTGGAGTGCCAATCCTGCCACCAACCCCCAAGTTCTCCCTGTAAGTTGGAGGACCTGCTTGCATGTATGGATGTTATACATCTTACAATCACTGCTTTTATGAGTTGTGGGACGAATTGAAAGAAGTGTTTGATGGACACAAATATCAGCAGGGATCTCTGAGTTCACCAAGCCCTCTTCTTTCAATTCATACATTTCACAGCAGAATTCAATTATTCATTTTTTTGCCAAACATTTATATTCCTGTAGAGATTACAGAGTACTTGATCATAATGAAAGTTATTCAATGAAAACCTTTATGTCTGACACCACAACTTAATTTCCTAATCTACATGGCAGGCCACTTTTTTGCTTAAATATAAACTCATGTAATTGAAACCTGCTGTGTATCCAAATAGCAGATATGCACAATGGTCTAAATTCTGGATGTATATTTATGGGCAGCCCCTAAGCAGAATAGTGCACAGTGGTCACTTAAACAGGAACTGCTAACTTATCTGTGCTACATTGTCTTATTTTAGAAAGGCTCATGGAAAGTACATAAACTACAATCTTGTGTAATATTAATCAATTGCACTGAGGAGCACCGTGCTGTCATTTCACTCGGATTTGGTGTTCTTTATAATTGTCCCTATGTGCCTAATCTGAATGTATTAATTTAAATTTCTAACATCCCAATTAGTTTATTGCATAATGCTCTTGTTTAACATGTCTGTCTTGAGCCTTTATTAAGTCCACATATGAAGGAATCATAAATCTTTCAGAGTAATATTGAATATTTTACAGAAGGAAAAACATGAAGCAGGCCTGCAGCTGGCATGCTACTGAGGTTTAGGAGAGCATGAACATTATCATGTATTGCCTTTGTACAGAAAATGGGACACAATGTAAAAAGTCCCATGTTATAAGAAGGAAAGGACATAACCTTCCTTCCTTCCTTCCATTTTCTAGCAGCTCTTTGTCAACAAGCCAGTGGAAGAAACAGCTAGTAGTGTTAATGACTTTCAGCACCTGGGACTTTAAATAGAGTTTTCAAGACAATAAATAAGAGGTAACAACAAATGTATCATTTATTGCCATAGGAATGGTTATAATATCTGTTTAAATTTATAATAAGGCAATTAAAACAAATAAACAAGTTAAATAAAATTCTTACCCACTCCCATCTTGCTCCTAGACTGTAAAAAGCAGGTTTGATTATTGCTGGATGTATGAATGTTAGAATGGGTGGAAAATCTTGTTTGTCTAAGTAACCTATGCCCAAAAAATGTTTTGTATCCCTTGGACAGCCTAGCCAAACTGCTCTCTTGCTTCAAGGATTTCCATAATCATAAATACCTGTGTTACTATTTTCTTTATGTCCATGTCAATATAATAATTAATATAAGGGATTATTAAAAAATACAATAACTTAACAGACTGACATTGTTAGTCAGTATTGTAATACATATAGACAAACAAGATAAATAAACAAATCAATAGGAGTTAAATGCCCAGAATCAGGCATAGATATAGTATTTAAGTCTGAGTAGGGCGGCACGGTGGCGCAGTGGGTAGCGCTGCTGCCTCGCAGTTGGGAGACCTGGGGACCCAGGTTCGCTTCCCGGGTCCTCCCTGCGTGGAGTTTGCATGTTCTCCCCGTGTCTGCGTGGGTTTCCTCCCACTGTCCAAAGACATGCAGGTTAGGTGGATTGGCGGTTCTAAATTGGCCCTAGTGTGTGGGTGTGTTTGTGTGTGTCCTGCAGTGGGTTGGCACCCTGCCCGGGATTGGTTCCTGCCTTGTGCCCTGTGTTGGCTGGGATTGGCTCCAGCAGACCCCCGTGACCCTGTGTTCAGATTCAGCGGGTTGGAAAATGGATGGATGAAGTCTGAGTAGGTGAGTTTTCATTTTTTCCTTGAGTGATCCCACAGTTCTAAGTGCTAGGAGGTGTCTATTTAATGACTATAAGGTGAATACTGAGAAGGAGTATCAAGGAGTCTTGTTATTCTTCAGCACTGGCATCACCTCTTAGCCTGAGAAGATAGCACATAGGGCCCATTGTAGTGACATGCAATTTAACAGCACTTATTTAGTATATCTGCTGAATCCTATAATTGCATTCAGGGCCAGGACCATTGTTTTTAATATAATATGAGCAGGGATAAGTAAGGAACATGCAAAGAGAGGAGAAAGGCAGTTATAAAATAAAAATGAGCTGGAAGGTTGTGAATGAGGTGAGCTGGGCTGAGGATTAAATTAGATAGCAGACGATTCTCCTTTTGTTTATGCACAGGAGGAATCTAAAAGATGGTGCTCTGTGCAAATGTGAGATTGTAATTACAGATGTTCCTTAGGTTTCTCTACAAATCTTCTCATATCAGTTTTCTGCAGTGTTTTCACATAGAAACAAACTTTAGCTTCTTAAGCTCATTGGAGACCTTTGAACTTTGAGCTGTAAAGGGGTTTTTTTATATGCTTTTGTAACCCTGAGCAGAAAAGCCTGACCCACTTCCTGCTTAAGTGTTTGTACCAGGGTGCAGGGTTCTACTGAAAAAACAACCCTGATGAGCATCTAATGGGCTTTACATTGGAATTCCTTTGATTTTATAACAAGCAGTAAGTTCTGGGACACGTGGCACGGTGGCAAACATATTCCTCTTTACCAGATAAAGGCACACAGACTAACAATTAGAAGTGGTCAAAAAACTTTCTCTTTCATCAGCATAAAAAGAAAAACCTTTCAGCTGATATTCCATTGAGCAAACTGAATAAGAAAGGTATCGGCTATAACACAAACTACTCAAACTACTCATTTAGGCTTGTTACTCTTCAAAAATTCTAGACCACTAACCACTCTAGTTTAATAAAGAGAAGCAAAACATTATTATTACGCCTTCTGAGCGTGACCACTTTATACTCTGTAAGAGGACATTTATCTAAAAAAGTTTCCAAGAAGCAGGAGTATTCCTGCCTTATTTTTTATAAATTCAAGGCTGGATTTATTTTGAATAAAAGCCATTCTTATGTCAATGCACTATTAGTTTAAGGTCTAAATGTGATAAATCACCCAATAAGGCATTTCTGCCATTGGTACTTATAGCTTTTACTTTTCAAGGCTTTTGGCATTATCATTACAGATTAAAACACATTAAGAGATAGCTGTTAGGTAGCTGTTTTTGAAATCAGTATATCTGTGGACAAGTGCTGCTAAAACTTGTAACAGGAAAGACAACACAATGCCCGGAATCTGGATTATTGAAAATGATAAATTAACCACCAAAAAAACTTTCTTATATAAGGCTTTAGTAGGCAGTAGTGAAGTTCAATCAGTATTTAGTCATTGTGGTCTATGTATTTAATTGGCTTTGTACTTTTAAACATAACCTGTTTATGAAATATTACCCTTTAATACAATACATATTTAATTTAATCTTCTAATTATTATTATTATTATTATTATTATTATTATTATTATGTCACAGTGAAGATGAAACTATGATAAAGAAAAATAATATACATCTCTGTGCAATGCTATCAAAATTATTCATAGTCCCGCTTATGATATCTGTATTAACACCACAGGGGAACAGACTGGGAAATAAGGAAATATCTACCTTAAATAAACATGTTGGAAAATGCAAAGGTTGACTGAAATCATAGCTCACAGCCACAGAACAACCACAGAACTGCATCTGAGAACCACTTGGATCTCTTATTTTGTACTAAATACAATGTTCTCATATTTGTAGAGATCACTTCATTCTGATGTTATATCAGTGCTTATGTCCTTTTCATCTGAAGATTGTGTTATGCTCATACAATTTGTTATTAGCAAGTGAATGGTTCACGTTTGCACTAGAAAGAGAGTTACATTAAGATTTCTAAAAAGCGTCAGCAAGATATAAGTGTAGTAGCATGCCATAAAGTCAGGAAATATTAATGCTGAGTTCTTTTTACTATCTTTACCATATGTATCTCAGTTTAGCTGGTAAAGATTAAAACAAAAATGATTAACAGGTGTTTACTGATTTTATTTGCAGCACATGCGTTCCTCATATATTTACATTTATATCAATAGCAATGTACCTGGTTTCAAATTAATAACTAAAATGTAGGTGGTGTAAAACTTTATTTGGATTTACTCTGGTATTGTAGCATATATCAAAATTATAAGCTGTAAATGCAAACTATACACTGTATTAAATATTGCTATTACATCCTTATGTTAGAATAACTGCACAAAGTGGAGTTACAATTTGTGTGGATAAAATCATCAGAGACAGAAAAAAAGGTCTCATACATCCTAACACAGGCTTTTGCCCTATTCAATACAGAACTTATAAAATAAAAATGACACTACAATTAGCAAATATGTATGAGTCAAAATGCAAAATGAAAAGCCAAGAGTCCTGCTAAGTAATGAGAATCATCTCATTGAGGGTAGTGAAAAGTGTCCTTGTTTCCTTGCAAAATAATCTATATATAATCATAACATACTATGACTCTTTGACAAATATTAATATTTTTATGCTTTGAGGCTTCATATGGATAACCTAACTTAAAGGTCCTAGGTTGCTGTTATGAGTAATTAAGTAGCACCACCTAGGCTGGATCTGTCTGTTTCTACTGTTTTATGAATGACGTTAATTTACTGAATGTTACATCATATTTAACAAGATTCTGAATTTAGAGTGAGAGCTTGAGATGATTAAATGGTCTGGGGAAAAAAGAATAACAGCATTAATACTGATTATTGATTAGTTACATTTCCACTTAAGGAGGTATAAAGCACAAATAGCATGGATAATGAATGATAGCTTTGTATTAGACAAAAATGATGCTATCATAAACCAGTTAATTAAAAGACCAAACACCTTTCGAAATAATTCTTGAATCTTTGTGACATTAAGTTAGATTCATCAAATAATGGATACATAAACTTCCTTCACATTCCAAATAATCTATGAAAAGAAAATACTTTGCCATGTTTAAATTCAAGCCAAAACAGTATCATTGTATAGACACTTCTGAAACATATTCCTTTAGTAAAAAAATACAAACAACAAAGGTAAAACTGGTACTTTATACTGCAATAAGCTGGATACACCAGCATCAAATACGAAGAAACCTACAAGTAAACCAATCGTAGAAGAAAAGTTTTATTTGTGCTTCACAAAAACTGAAAAGTAAGGACACATTTTTACTGACCTCTGGATGTCTTATCTAGAAAAATAAAACAATAATACTGACTTTTATTTTCATGAAAATTTTATCTTTTTATTACTCTTTCCAGGTGCATAAAATCCACAGTTCAAAATTAAAAAGCAATAAATAAATTTAATTGATATTAAAAATTACATTACATTTTCAACCCTACATAATACAATTCAAGGCTGCAGAGAGCTGTAGCCTATCCCTACATCAATGAGCACCAGACATGAACCACCCCTGACAGAGAACCAATCCACAAGCTTCACTCACACATACTGTACACCCACACTCATTAAAATCAATTTTATACTACTAATAATTAAGTTTTAAGCACACATTTTTGGCAATATGGCAGAAAAACTGGAATAATCAGGGAAAGAGTCACACAAACACAGGAAGAATGTGTAGATTCTTCATCAACCAGATGCAGGATTCAAACTCAGGATCATAAATGTATGCTACATCTGTATCACTTTTTCACTATAGTGGACATTAGTGATAACATTTTTTTAATAGAGTTCATAAGGAAGTGAGTGTTGAGTCAATCAGCAATTCTAAATTGTCTCTATGTGATTTTGAGGGTGATTGTTTGCAGGATTAGACCCTGCAATGGACTGGTGCTCTATCTGGTATAATTTCCTTCTTTATGCCTGATGGTCAGCAATAGGATCCAGGTCCTTGTGACACTGAATTGGATTAACTGGATCTAAGAACATTAAATTAGGCTTTGTTATATTAAAAACCATTTCTTTACTCAAAGGCTTTCACTAAAAGTTATTATTTGAGTAAAAGCAAGGCATCATTTGTGTTATATCTTACAGTGCATCCGGAAAGTATTCACAGCACATCACTTTTTCCACATTTTGTTATGTTACAGCCTTATTCCAAAATGGATTAAATTCATTTTTCTCCTCAAAATTCTACACAAAACACCCCATAATGACAACGTGAAAAAAGTTTACTTGAGATTTTTGCAAATTTATTAAAAATAACAAAAATTGAGAAAGCACATGTACATAAGTATTCACAGCCTTTGCCATGAAGCTCAAAATTGAGCTCAGGTGCATCCTGTTTCCCCTGATCATCCTTGAGATGTTTCTGCAGCTTAATTGGAGTCCACCTGTGGTAAATTCAGTTGATTGGACATGATTTGGAAAGGTACACACCTGTCTATATAAGGTCCCACAGTTGACAGTTCACGTCAGAGCACATACCAAGCATGAAGTCAAAGGAATTGTCTGTAGACCTCGGAGACAGGATTGTCTCGAGGCACAAATCTGGGGAAGGTTACAGAAAAAGTTCTGCTGCTTTGAAGGTCCCAATGAGCACAGTGGCCTCCATCATCCGTAAGTGGAAGAAGTTCGAAACCACCAGGACTCTTTATAGAGCTGGCCGGCCATCTAAACTGAGCGATCGGGGGAGAAGGGCCTTAGTCAGGGAGGTGACAAAGAACCCGATGGTCACTCTGTCAGAGCTCCAGAGGTCCTCTGTGGAGAGAGGAGAACCTTCCAGAAGGACAATCATCTCTGCAGCAATCCACCAATCAGGACTGTATGGTAGAGTGGCCAGACGGAAGCCACTCCTTAATAAAAGGCACATGGCAGCCTGCCTGGAGTTTGCCAAAAGGCACCTGAAGGACTCTCAGACCATGAGAAAGAAACTTCTCTGGTCTGATGAGACAAAGATTGAACTCTTTGGTGTGAATGCCAGGCGTCAGTGAAGCATGGTGGTGGCAGCATCATGCTGTTGGGATGTTTTTCAGCGGCAGGGACTGGGAGACTAGTCAGGATAAAGGGAAAGATGACTGCAGCAATGTACAGAGGCATCCTGGATGAAAACCTGCTCCAGACCGCTCTTGACCTCACACTGGGGCGACGGTTCATCTTTCAGCAGGACAACGACCCTAAGCACACAGCCAAGATATCAAAGGAGTGGCTTCAGGACAACTCTGTCAATGTCCTTGAGTGGCCCAACCAGAGCCCAGACTTGAATCCGATTGAACATCTCTGGAGAGATCTTAAAATGTCTGTGCACCAACGTTTCCCATCCAACCTGATGGAGCTTGAGAGGTGCTGCAAAGAGGAATGGGTGAAACTGGCCAAGGATAGGTGTGCCAAGCTTGTGGCATCATATTCAAAAAGACTTGAGGCTGTAATTGCTACCAAAGGTGCATCGACAAAGTATTGAGCAAAGGCTGTGAATACTTATGTACATACTTATGTACATTTTTTTATTTTTAATAAATTTGCAAAAACCTCAAGTAAACTTTTTCACGTTGTCATTATGGGGTGTTGTGTGTAGAATTCTGTGGAAAAAAATTAATTTAATCCATTTTGGAATAAGGCTGTAACATAACAAAATGTGGAAAAAGTGATGCACTGTGAATACTTTCAAGATGCACTGTACACACATTGTAACCAGTCAGGTATGGAATTCAGCATGAATCCCCAAGAATTAAGTAGCAGTAGCATAAGGTGTCACTCTGGAGGAAACCAAGCACTACTCGTTGCCTGCACAATATCATTCCAACAGTAAAGCATTGTGGCGACTGAATCATTTTTCTTCTTCTTCTTCATTTGGCTGCTCCTGTTAGGGGTTGCCACAGCGGATCATCTTCTTCCATATCTTTCTGTCCTCTGCATTTTGTTCTGTTACACCCATCACCTGCATGTCCTCTCTCACCACATCCATAAACCTTTGCTTAGGCCTTCCTCTTTTCCTCTTTCCTGGCAGCTCTATCCATAGCATCCTTCTCCCAATATACTCAGCATCTCTCCTCTGCACATGTCCAAACCAATGCAATCTCACCTCTCTGACTTTGTCTCCCAACCATCAAACTTAAGCTGACCCTCTAATGTACTCATTCCTAATCCTATCCATCCTCGTCTCACCCAATGCAAATCTTAGCATCTTTAACTCTGCTACCTCCAGCTCTGTTTCCTGCTTTCTGGGCAGTGCCACCGTCTCCAACCCATATAACATAGCTGGTCTGTGGGGTTGTTTTTCAGTGGCAGGAACTGGGAGACTAGTCATGGATGTAGAATAAGCTCAACAAAGCAAAGTACAGATATATCCTTAATGAACACCTGCTCCAAAGGACTCTGGATATTAAAATGGGCTGAAGGTTCACCTTCCAACAGGACAGTGACCCTAAGTACAAAGCAAAGACAAGACAGGAGTGACTTAGGGACAACTCTGTGAATGTCCTTGTGTGTCCCAGCTAAAGCCCAGACTTGAACCCAATGAAACATCTTTAAAGAGACATAAAAAGTTGTCCACTGATTGTCTCCGTCCAATCAAAAAATGTGTAGAAAATTAGATGGGTGTAAATACTTTTTTAAGGCACTATATTATAACATTTAAATGAGAAACTAATTGTAATTTAGTAATAATACATGTGCACACATTATTGTAATACTTTGTAATCAACCAGAAGGAGATGGGCTCATAAAAATGTTAAATTCTGAGTGAATTAGTAGAGTCAAACCGTTATCACGTCCTTGCGGAGCTGGACGGTGTCTCTGATGATTCTGAGGTGGTAGGCAGGGATGAGGAGCCCCAACTGGCCATCCCAAAACCAGTTCCCAGAAAGAGAGAGGTAGTGATAGTTGGAGACTCAATCATTAGGGGGTTTGAAGCGCAGGTGTGCTTCAGAGACAGAGAGTCTTGCACGGTGTGTTGCCTTCCAGGTGCACAGATGGGGGACCTCCCTGGAAGGGTGGATAGGCTCTTAGCCAGAGCAGGGGTGGTTACAGTTGTCATTGTCCACGTTGGAACAAATGACATATATATGGATAGTCTGTCAGTTCTGCGATGCAAATTCAAAGAGTAAGGAGCCAAGCTGAGAAGCAGAACTGATAAGGTAGTCTTCTCTGAAGTTCTGCCTGTGCCAGTCCAGGTAAGATTGAGGAGATTAGAAGGCTTAACACATGGCTCAAATCTTGGTACAGGGTAGAAGGGTATAGGTTTATGGGGCATTGGGACTCCTTTTGGAACAGATGGGACCTGTTCCTCCGTGACGGGTTACATCTGAACTGGGGAGGCACCAATGTATGGGGGAGGCATATTAGTAGGCTAGTCAAGGATTGTTTAAACTAGGGAATGGGGGGCAGGGAGTTTAGGACAGGCCAGGTTTAGATCTATACATGGAGGAGCAAACAATGATGTAGCAATAAAAATGCGTAGTAATGTAAATTCTAAGTAAACATTTAAATGTAGAAGGAGTAACACATTAAAAATAGCTTGCCTTAATGCTAGAGGTATCAAAAGTAAGGGAAATGAGTTGGAGCTGTATGTAGCAGAGCATAATTATAATATCATAGCAATAACGGAAACCTGGTTAAACAACAAACATGGGGATGAGTGTAACATAGGGGATAAACATTTTTTAGGAAGAATAGACAGAACAGAAAAGGAGGTGGGGTTGCTGTTTATGCCAAACAGAATTTAAATGTAAGTCCTCTTCAGTTGGATGATGAGCCCCATCTTAGTGAGGACATGTGGCTTTGCCTAGAAAATATTAGGGAAAGAGGTCTTATTTTAGGAGTGTGTTAAAGACTACCCAATTCAGACAGTAATTTCAACACACATCTTTTTAGTAATATCAAAAAGGCAAGTTTACAGGGAGATATTATAGTCATGGGGGACTTTAATTACCCAAATATTAACTGGGATATCCTTACAGATGGAGGAGCACAAGAGCAGGTGTTTTTAGAAGTATTCGTGACTGTTTTTAACACAGTATGTTAAAGCACCAACACAGGGTGAAGCCTGTCTGGATTTAGTATTTTGTAATAATCAGGATAAAATTGAGGGTGCAAAAGTGATTGAACCACTAGAGTCAAGTGACCATAATATAAAACAATTCTCAATATTTTGTAAAGTGCAGATGCAAAGACTAAAATTGTTAAGTTGAATTTTGGTAGGGCATTTTGACCAGATGCAACAATGTCTAAGTAGGATACACTGGAATAAGCTTTTAAGTGCGGAGATAGTCGAGGAGCAGTGGAACAGGTTTAAAAATGTTTTACATGAAATGCAGGACAGATACATACCTAAAATTGGAATTAATAGGAAATAAAAAAAAACTCCACAGTGGATTAATAAAGATTTAAAAAAGAAGCTTCAAAGGAAAAAACTTCTTCATAAGACATATAAGACTAATGACTGCAAAGTGAATCGTAATGCGAATAAGAACATGAGGGCAACCATTAAGAAAGATATCAGGGAGGCTAAAAGACAGTTGGAGAGAAATATAGCAGATAAGGCAAAAGAAGATCCTAAGAGATTCTTTCAGTATTTTAGTAGTAAACAAATAGTCAATAAGGAGGTCAAGTGCATCAGAAATAGTAAAGGGGAATTAAAAGATACAGACAATGAAATAGCGGATGCCCTAAACTTACATTTTTCTGAGGTATTTACAAGTGAGCAAGTGGATAACCTCCCAGAGGTAAATGGGACTACTAAGGAGGTACTGAGGGATTTGGAAATTGTAGAGGGAGAAGGACTGCTCAGATTAAATAAGCTGAAATCCAACAAATCACCAGGACCAGATAATATTTACCCTCAAGTTCTTAAGGAGGCTTGTGAATAAATATATAAACCCTTGACACATATTTTTAGGAAGTCACTGTGCACTGGAGAGATTCCAAAGGACTGGAAAATGGCAAATATCATTCCATTATATAAAAATGGTGACAGGGCAGATCCAAGCAACTATAGGCCAGTAAGTTTAACATGCATCACAGGAAAATTAATGGTAGGAATTATTAAGGATAAGATTGAGCAACACCTGGCAAGGACAGGAATTATTCTGAACAGTCAGCATAGATTCAGAAGAGGGAGGTCTTGTTTTACTAACATGCTGGAATTCTATGAGGAGGCAACAAAAGGATATGATCAAAGTGGAGCATATGATATTATTCATCTGGACTTTCAGAAAGCATTTGATAATGTGCTATATGAGAGACTGGGCATCAAATTAAAAGAAGTGGGAGTACAAGTGATGTTTTTAGATGGGTGCAGAATTGGCTCAGACACAGGAAGCAGAGGGTGATCGTGTGAGGAACCTCATCAGAATTGGCCAATGTTAAGAGTGGTGTTCCACAAGGGTCAGTGCTAGGGCCGCTGCTATTTTTATAATATATAAATGATTTAGATAGGAATATAAGTAACAAACTGGTTACGTTTGCAGATGATACCAAGATAGGTGGATTAGCAGATAATTTGGAATCCGTTATATCATTACAGAAGGACTTGGATAGCATACAGGCTTGGATTTGTGGCAGATGAAATTTAATGTCAGTAAATGTAAAGTATTACACATAGGAATTAAAAATGTTAGGTTTGAATACACAATGGGCGGTCAGAAAATCGAGAGTACACCTTATGAGAACGATTTAGGAGGCATAGTGGACTCTAAGCTATCAACTTCCAGACAGTGTTCAGAAGCCATTAAGAAGGCAAACAGAATGTTAGGTTATGTGTGGAGTACAAGTCCAAGGAGGTTATGCTCAACCTTTATAATGTACTAGTGAGGTCTCATCTGGAGTACTGTGTGCAGTTTTGGTCTCCAGGCTACAAAAGCAATTAGGCTGATTCCACGGCTACAGCGGTTGAATTTTGAGGAAAGATTAAAAGGGCTGAGCCTTTACAGTTTAAGCAAAAGAAGATTAAGAGGTGACATGATTGAAGTGTTTAAAATTATGAAGGGAATTAGTACAGTGGATCAAGACTGTTATTTTAAAATGAGTACATCAAGAACAAGTGGACACAGTTGAAAACTTGTTAAGGGTAAATTTCGCACTAACATTAGGAAGTTTTTTTTTTTACACAAAGAATGATAGAAATTTGGAGTAAGCTACCAAGTAGTGTGGTAGACAGTATGACTTTAGGGACTTTCAAAACTTGACTTGATGTTTTTTTGGAAGAAATAAATGGATAGGACTGGCAAGCTTTGTTGGGCTGAAAGGCCTGTTCTCGTCTAGATTGTTCTAATGTGAAATCTAAGCAGATACTTAGGAGTTTTGTTACCAGATAAGAGAATACAAATATTCTATTTGAAGGAAAAAAGTGTTGGATAACTTTGTAAAACAGGTTCAAAATAGAGGTAGGCTAAAGGTTTTAGTGTTATCTCTAAACTATATGCCAGAAAGTAAACATACTGACCAACAAAATGGCACTAGAAAGGAATTAAAGATCAAATCTTGAATCAGATGGCTGAATAAAGGGAAGATGAAGAGATAAAGAGATCAGTGAAAGAGAACAGGTGAGCATAGAAAAGATGGCTAGATTCCCTCCTGTAAGTTGGGTTATCTGTAAGAATCCCAAAAGGTGCATAGGGAACCATTTAGGGCTTTCAGTGTTTTTCTTTCAATATGAACAATAACTTCTCCTTCTGGAGCTAGTTATCATTAGTGGTGATAGCAAAATATTTTAAGGCGATGAAGACAGCAATAAACTAAAACACAATGCTTGTACAGCGTTTCAAGAGTTGAAGAAGCACTCACAAACTCTACCAATAAATCAGGCTGAATATTTCACCTTTGCTCTTCACATTCCCAAAATGTACATTTTTTCATTATTTACTGTACCTTAACAGGAAACTAATGTGATAAATAACTCAAAAAAGCAACACATTGCCTAATACATTTGAAGAAAATGTATATATTTCCAAAGTATTTTTGGAGGTGTAACATAATTCTTACATTTACAAAAAATGCATGCAAGAACTTGTAAAGACAGTCATTCCAAAGCTATTTCCACACCATCCTAGTTCTTCTTCTTTGTGGGGCCCATTGATGGGAAAACAGGCTTAAAAGCATTTCTAGGAAATTAGACTGAACTTGCCTATCCAAGACTACAGTTCCTGATAGACTAGATTCCTCAGAGTGTAGAACAAGTAATTATTACTAGTGGCTTAATGTTACACACTTTGATACACAGTGTGAGAATATAGAAAAACAGATTGTCATTAACTGGTCACTCTCAGAAAAAATATTAACAAATACAATAAAAATAGCTGAAAACGGGCTTCCAGTTCACTTTCATACCAAACAAATCACCACACATTTACCTCATTGTAACAGCAAAAGACACACCCCCTAAGTCCTACAATGAATGTAAGAAATGTGTTTCAAAAACACTGAAAATATTCAAAAATTGGTATGTCAAAGCCCATTGGTATCCACCAGTCAGTGGATCCTTGCTTCTGCAAATCAAAGCTGCAGTATGTAGAGAAAGAGAAATCCTTTTTAAACAGTGTCACACACGTGCGCATGGGGAACAGCTGAAGGGCCTAGTCACTTGTAGTTCTACACCAGGCCAGGGGGCGGCGGAGTGTACTGACTATTTCTCTCAGTCCCTTGCAGACCTTTCCTGGGAAATCCCGCCTCTTGCCGGCCCCAAGGATGATGTCACTTCCGACCACGAGGACGCCATTCCCAGTTCCTGCTAGACGTCATTTCCTTCCCAGGCCTTTAAAACCGCCACCTTGCCTCAGTACAGGCAGTTCTGTTCTGGACTCTGAACCATTCACATCTTGTACAAAAACAAGCAATTTTGCAGCCGAGCATATTATACGGGTGGCTGCCCCAAACCTTTGTGATGTCTCTGACTCATTCTTCTGACAACAGCTAAATACATATCCAGGAACCTGAGTTTAAATATTGTTCTGGTCATTTTATGAAGCGTGCACAATCCAGATTTGTAACATAAACTAAACATTCATAAATTAGGTTAATTGCCAACTCCGAATTAGCCCTACTTTAGTATGTTTACAATAACTTTGTGCTTATGAATGGTCTATCTAGGGTTGGTTCATACTTCACACTCAGTACTGTCAGAATAGCTTTTGGCTCTTTGTAACTCAGCAGAAAACAGAAGCTCAGGAAGCAGACAGATGAACACAATTGAGTTTGTAGGGGCAAACAACTCTCCATAAAAAATTGAACAAATATCTGCTGAATTGTTGCACACATCTCACAGATGAGTGGCTAACCCTACAGCTCAAATTCAACTGCTTTCTCAAAGACTAATAGTCCATCAAGAGAAGTGATGAAGTTATTTTGAATGTCATTAAGACAACATTAATGAGAAAGAAACTTTAAAGCATGATGGCTCTCCCAATTGTTTTTTTGTCTACCAATATTACACCAAAATTAGAATCAGAAGAATATGATTTTTGTCCAACAAACTATAGCAATAAACTGTTGTATATGACAATTCTGTATTTAAGCTGTAAAGGAATATTATTTAGTTGTGACTTATGGAAAACATCAACATATTTCATTTTGTTACCCAACTCTGCATGAAAATGTTTTACGAAGTCTCTTGATGTCCTATCACATGTGAACACTAAAATGAACACAGATGTAAAGTGAAACAAATGTGAGTTGCATCAGTTCTCTACAAGCATTCTAGAACCTGTCAGAAATGGCTGTACTCTTGCCTCACAGTTAAACATGATTCTTGGACCTTCCTGGTTGTTGCGAATAATTGTCGAAATGAACAAAAAAAATTACCATGTGTTCTTAATGCACAATTGTTTTGTCTTAAATCAAGCAAATCGCTATTTTGCCACAGTTTGTATCTGTAAACCTTTGGTTATTCCATTACAAAACTCAGCTTCAACTTATCACTTAATTTCAAAAACAATGGTCAACCTAACAATGCAGTTTGTGTCAGATAGCTCCAAAACATCGGAATTTTCCTTTACAATATTATGTGAAACCCTTTGGAAATCCCCATAAATAACTGTCTTGAAGCCATCCAGTTATGCTTTTGTACTTTGAACTTCATGTAGAAACCAAAAAAATGCCTACTTGCAAGCTTCATTTTATAGTTTTTATAAGTAACTGCACAATTCAATAAACACCACAATTGATCCAGTCCCTTCCACCACCACTTGAATGGCAAAACACGTTACAAGGTATACTTTTGTAACTACTGGATAAAATAAACTTTTATCTGTCCCTCAACTTCAGTCACAGACATCATTTAGATGCAGATTCATTGAAGGCCAACCTTAGTATTTTCAAAAAACAAAAAAAAAAACATTATTAACAACTAATTTACAACTAGAAATTATAATTTTATCCTAGTCTGAGTTAAGAGTATGTTTCTTTTATTTAAAAACTGCAACAGGCAGGCACTTGTTAAGTATAATAGAGGTGAGGTTTAAAGAGAATATCTTTATGCCAAATATTAACAAAATTGGGTATAATCTAAGAATACCATTTAAAAGTGACATGGAATCTCTTGTTACATTCTTAAGTATTTAGCATTCCTGTCTTTACGTTACAATTAGCACAATACGTGCTGAGATTTAAAGCACAAGTGACAACTTGATTTTAATTAATCATAATTAGTTTTAATGCATTATAATTCCACTTAATTCATTCTTTTGAATTACTATATGTTTTTCTTTTTTTCATCAGGAATTCAATTATATTTGACCAACCCAGACATCTGACATATAAGTGGTAATGGACAGAGCCCTAGGGCACATAGCATCCGCTAAACATTGTCAAAGCATGTGTACAGCTTGTTTAAAATGTTGTGCCTCCACCGTTTTCGGGTGTTATTAAGGAATGGATGACAGAAACAAGTCACTTATTAAGACAACATGCCAAATAGCAGTATAAGATTGAGAAATGTGTTGCTATTACAACCTATCTAAATATGCCTGCTACAGCAGTGAAATTAATGAGTAATGCAAATGTAGTTTCCACTAGTACCAGGAATCAGAAGGGAGCACATGGAAGTACAGTGGATCACAGCTGAAGTTTAGGTGAATGATAGTGCTCAACCTGACCTGAAATCTTTGATCTGTATTTAGAAAATAGATGCATGAATATTAAAGATGCCAGAAGAAATAGGCACCATTCAAAGTGTAAAGCAATACTGATTAAGAAATAGCAAAAAAGAACAATTAGCACCACAGTAATTTACTCCTTATCTTCCCTTTGGGTAAGCATACAAATATGTCTTGCTTATATTTAATATGCATAATGTGCAAGTAAAACTTCCTTGTGTCTTCTTGTGCATAACAGAAAACCAATTAGAACCAGGCCATAAGCCATGCTCTTGTTCCTGTTATTAAAAAAGGGCCCAAGTCAATCCCACTCCTAAAGAATGAATTGAGCTTTCTTAGTCATACTCTAATTTACTTTATTACTTCAGGCAGAGTCATCATTATTCAATTGGCCCAGCTTAATTTTCCCATGAAGCTAATATGCCTGAATTGTGATATAATGAATAATATTTCAAGGAGGAGGACACCTTCTTTGTAATATTTGGAAAGGTAAATATAAAATATGACTGAAACAATTCTGTATTAAATCAATGAGCTCTATACCAAAACTGAAAACAAGAATGCAATGGGAATAGAAAATCTCTGCACAGGTTTTCCCAGTTCTACCTAGCATGTTCTTTGCACAATGCTGAATATATTTCAATATGTAATTCTAGTATAAATCAAAATATAGCATGGTCATTGCAAAATGATATAAAATAAAAAGTATAATTAATGCAACTGTTGCTTTGAAAAACATTATTCTCACAATGTTTACAGTAATTTGTCATAGCTTCAGCTATATGAAGAATTATGAGCCACACTTTTCAAATTAAATGAGATATGGACAAAAATATGTTTCCTCCTCTTAGAGATTATTAATATACAATACTATTTCTCTTCAAATTACTTTAGAATAAACTAAGAATTCTTGAATATTGTTCCCTTGAACTGAATGCATTATTATTTAATCATATATAAAACACTTTCATATCAGGAGAAAAATTTACAAACACATTGCTGTGTTAAATATTTACATAGTTACAGATAAAAATGTCTTCCATTTTATAAAAATCAATCTGAAAAAGTGCAAATCATGTTTTCACTGTTATACTGATATGGACATATGGTATTTTCCACAAATGATTAAGAGCTGTCACAGTATGTTTTATGATCAAAGCATAATGCTTAATTAAACATCCAAAGTACTACTAGCCTACAAATACAGCTGACTCCAAATATACTGTATCAAGTACTTACATGGCTAGTGATTGTCAATTATTTCATAGCTTTCAGGAAAAACATAACTAAATTTAATTAAAGTACTTTGTGGAACAGAAAGAAAATCTAATTGTAATTCCAACAGTTTCCCACACATAAACAGCATGATGCTGCTGATATCTCCACTTACTGACTTGAGGGTTGGCTGAATGTAGTAACAACAACTCATTACTGCAGAAAGAAAAGATGCACAGCTTCTTTTGTTAGAATACTAGCTCATGGCCTAATTTTGTTCAGCTGGAAAAATCCTGTACTAACCTCCAGTTTGCAATTGCTTAGGAATGTGCTATAGTATGGGAAATTGGAAAAAATAGAATGTACTAAAGGATCAACTATTATACAAAAAATGGCAATCTTTCGTGGGCTCAACTCTGCTCATTGATTCAACATTTCATCGACTCAAAAATGTTTCCTTCCTGACTGATTAAAAGAAGGAGATTATTACTGAGTAAGAAAAATGTGCACTTTAAATGTATTGTTATGCTGTACTGATATTATAAACACAATAAAGATATCTTTATTGCATCTGTTTTCATTAAATAAATCACACCAATCCACAAAGAAAAAGTGGGACAAAGTATGCTGTAAAATCCTTTGACAGACAAAACTGTCAATCCAGTTACTGCTATTGTCTTTTAAATAGTGTGCTCTGAAAAATACACATTGATGATGTTGAAGGGGTTCCCAAACATACCCTAAAATGGCAGTGGTTACATTAGTACAGAGGATGAAATATTTGGTGACAGTGAAACTATTTTATTGGCCATACTAGAGAGAAGGCGTAAGGTAGTTTGAGTTCAGCAGTATGAAGATTGCAATAATTAATAAGTTCATTAATTCTCATATCTAAAGTATTAGCTGCTATATATCCAAGAGATAATTTGCAGGCAACCTCCAAGAAAATTACAACTTCACATACATTATACAGTACGTGTTGAAAGCAATTCTATATTACCTTTTTTGTCCCAGTATAAAAAAAATATTTAAGTGCAATTTATTCTGGAGACATACTGTAATGAGTAGACTTGAAAATCAATTCTATGTTAATAACATGTCTTTTATCTGATATTTTAAAGTTGACCTGCCTTTAAACAGAAAGCTAAAATTTAGTTTCTATTAAGTTTTACTGGCAGCAACAAAGCAGCACATATTATTCTCTTAAACTAGACTAAATCAGCTCTCTACACTTACAAATGAATTAAAAGAATTTTTATTAAAAAAGCACCCTTCTAGAATTAAAAAAGTTACTAAACGTCAAGTTCTAACTGCCTTTTTGCACTTTGGTGTCTAGCAAAGTCTGAGCATGTGACTTTATTGTTAATGTGGTTTCTGCGCAAAATAAAACTTATCGCAAACCATTAATTTCTCCAGAATCCTTAGCATTTGTTGCTTACTTTAGGCTATCTGAAAAAACATGAAATCAGCAGTAGTTGATATGTATTGCTGAAGAATGGTCATTTAACAGCTTCACACAAGTACTACTGTCCAAATGGCATGTTTTAATGAAGGTCTGTTTGCTGATTAAGCCACTAATGCCACATTTTTACACAAACACCAGACATGTAGAATTTACCTATTAGCCAGGTTCCTAGTTTATCATTACAAAGAAATACATTAGAGACCATTTTACTTGTACACTGATGAATTTAATCAGTCATAAATGGCAAATATTTACATGCTTACCAACATGGAAAATATGGAGGAAATACTTCTGTTGTAATTTTTTCAGATTATTTGCACTGTATTTACAATGTCCTACTCTTCAAGCTTTTTTGACAAATTCCCCATATATACTCTCACTATGTACAAAACTGTCAAAGTAATATCACTATGAGCAGCTTGCAAATAATTTTATGTCAATGTCACTGCTGACTCCGTTTTGCAAAGATGAAAAGTGAATATTTCACAATAGCAAACCAATTCAAACAGCCAAACCAGGTGTTCAAAAATGGAACCCAGAGTATTAAGGGACTTTGACTACGGTCTTGCAATCAGCGTTATCACCACAGCTTGTAGCAGGTGTTCCCATTATAGTGAGCTCCATGCAAGAACTTGGAACCATTTCAAAGGGTGGTTACACAAATTTTTACAAAAATGGTGTTGGAAATAAAAGCTTTTTAAAATAAATTAATAGTTCCTTCATGTAATAGTCACTATCAACGGTGCTTTAAAGAAAAT
This sequence comes from Erpetoichthys calabaricus, assembly GCF_900747795.2. Classification (NCBI taxonomy): domain Eukaryota; kingdom Metazoa; phylum Chordata; class Cladistia; order Polypteriformes; family Polypteridae; genus Erpetoichthys; species Erpetoichthys calabaricus. Next base: position 12,748,657 of record NC_041404.2, read on the forward strand.
TAGACTAGTATCAGCAGACCTAAGTATGGCTTTTTGTGATTACAGTGTATATCCATACTATGTACTACATATGTCCATCCATTCATTAATTTTCTAAACCTGCTTATCGAAATCTGAATCACAGGGAAGCGGGAGGCTATCCCAGAAAGCACCAGGCGCAAGGCAGTACATTTCGCGGGACAGGGCACCAGGAGGGTGAACACACAGAGACCAGTTAAGCATTGCCAGTCCACCTAACCTGCATGTCTTTGGATAATAATCGCCGAGTATTTCTAATAATGTAAAAAAACATTTAAGTAGAAATGTCCCAAATAACACCCACTTAAGAATTCTACGGAGATTTTCCGTATTATGAAGTCAAGTTAATACTTATATAGTTTTCACACCGCTCTTTTGTGATTAATTATTCCAGACGCTGAATTACAGGCGGGGATTCACGCTGGTCTTAACGCTGAAGGTAGAGTACATTTTCACAAAGCCGCATGGGTCTTCTCATCAATTTCCACAGCAACTCTCCATAGGCATATTGGGCGGGTTAAACGATCTGGATGGTTAGCTGGACTGCAGACTGTTAAACGTATTTCTGACCAGATTTTTGTGCATTATGCATACGTTTCAGACCATCCTGGAAGGCCTGCAGTTCCTTCCCACACACGCCTGTAATTACTCATTATTCCATGATTATGCCCCGACTCCTGAACAATATAGACAGCACGCCTGCGCAATGTGGGAGGGCCGCCACGCGGGATGTCTTTACTTCTCATTGGCCAAACGTGAGGGTGTAGCTCTCCGGATGTGTGAGTACTAATGCCTAGGGCTATTCCCTCCCCCTTTATTGTGCGAAAGTCTTTGCTTGGTGCGTACGAAACAAATAAAATAACTGTTCACGTACGTTTTATATATACATTATTTATTTTGCAAGAAATCATATTTTGGTATTGGTGCCGACATACATTTTAATTAAACCTTTTAATTAAGCGTAAGGACGCTTTCTTCTCCAAGTAAAAGTCATAAACATTTGCGCCTGCTTTGGCAAAAGAAAGTATTTCTTATTTATGTTAATTAAGATGCGCGCTAGCTATCCGCTAAAGACACATCACAGACCCGGTTAAAAGTTAAAGTACACTTAAGATTCCAAAGCTTGTCGTCTTAGGACGGTGACGTTGAATGGGAAGCAATGTGCACACAGTGAACGGAGTAAAAGTGACACTCTGCCATTCAGGCAAGAACAATTCTCATTAAGATCTGTTGGCAGAACGATTTTCAAACCATTCGCCACAAACACAATGCATACGGCACAAATTCAGAATTTACAGGTAAACCCAAATTAAGACACCCCCCCCTCCCAAAAAAACGCACCTTGGGTGTCTCAATGAATAGAGCAACTCAAGAGAGAGTTGATCATGCTTCTAACAATGCAGCGCGGTAATTTCCACTCTTGTTTTTTTGTGTGCGGACACTCGAATGTGTCAGTGAGAAGTGTGGTGAGGATATTTGGTGATAAGGCCCCATACTGTCATGGGCCACAGGGCGTGAAACCAGAATGCCCTGATGGTAGACCCGTCCCAGTTTCCAGACGAACTTTACCGTTTGTTACAAAATGTTGGAATTCATTTTTAAGCAGGGTTGTTACTGGATGTTAAGATAAGCGAGTGGTCACTGTAGAAAGAACCCATAAAGTGAACACTACTGTAATGATATTACTTCGATATGACAATCAAATGTCTACAGGTCTTGGCAATACGAGATGACTTTGATTTCTTAAAAACCCACATCACAGATTTGTATTTTTCTAAACAAAATCGCTTTCATACTCAGCGGGATAATTGCGTTAATTAACATTTTGAGGTTGCACAATAGGCTCCATTAACGTAGAGCCTCTTACATTTAGTTGTATATATACAATTTTCTTTTTCTTTTACTTTCAAAACCTTCATCCAGCTACTCTTGTTTTTGTACCCTTTTCCCCAGTACACGTGGCATCTGGGAAACGTTCATTAAGAAAGTTAATAATAATTGTAAGGTACATAATAACCATTGTGAGCAAAACAGTATAATGGATACTGTGCAGCCTTATACAGACAATCTAAATTTTACATTTGGAACAATAAAAATAAACTTCATGAAGAAAGGTTAGATGTGGAGAAGGTTTAGACTCCAATTAAAACAGAGACAATATGCCTTTTAATACCCATATTTTCCATTTAGCTCTCCTAAGATAGGTAATTCTAGTTCAGTATTTTAAAAGAAGTTATAGCAAAATATAGTAAAACATATATGTTTTAAAGATTAACTTCCCTCTAAAATATTTTAAATTAACCCTTTCTTACTACAATATTTAAAATGAAACAAAAGGCTAAGTTCAATAATATTTAACTCTGAGCAATTATCAGAATGATCAACTGTGTCAAATTGAGCAGATAAGGAATAGCTTATAGAATTTAAGGTCATTGACATGAACATTATACAGATAAATCTTTTAAATCAGATATGACTTAAGTTACAGCTTATGGTAAGCCAGGTGCTTTACAGTGTTATCAATTCAATGGGCAGATCCCATTTATTTCAGTAAAAGCAAAAATGTCATTTAAGAGGCATTTTTAAAGCCGCCACAGTAATGAAATTATTTTTTTCATTTTTAGCAAATCATTCCTTTTTACATGCTCTATACACTTTTAGATAAGAAAGGGTATCTATTCTTTATTGCATCTGTTTTCATTAAATAAATCACACCAATCCACACAGAAAAAGTGGGACAAAGTATGCTGTAAAATCCTTTGACAGACAAAACTGTCAATCCAGTTACTGCTATTGTCTTTTAAATAGTGTGCTCTGATTCGCTCAGCAGCTGACACTGTAGCTGAGATGAGCAAATTATGAAATGTCTGCCAAGAATTTTTGTACTCTAATTTTTTATGACAAAAACTTGGCAGTAGTGACACCTGAAAAACAATGAAGGAGATCTCTTTTTAAGTATATTGTGTGTTACATAAGAAGAGCCACATGTTGTTCTATTTACAGAACACACACATATGTTGTACAGAAAACAAAAGAACTTAAAAAAAGTCGTCAAATTCCATTATTTTATGTGAACATTATAAATTAGTTTTAGAATTTATAGTACTTGACACATAGCTTATTCTCATCAAACAATGAATAGCCCATGGGTGTTAAAATTAAATTGAAGCAATTAATTTAACATTTTACCTGACAGCTACGCCAATTTTTAAATTCTCCCATTACTAATCTATTTTTATTAAAATATTTAGTTTTGGTAACTGTTTCCAAGAACAATGCACACAACAGTACTGTAAAGTAATGTCTTAGGTGCAGCACCCTGTGAGCCAGAATAACAAATATAAAGGTTTGGTTACTTTGGAATATACTTGCAAAAACTTTAACCCCAATTCTATGCTGAAAAAATGTTAGAAACAAAACATTAAATGTTTTGAAACTTTATCAGGTGTGTTCTATATTTCTGACTTAAAACCTTTATTAATTATTAAGAAATACCAAGATGCATACAAGCTATGACAGGAGTCATTTCATCTTACAGGTACACATTTAACACAGAAATATCATTTCAACTGCATAAGATTTGCCTAGGCCTTTTGTAATGTGTTCCAAGTGCTAGAGCACTAATAAGAAGTTCTATGAGAATATTCTAGATTTTGGGGCAATGTCTCATCATTATTTTAAACATCAAGATGGATGATGTTTAATATCACCACAAAAGCTGATGAGTGAGAAATAGAAGTTTTGTGTGTTGGTCCAAATGATCAGAGATATACTTGAATCCCTAGATGAAAGGGTTAGACAGAATTGGGCCTAACTTTTATTTAGGAAAAGAGCATTGAAATAACAATTAATCTGTAAATATGAAAATTTGCACACCTATCTTGTCTATTTGTAAGAATACCAACCCACCCGCTATTCATCTGTGGGTAAGTGACATTCTGTGTTATTTCAAATTAGAAAAAACCTAATTCTCTCTTAGAGGAAATGTTGAAAACTTTTTTTAAAACATATTATTTTTGAATAAGCATACTGGGCCTGTGAATGACTTTGCGTTATTAATTGTATTATAATTTCTCAAAAAAAAGATAGAGGGTTTTTCCTTTTTTAACTGTGTCTCTCTTTTCTTTCTATTTCTTTTGAGTGGGGGGTAAATCTCATCTTGCTTTTTGTTTCTTTTTCTATTTTACTTTGCTTTTATTGTATTTAAATTGAACTAAATGATTATATCTGGTATATTATTATATGTTTGATGAGCAGAATGCTATTGTAATGTTGTGGTTTTTGAAAGTATTTTCTTTTTAAGGTAAATATGGTAAATTCCATCTAGGTGAATTTGCAGTTCTGCAGTTGCTATTCTGAAACTCCATTTTGTATGCTGTTCAGCATATAAAAAAATATAATTACTGTAGGTAAATTGTCCATTGACTAAAGAATTCAGTACAAAACCACAACTTTAGAGAAACAAATCCCAGTATTAATACAAAGGGTTAAGTACAAAGGGTCTTTAAAATGGAATTTAACTCTGCACTTTCAGTTTTTTGATTACATTAAAACTGAAATGAAAATTGAAATTACTATATGTAACAAATTATTTTTATTTCATTCTTTACTCTGAATTATACCTAAAAACATAATAAAAAAAAAGATAATTCCAGTCATAAAATATACATTTCACAAAAAACATTCATAACACAAAAACAAACGAATATAGAATTTCTTGTAAGAGCACACATTATGTTACGGAAATATGTAATTTAACACTCTGTTTAACAATCTGTTTGTTAATTCAATTAGGATGCTTAAGTTGTTCTTAACCCCTGCTACTTGGTGTAGACCTGCATTAGAACCTGATGGTCTAACCATTCATATTGCTATATAGTCTGGCTGAGATGAAAATATAGTGTGTCAAAACAAGTTATGGTGTCCTATCCAGCTAAAATGTTAATTCAGTGATAATACACTTTGATAGCTTTTCTGAATCAACTTAATAATAAAAAGCTTATATTGAACTCTTTAGTAATGAGCTTACACATAAATCCATGGCCATTTGCAAAAAACATTGTTATAAGCAGCCAGAATCAAGTTAGATTTAGATGCTTCTTATTTCTGAGGTAGTTAAGGAAAGATCAAGTATACATTTTTGTTCTTAGCAGCACTCTGGTTCCTCATTTAGCAGTTATTATTTTTACAGAGGAATAATAATGAACACAGAGCACCTAAGGAGAATTTCAGACTGCACATCAATTAAGCTAGGACATGGTGGTATTTTAGTCTAGGTCCGTAGTGCACTGCTGATTATGAAATAATTTATTCATTATATACTCAGAATGATGCAACCAAAAGCATTGTGATCTGTACACTCACTGGCCAGTTTTTTTTAGATGCATCTTGCTAGTACCAGGTTGGACCGCCTTTTGCCTTCAGATCTGTTGTACTTCAAGGCATAGATTCAGCAAGGAACTGGAAACATTACACAGGGATTTTGATCCATTTTGACATGACAGTATAATGCAGTTGCTGCAGATGTGTTGGCTACATATCCATGATATGAATCTCCTGTTCCACCACATCCCAAAGTGGCTCTATTGGATTGAGATCTGGTGACGGTGGAGGCCATTTGAATACAGTGAACTGATTGTCATGTTCAAGAAACCAGTTTGAGATGATCTGAGCTTTGTGACATGGCACATGGCACTCCTAAACTATCAAGTGTTTTTATTGCTGAACTTTTTACTGTTTTAACAACTTTGTGTGCAATGTCTGCTAATGTCATCCTCATGGGTGATTTTAACATGCACGTTGACGTGCCAACTGATGCACTGACAAATGATTTTAATGAAATCCTTGACTGTTTTAATTTAATTCAATATGTCAACTTTCCAACTCATAACAAGGGTCATATTTTAGACTTAATTTGTTGCTCTGATATCACACCTCACAATCTTATTCCTACTGAATTACCTATCTCAGATCACAGAATGATCACATTTGATGTTAGCTTACCTCTCAGTAAATCAAAGGTTCCGCGTGTAATTTCATTTCGTAATGTCAAGCATGTAAACCCAGAGACCTTATACATTTATTGCAATCCCAGTCTGTTTCTCCTTCCGCTACCACACCATCGGAATTAGTAGACCATTACAATGCTGCTCTATCCTCTGCCTTTGATACACTAGCTCCCTTAAAAACATGGACTGTCTCATTTATTCGCACTGCTCTCTGGTTTACATCTGACCTCTGTCAGCTCAAAGCCTCGGGCCGACAGTTAGAGCGCCTAGCTAAAAAGACAGGTCTTGTTGTACACAAGGAAATGTACTCAGATCACATGTTGAAATACAAAAATGCTCTTTCTGCTGCCAAAACTGTATATTATTCTAACATTATCAATACAGGAGGGAATAATACTAGAGCTCTTTTTTCTACAATGAACAATGAAAAGGCTAATTACACCACCAGAAAGTGCCGCTCACCATAACCTCTCTGTTAAATACTGCTGCACTTTTTTGGATTTCTTCAACTCAAAAATTGAAAAAATCCACCAGCAACTTGCCTCCTCTATTTCTGCAGAAAATGACATACTCTCCACTATCACCCATGTTCCCTTACCAACCACCCTATTCTCAGATTTCAGTTTACCAGCTGAAAATAATATCTCGGAGCTTGTAACAAAATCTAATTCTTCCACATGCCAACAAGATCCAATACCTACAAGCTTTGTTAAGTCTTGCCTGTCACATATTTCCCCCATGATAACTACTATAGTTAACTCTTCCCTTACTACAGGCACGGTCCCCCTCTCACTAAAAACAGCCTCAATTACTCCAATTCTGAAAAGAACTGGTTTAGACCCAAATATCCTTAACAATTACTGGCCTATTTCAAATGTTCCATTTATATCCAAAATTCTTGAAAAGATAGTTGCCGCCCAACTCCAGCCCTACCTTTCAAAAAATAACCTTTTTGAACAGTTTCAATCTGGGTTTCGCCCTAAACACAGCACAGAAACTGCCCTGGTCAAAATCACAAATGATCTTCTCTGGGCAGCTGACATGGGGCTTTTATCAATTATTGTGCTTCTTGACCTCAGCTCTGCATTTGACACCATATCTCACCAGATACTTTTGAAACGTCTAGCTACTTTTGGAGTCTGTGGCCTTGTCCTTCAGTGGTTTTCTTCCTACCTCACTGATAGGAAGTAATTTGTTCAAATAAAGGGCTTTAAATCTGAGAATGCAGTCATTACTCAGGGAGTTCAGCAGGGTTCTGTTTTGGGGCCGCTTCTTTTTCTTATTTATATCTTCCCAATAGGTAATATCTTCCGGCACCATGGTATTAAGTTTCATTGCTATGCTGATGACACACAGCTATATCTATCCACTAAATTCACTTCTATTTTCCCTCCAGATGCCCTTATGGCATGTCTCCAAGACATAAAGATATGGATGACTCACAGTTTTCTCCAACTAAACAGCAATAAAACTGAGGTGCTCCTCATTGGCTCTAAATCTACACTTGCTGAGGTTAACCATTCTTCTATTTTAATCAACAATATTAACACAAACATTTCTTCCCAAGTTAAGAGCCTGGGCGTTATTCTTGATAGTACTCCCTCTTTTTCTTCCCATATAAGTACCATTTCTCGGACTGCCTTCTTTCATCTCCAAAACATTTCTAGACTTCACCCTGTTCTTACCCAGCATAATACTGAAGTATTGGTTAATGCCCTAGTCACCTCACGTATAGATTACTGTAATGCTATTCTATCTGGCATTCCAAAAAAACTTATTCATCGCTTACAGCTTATTCAAAATTCTGCTGCCAGTATAATAACCTGTTCTAAATCCACTGAACATATTACACCTATTCTCTCTGAGCTTCACTGGCTCCCTGTTAACTACAGAATACAATACAAAATGCTGCTCTTAACATTTAAAGCTCTCCACAACCTTGCTCCTCCCTACCTCACTGATCTCCTCCAGATTTACACTCCCTCTCACTTACTCAGATCTTCATCTGCAGCTCTACTTTCTGTACCACACATCAAACTCAGTTCTATGGGAGCTCGAGCATTCTCTCATAGTGCTCTTCAACTCTGGAATTCTCTTCCCTCTCATATTCTTTAGCTTGATTCAATAGCACAGTTTAAAACTGACCTCAAAACTTATCTTTTCAAGCTGGCATATCAATTGTGAATTCTACATTGTTACTGCCTGTCATATTTGTTTGTTTACTAATTATTGCTTTGTGATTTATCATTTTCTTGTTTTTATTTTATTAATTGTTGTTTAACTTTATTGTAAGGTGACCTTGAGTGATAAGAAAGGCACCTATTAAACAAAATGTATTATTATTATTATTATTATGTTGCTGGAAGTAGCCAACAGAAGATGGGTATGCCGTGGTCATAAAAGGATGGACATGGTCATCAATAATACTCAGGTAGGCTGTGGCAGTTAAACAATGCTCAATTGGCACTAAGGGGCCCTAAATATGCCAAGAAAATAACCCCCACATCATTACACAACCAGCCTGAACCACTGATGCAAATCAGGATGGATTCATGCTTTCATGTTGTTGACACCAAATTCTGAACCCTACCATCTGAATATCGCATAAGAAATCAAGACTCATAAGACCAGGCAACATTTTTCCAATCCTCGGCTGTCCGAATTTGGTGAGCCTTTGCAAATTATTTCCTCAGTTGCCTGTTCTTAGCTGACAGGAGTGGTAATCAGTGTGGTCTTCTGCTTCTGTAGCCCATCTGCTTTAAGGTTCAACATGTTGTGTGTTCAGAGATGCTCTTATACATACCTCAGTTGTAACAAGTGGTTATTTGAGTTACTGTTGCTCTTCTATCATCTCGAACCAGTCTGGCCATTCTCCTCTGACATCATCAGGGCATTTTCGCCCAGACTGCGTCTCTCTAGATACTGTATTTTCCTTTTTTCAGACTATTCTCTGTAAACCCTAGAGATGGTTGTGCACGAAAATCCCAGTAGATCAGCAGTTTGTGAAATACTCAAACCAGACCATCTGGCATCAACAACCATACCACATTCAAAGTCACTTAAATTCCTATTCTGATGCTTGGTTTGAACTTCAACAGGTTGTCTGGACAATGTCTACATGCCTAAATGCATTGAGTTGCATCCATGCAACTGGCTGATTAGATATTTGCGTTAACAAGAAGTTGAACAGGTGTTCCTAATAAAGTGGCTGGTGAGTGTTTGTACTGTACAATGCAGTATTCACATTTGGCTACACATATTTCACTTGAGCACGCTAGTATATCTTTATTATTTAGCAACATATATTGTGTTTGAGGAAACAATGTTTTGAATAGGACATTTTCTATTTACTTCTTTTATTTACCAGGGACCAGAGCCAATCCCAGTAGCATGAAGTACAATACAGGTGCTGACTCTGGGAAGGGACTAGTCCATCAAATTACATATACTCATGTACATCCATCAAGCCAGTTTAAAGACACAAATCATCCTAAGATGTACTGTATGTTTTAGGGTGTAGGAGAAAACAGTGGTACAGGAGGAATACTCACAAAGACAACACAATAAGTGACTAGATTGTGAATCAAATTCACGAGTAGTAATATTATGCTGCTATATTTTAATTTACATTTATATACAGTAGATTGAGAATGTTTTCAGACCCCTTCACTTTCTGCAAAATTTTATTGTGTTGTAAATTTAATTTTAAATGGAAGAATTTGGCATTTTTTAAATCAGTCACAATCAATTATCCATTATAACATGAAAAAACATGCTTTCAGAAAGGTTTGCAAATCTATTAAAAATAAGACAAAACTGAAATGTCTCATTCAAGTATTGAGACCTTAATTAGGTACTTTGTAGGAGCTTTTTTGGCAGCAATTACGGCTTCACGAATTCTTGGGTTTCTCTACAAACTTTGCATACCTCGATTTGGACAGTTTATCCCATTCTTCCTAGCAGATGCTCTCAAGCTCTGTTGGATTGGGAAAAAGGCATCTCAAACTACCATGTTCTCCACTGATGTTCTATGGGGTTTTGGCTTGGCCACTCAAGGACCCAAACTCACTCCAGTGTTGTCTTGGCTATACATTTCATGTTGTTGTTGTGTTGAAATGTGAATCAAAGTTCCAGAATGAGGTTGCATGCACTCTGGAACAGTTTTTCTTCTAAGACCACTGTTTATTTGGCTATATGCGTCCTTCCTTAATTGTGACCAGTCTCCCTCTCTCTGCCACCAAAAAGAACCCATATTGCATAATGCAGCCATGAGCATGCTTTTTTTTTTTGTTCTTTATTTTGCCTTATACAATTTCTTGTATTAGGAATTTATTAATTTTTGCATACCCCTTAGGGTCAAAGCACAGGCTCAGCCATTGTGCAGCATCCCTGGAGCAATAGCAGGTTATGGGCATTGCTCAAGGGCCCAGCAGAGTACGATCTCTTTTGGCAGTAACAGGGATTTGAACTGGCAACCTTCCAGAGACTGGCACAGATCCTTAGCCTCACTGTAGGGATGGTATTTGACAAGTGATGTACAGTGTTTGGTCTTTGCCAGTCATTGTGCTTGGAGGTTTGCCCAAAGATATCAATTTTTGTTTCATCAGACCAGAGAATCTTTTTCCTCATACTCTAAGAGTCCAATAATACTGTTTGACAAACGTTTACTCAGGAGTGGCTTTAGTCTACCCATTCTACCATAAATGCTTGATTGATGAAGTTCTGCAGAGACTGCTGTCCTTACAATAGGTAATCCCATCTCAGCAAGGGACTTCTGAAGCTCTGTAAGAGTGACCGTTTGGGTTCTTGGCCTTCTCCCTGACCAAGGCAGTTCTTGACAAGTAACTTGGTTTGGCCAGAAAGCCAAGTCTAGGAAGAGTCATGGTGGTTCCAAACATGTCCCATTTCACAATTATTGAGGGCACTATCCTCCTGGGAATGCTCGGCTTTAAAAATAGATTTTTACCCTTGCCAAGATCTATGTCTCACCATAATTTTATTGCAGAGGTCTACATAGAGTTCTTTAGATTTCATGGCTTGGTTTTTGTCCTCAAAATTAAAAAAAACACCTATTACCTATATAGCCAGTTGTACTCTATATAGCGCACCATGTTATATGACAACTTGAACAATCAAAGGTAAAACATATAGATCCCAACACCTCTTGGTATAAGCTGTCTGAAGTATCAGTCTATGGAGATACCACCAAATAAATATTAATGGCTTGCTTTTCATCCTGACACACAGTGTGAATTGTGGAACCTTATATACACAGGTCTGTAAATCAGAGATTTCAGTTTTTTTTTTAACAAATTTGCAAACCTTTCTGAAAACATATTTTTACTTTGTCGTTATGGGTTATTGAGTGTATATTTATGGGCAAAAATGGAAAATACATCCATTTAAAATAAATCTACAACACAGTATAATAGCATGTAGAAAGTATAGGGAGCACAATGTCAGAATAATCTATTTCTCCATTATTTGTTTCAATCACTTGGACTTGGATAAGATAATAATTGGAAATTTCATAAAGCAGATTAAACTGGGGCAAGCAAATTTTAGTGAAGCAAATGATTAAGACATTATAGGACAGGAAGCACACATCAGTCACAAAGTTCACCAATTCAGTTTCCACCTCTGACTTATATATGTGTGTGTGTGTGTGTGTGTGTGTGTGTGTGTGTGTGTGTGTGTGTGTGCGTGTGTGTGTGTGTGTGTGTGTGTATACACTCACTGGCCACTTTATTAGATATACCTGTTCAACTGCTTGTTAACGCAACTATCTAATCAGCCAATCACATGGTAGAAACTCAATACATTTAGGCAAGTAGACATTGTCAAGAGGACCTGCTGAAGTTTAAACCAAGCATCAGATTGGGGTAGAAAGATGATTTAAGTGACTTTAAATGTGGCATGGCTGTTGGTGCCAGACAGGCTGATCAGAGTATCTCACAAACTGCTGATCTGCTGGGATTTTTAAGCACAACCATCTCTAGGGTTTACAGAAAATGGTCCAAAAAAATGGAAAATATCCTCTGAGCAGCAGTTCTGTGGGCGAAAATGCTTTGTTGATGCCAGAGGTCAGAGGAGAATGTGCGGCTTGAGCTGATAGAAAGGCAACAGTAACTCAAATAACAACTCATTACAACCAAGGTACGCAGAAAAGCATCTCTGAATGCACAACACGTCGAACCTTGAAGCTAATGGGCTACAGCAGCAGGAGACCACACCAGGTGCCATTCCTGTCAGCTAAGAACAGGGAACTGAGGCAATAATTCGCACAAGCTCATCAAAATTGGACACCTGAAAATTGGAAAAACGTTGCCTGGTCTGATGACTCTCGATTTCTGCTGCGACACTCAGATGGTAGTGCCAGAATTTGGCATCAAAAACATGAAAACATGGATCCATCCTGCCTTTTATTAACAGTTCAGGCTGGTGATGGTGGTATAATGGTGGGGGGATAGTTTCTTCATACAATTTGGGCCCCTTAGTACCAATTAAGCATCATTTACAGGATGTGCAATTCAGTACTCGCAAGGTGTACCTAATAAAGTGGCTGCTAAGTGTGCGTGTGTGTCTGTATATATACTAGGGGTCTTTGACCCCTGCTCGCTTCGATTGCCAACCCCTGGGCCTGTGCTACTTGCTAGCCTCTTTGCAGTTCTGCTGCTTGTGTATGGGGATGCAGATGTACAATTTAAACAGATTGTTATTTTCATGGGAATTGTTACATATGCATAATAGAATTAACTATTTTACATTACAGCGAGTAATTAACCATATTAAAAAATAGTAAAACATAATAATTTGAAAGTAAATTATGTTTCATTTTGTGGTAGGGTTATTTGTTGCGTAATATGATTTTGTTTTGTTTGGCTTTGAAATTAACACACAAATACTTTTTAAATTTACACTTTTACTGTAAAACTTCAGTAAAAACAATTTTTTGAATTAAATGTTTGTCAATATCGCATTGAATTTTGATTCAGTGTTTGGACTTTCATCGTGACAATGCAACATATAACTGCCCGTGATTGAATTTCATTTCTTTCTCTCTATTAAATATAACGACTTTTTTGAATGTTTGGCTCTGAGATTTGTTAATTGTCTTTGCAAAAGCTATTCTAATGGGAAACTGTTAACGTCTTAATACGAATGGCATATCAAGATCTCCTTTGTTGTCTAATATTATCCCCTTAAGATGTACTGCATTACCTTTCTTGGATTCATTCCTCTTTCTACAGTAATTCGTGTGGTGGAAGACCAGACTGTGTTAACATTTGTAGATATACTTCGGGATATTGTAAGTTGATGTTTTCATGTTCCACACGATCACTGCCAACTGTTTCAGCATAGTCTATTGATATGCATTTAATCAATTTGCCATGTAACCGATCATCATTTTTTGAATTAATTCATTTGACTTCATCGTTTCTCAGTGCTAGGATTGCCCATGTACTCATTTTTTCTGTTGATAACCCTTTGTGATGAAATTCTTCAATAAGATTTGGACATAATACGTCTTCTTTAATTGGGAACTTAAAGTGAGGAAAATGTTAAAATTTATAAGAGCTGAGAGTGCAGGAACTGTGTCTTTCAAAAGCATTCACACGAATGGGAGGTGAGAGTACCGTGTGCGTGGTTGAATATGGTTGAGAGGAGGGCGTGACTTGAAAAAATCTCATGGCCAAAGTCTTATCTCGCGGGACTTGAAAAAATCTCTTGAAAGAAGTCTCGTCTTGTCCCAGGATTTTTTTAAATAATAGAGATATATATATATGCTGTAAATCAGAAGTGGAGACTGAATTGGTGAACTTTGTGCTTGATGTGTGCTTCTTGTCCTATAATGTCTTGTATATATATATATATATATATATATATATATATATATATATATATATATATATATCTTCTTCTGGGGTCACCACAGCAGATCATCCATCTCCATCTATCCCTGTCTTTTACATCAATTTCTGCCCCACCGACTTCCTTCATGTCCTCCCTCACCACATCCATAAACCTTCTGTTTGGCATTCCTCTTTTCCTCTTGCCTGGCAGTTCCATCTTCACCATTCTTTTCCCGATGTACCCCTCATCTCTTCTCTGCATGTGCCCATATCATCTCAGTCTAGTCTCTGTCATTTGGTCACCAAATTGCTGTATCTGTGTTGTCCCTATACTCATTTCTAATCCTTTCTACCCTTGTTACTCTGAGCAAAAATAGTAGCATCTTCAACTCTGTTTAAATACATATATTTATTTATAAAAATTAAATGTATATATAAATGATATATATGTATATATGAAGAGTTCTACAATATACTTATAATTGTAAAGAACCTTAGAATGTTGTTTACTACATGTTGCATAAAATAATCAATGTTTATTAAATTCAGTACATATTTTGTAATACAGAAGAAACAGAGGGAGAATACAAATTTAGAGATTAACTGAAATTTGTATTATTGTACACTATGAGCAAAACAAACTGAGGTTTATTCATGTAACTTCCATAACTTTCAGGACAGGAATTCCTAAATCATTCTTTGGCGTTTGCGATATTCAGTGTACCTTTAATCAAATGTCTTTTAAAATAAAAATGCAGCAAACCAGAAACTTTATTAAATTTAACTAAATGCATCAAACATTGGAATTTAAAGTTTTTTTTATTAAATGTAAAAAATAGTCGTCAGTGTTCACTACTTTGCAGTTGCCGAAAAAGTCAGTTCTGCCGTATTCTAATCTATTTAAACAATCGAGAAGGTATCATTTCAGCTGTATGACTTTTATGAGTAAAACAAGCTATTTTGAAAAAGACTAGAACTGTCTTCTTTTTCCCTTTAATAAATAATGTACACATTATAAGCATGTTAACAATATTCCGATTTTAACGTTATTATTGCATAATTTAAGAATATTTTTTAAATTCTTCGATATTCTCGTTTCACCTCTAGGTAAGACTATTGGCCACACACGAGAGGATTTCACTACCAAAAAACGTCTTGCGAACGCGTGGAGAACTTCCAGAGGGCCACACCCCCAAACTTAGACCTGGATGTTTGCGCCTCTGATTGGTCAGGAGCTCCCAATGAGAACACCTGCTTTACTCCTTCATTCAAACTGACACTAGAGCTTTGGAAGTAAAGCAGCATCCGTCACACTAGGAGCTGCAATCAGCGCCATCCGAGCTAAAAGCTAAAGACGGTGTCGAAGTGCGGGCAGATATGCTGACCACCTTCTCCTCGGTGATACTGCTTTTCCTGTTGACTCTTCAAATATTAGGATCAGACGTTACTGATGTAACCGATAATCCGCAGGACAGGGAAAAGCTGAATATCCAACAGAAGGGACGCCTGTCCCTTCAGAACACAGGTATGTGACACTGATTTATACGGTTGTGGGCTTCGTCGACATTCTGACATTTATTTACCGACACTACTGCATGTAATGCTTCTTAGAAGCTTTCAAATACAAGGCATGTAAGGGGGATATTACATCATCTGTTGCATCCCATTGACAGAAATGTAAACTTTTCGCGATTGATTAAAACCTAAAATCCTAGAAGTGGAACGGAATATAATGCAGAAAGCCCGAAAGTTACAAATTGTATAAACGAATTAAAGGCATGTTACCACATTTCGCTATGAAATATTTAACCAGTTGGACTCATTGAAAGAATATAGCTGCACGTGTATTTTAGATAAGCACTCTTCTGTCATTCAGACGTGAAAATCGAAAGCGGTTGTGGGGGGCGGGGAGGTAACTTTCAATATTGTGCTTCTCATAGGACAGGCAGGCTCTGTTCAGTGTTCGGGAGACGAGTTTCTTATTGTTAACAGGGTCACTAATCGCAACATTCCAACATTATTCCACAATATACCTTTTTCAATTGACTTTTCATGTTAATGCCAAATCGCATATTCTTTGTCCCGTGTGATTTATGTTTTGACTGTAAGCTAATGTTATATAAGAATGTATTTTCTCCATTAATTCCATGAGAGTTTAATTGATAGTAAGATGAAGGTCGACCGACCCTCGTAACTGTAGGATCAGTATTTACTATCAGTGCATCTATAAGTATCCGTGCTGAAACGTGTGTCTATTGTTTCAGAAAACATACGGGGCACAGCGCGGACGGAATAGATGCAGTTTCAGCACAGGGGCAAGCACAGAGCTCCATGATTTGATCTTCTCTCAGGAGAACTTGCTTGGCATTAACCCAAAGGCGACTTGCCAACTACCGCAAAATCTCTTTATGAGGAAATGAAACGGCCCTTGTCACCCGGCCCGAGGAACGAGCCGCACTGCACGAGTGCCCATGAGGGGGTGCACCGAGCACATATGGATTGCACAAGTGTGCATTTCCAAGCACGCCGGGGTCAGATCGTGTGATCGTTCCCGACAAAGTGCCAAATGCAAGCTGGCCGAATTAAAGCGACGCACTGTGTCCCAACTGCATAGTGGGCCATTCTAACTACTACCAAGCAAACCGGCCTTGGGACCCTAGATTTATGTGGCTGACTCGTTTATATGAAAATGCTCGTGAACGTCTGCGTTCGGATCGCGTTAACCGTTTCCTGCTGTACACTCTATCTTCCTTGCTGATGGTCAGTAGAAAAACAACAGAAAACAATTTAATAGAGGGGGCAGCACGGGATATTCAAATTGGCTCAGAAATTCAACATATTTTAATCAATCAAGCACGATTGTTGCTTTAATCACAGCATAGTGTGTAATTTCCCTTTAGCTCAGTCGGTTAAGCTGCTTACGAGTGGCTCAATCAGAGATGCAGCACGATCTACTTTCGGAACCCGACAGAGAACTCGGAGGCAGGGTACACAGTACAAGAGTGACCACAGTTAAATAAATGTACGGAAAATTTCACCTGACCCACAACTGAGAAATGTACATGCACGGACATGTGTGCATTCCACCTATTAAAAATCACATGTAGTACTGTATAAATAAGGAAATCCTGGCCACATTGTGGCGTTGGCGCCATGTACTGAGCTGCCGTTCGCCTAGTTTGCGCGTGGGGTTTCCTTTGACAACCGAAGGCATTCTTTTAAGTGTCAGCTCTAAACCATCGTTTTGTGTGTTAGTGTACCCAGCTATTAAGTGGTGTCTCATATGAATTCCGCTATTCCATTTATGGATTTTTCTGAAAAGCAATGGACGAATATGTACGACTACTATATCATACATTAAAATTATTCACTTTAAATGGTGAAATTTATCTTTAAAAATTATTTGGTTAGAATGAAAATTGAATAGTATGAACTAATGAGTTAAATGTGAATGAAAAACCTACTGTAACAAGATGCAACGTGGAAATGACTGTCAGTGTGTAATGGCTTGATAGGAAGGAAAAAAAGAACGAAAAGTCCACTCTTAAAAATAAAGGTGCTAGATTGGTTCTTTAAAGCAATGCCCGGGGAACATTTTTGGTTCCCAATTGTACTATCCACTTGAAAGTTTCAGGAGGAACCTTTATTGATACAGATTTACAGCAAGCTCCATAAATAACCATGAATGGATAACAATTTTGTTCAATACCAATGGGTTCCTGATTTAGAAAGGATGCTTGCTTCATAAAATTACTCAGGGTATGTTTGGGTGTTCTTGATCTGTTCGCATATAGGTAGTCCACCAGACGTTAAAGATTTCTGTTTTTTCAACATATTAGGAACCTTTTCAAAGTCTAAGAACCCATTTAATATACAAAGAAACCTTCTAAAATGAAATGGTTCCTTGACAAGCAGTTGCTCAACAAGGAACCAGGCAACCCAGTAAAGTGCCATTATAGAACTGTTATTTTTAAAAGTCTCATTAGTGGCCTATTACCTGTTACAAATAACTACTGTATTTCTCAGTATATTCAGATTTATTCTCCAGATAGCATTTACTAAAAACCTTAATTTAATGTGTAAAAGCATTTAGGTTACCGTGCTCAATAATCTCACACTTCTTTAAATGTGTGTTTTGAAACATGCCTGCTCTTAACAATAAATAGTATTTTACAGTTTAGTAAACAGTAATATTACACATTTTATCATCCATTCATTCAAGTTTTTTCAGCAGCTGCATGTATTTCCATTGAAGAGTGGTATCAATTAAAAAAATGTACATTATTTTAAACTGAGAACAATAAACTAGTTATAAAAAGTTATTTTATTTTTCTTGTTTTCTTACTTAGCTGAAATCCAAAACTGCCTGGTCAACACTGGGGATGTTGGATGTGGTGTTTTTGAATGTTTTGAAAACAACTCCTGTGAAATACGAGGATTGAATGAAATATGCATGACATTTTTGCACAATGCAGGAAAGTTTGATGCCCAGGTAATTCTACTATTATACTTTATTAAGACAGTACACATAAATAATTCCATTGCATTGTTGGAAAGTATTTCTTTAAGTATGATACTCCATGTAAAGATAGTTATTTTACTGTAATCAAGATTTGAAAACAAGAAATTTCTGGTCATATGACTGCTCAATAACTAACTTCCAGTTTGACTTTTGAGATACATCACATTCTGTATTAATTTAATCCATAAGATTTAGAATGTCTTAATTGGAAGAAAATACATCCATCCATCTGTCCTTTTGAAAACCAGCCCTGTCTTGTTCAGGTTATGGGAAGCAAACCTTTTCCTAGCAGCAACAGGTAAAAGGCACAAAAACAATTGTGGATGGGGGTGACCTGAGATACATGACTTCATATCCTTGTGTTTTATATTGTAGAAGTACAGAAAATCTAGTCTGGGATAATGGATTTTATAGTATAAATCCCAGTTCACTAGCTGACTATAAATGTGTTTCTGAGTCAGTCTTTTTCACATTTTTATTTTCTACTGTTCTTATGAAATCTCAAGGCTAAAGTTTTGTTGGATATTTTGGCTTTTAGTTCACAACCTGGTACCAGTGGAATTAAGCATTAGCTTCAACACTTATCTTTACTGAATAAAAATAATATAAATATCACTTAATTATAGATGTATGTTATATTCTAAATATATGTTTCTATTGTGTCATTTTATAAATATAATATAAATGATTGCCTATACTTCATTACTGCACTGTAAGAAATTGTGTGAAGTAGTCAAAACAAGCTAAAACCTGAAATTGTATTTTAAGCTAGTCATTCTACTGCTCTGCATTTAACAATGCTGTAGTCAAAGCATTTTTTTATTCAGACACTGTTTTGTTTTACTTGGCTGCTTGGAGGGTTTCACTGCTTTCATCCTTCCACTTGAATCTATTTTTACATTTTTTTTAACTCACAGAACTTACACAGGAATACACACACACTGCTTGCTTTTTCAGTTGACAAGAAATACAATTCATTTTCTTTGTAAAACTTAAATATCATTAGGGCTAGCAACATTGTAAGTCTGCTGCTTCTTGCAGTCTTTATATAAACTTTTCAGTCAATATCCTAACCATTTCCCCCTGTACATTTCTCTTTGGTGGCCTGTTCTCATCTTAGGGGAATTACATTTGATTTTTTAAAATTAACTGGTTATGTCAATGTCTATCAAGTGTTTTACTTCATCGCTCTTTCATAATTGTAAAAGTCTCATAGCAGCATGATGGTTCAGTGATTAATGCAGTTGTCTTACAGCTCTATGGACTTACAGTAAGTCCTGTTCATGTCATGCGTTCATGTAGGTATGCTCTCTTTATTTCAGTTTTCCATCAAAACCCAGGTGAAGTGATGACTTCATATTGGCTTTGTGTGAGTGTACCATAGGGTGAAGGGTTTAATTCAATGTTCTACCAGTATACTTTCTGTCACTCTTTAACTCCACTAGTAATGGGTGCAATTGTAAAATGACAGTAGTCTCTTGCTTGTATATTTTAAATTCACAACATCTGTCTATCGCTTACAAGCTTGTGGGGTTAAATGGCCTGTTTTTGTTACAAATGGTCTAATGTACTCATTTGAAAATTTGTTTTTTGTTTGCTCTTGGGTGTTTTATGTTGTTTTTAAAATCCCATTAACTGACGATGTAGTACTTTAAAGCAGAATCTTCTAGACCAATATATAGCCATCTTGCTACATCTAAGTGATTCCCTTTCTCATTTTTTTTTAGTGTTTCATAAAACAGAGGACAGTATAAGGTTTGTCTCTTATATCAGGAATAGATGACTTAGAAGAATCAGCACTTTTCATGCTCTGTTAAGCAGCAGTTTTCATAATCATTTAGAAGCTGATGGTGAGTCTGCATTAATTTTTGCCTTTCCAGGGAAAATCCTTCATCAAAGACGCCTTGAAGTGCATGGCTCATGGCTTACGACATAAGTTCAGCTGCATTAGCCGAAAGTGTCCAGCCATCAAGGAGATGGTGTTTCAGCTGCAAAGAGAGTGTTACCTCAAACATAATTTGTGTGCTGCAGCCAAAGACAATGTAAATGTGATGGTGGAAATGATTCGTTTTCAAGATTTGTTTCCAAGGGGGTGAGTTTCTGATTTGTTTGTACATATCTGAACCAAGTAGATAACTAGAAAAAGACAGTTCCTAAACTAAAGTTGTACAGGACTGAAACATCTCTAATTTGTACCTCATAAGCAAGACTACAGAAAAAATGAAACAACCGTAGTCATGTGAATTTGTATTATTATTTTCTATATTTGCATGACACCTTTAAATAAAGTGGCTTCCATCCATCCATTTTCCAACCCGCTGAATCCAAACACAGGGTCACGGGGGTCTGCTGGAGCCAATCCCAGCCAGCACAGGGCACAAGGCAGGAACCAATCCCGGTCAGAGTGCCAACCCACCGCAGGACACACACAAACACACCCACACACCAAGCACACACTAGGGCCAATTTAGAATCGCCAATCCACCTAACCAGCATGTCTTTGGACTGTGGGAGGAAACCGGAGCGCCTGGAGGAAACCCACGCAGACACGGGGAGAACATGCAAACTCCACGCAGGGAGGACCCAGGAAGCGAACCCAGGTCTCCTAACTGCGAGGCAGCAGCTCTACCCACTGCTCCACCGTGCCGCCCTAAAGTGGCTTGCAAAATCAAAATATAATTCAATAGGTTAAATACATATTTTTGCATTTGGATCATAGGCAAGATAAGTGAGTTGCTTAAGATCAAAAAAGTAGTGAAGTCTTATGTCATATCAAAATAAAAACAACTGTAATTGTTTTTATTTTAGATACAATGAAATGGAATACTGAATCATATTTATAGTTGTTGTTACCAGAGTATTTAATAAAAGTGTACACTGCCCTGAACCAACCTAGCAGGAAGGCGCTATATAAAAAATAATTAATTCAGTTGCCATCTCAGTTCAACATCTCTGCAGATTCTACAGAACAGTATGTTTTATGTCACAATGGCTATAAGGCACAACATCAAAAACCATTTCACAAATAAACATTAAACATGCAGAGAGAATATCTTGAAATTTGAAAGCAAGCTGAACCCACTGTGAAATCTAATCTGGAATTTGATACTGCCATTCTCTGCAAAGATATTCTGTGTAGTTCTAATTTTCTGGGAGGCACTTTTTGCATCTCCATACTTTTGAAGATCCCCTGGCTTTCAATACATCTTAAAAATTTGTACCAAACATTAAACCAACAGAGAGTCTAAAACATTTTTTTAGTTTAGCCTTCATATCCCTTGGCCCTTTTTAATGTCTCTCTTTTATATCCATCATCAGCTCTCCTAAAAAGACATCATGCTACTAGAATGATGTGTTAAAAATACCACTGATTGGTACATAACATCCTAATCCATGTAACCCAATACCTCTAGGGATTTGGATTCAGTGTTTTGGTTGAGCCTCTGGGGTTTTGTCCAGATTTGCTGTTGTCAGCAGAATGTACCAGTCTCTCTCTCTCTCTCTCTCACTGTCTTACTCTCTCTCCCTCCCCCTATTTAACTTTATCCTAAGTAGTGCAATAAGCCAAACTCTGAGTATTTCATGCTGGTAATATTGACAGAGAAAATTGGGATGCCTTTCTGGTGTCAGGAAATGTCACAATCTTCCTATTCAACTGAGTATAGATTTTCTTTGCTACAACAAAGTAAATGAACAGGTTGCATTTACTGTAGTACTGATACAAGCTAACCACAGATGTCATGTGAACCAAAGCAATACTAACCAGCATAACCCAAGGTAAAAAGCCAAGGTTTCTTGTGAACATACATTACATGTTCAATTTCATTTCCATATGTCACAAATACAACGAAGAGAAGCATTTGAATGTATTTGATTTTCTATATCATTGTACATTTTAACAATGAACTTAATCTTTACTTGTATAGTGTAATAATATATAGAGGAGGGTATGAAGGAGAGAATAAAGACACCAAGGTTTTGTGTTTGTATCATTTGCTTGATGTGCTAAATAATCCAACAAGTGCAATCTTCAGCTATGAAAATGTTACTGCCCAACTAGTGGACTCAATTAAAGGTTTAATTGTGACTAGTATTTTAATACTTTGATTAGCAATCAGGCATATAGCCAGCTCTATTCAATATAAATCAAACTAACTTTGATCCTTACCATCTGAATGAAGTGTTCCTAAAAGCACATCATTCCTTTATAAAAATATTACGGGGCTTGCCCCCTGCTCACTTTGCTCGCTAACAATCCCCGCTTTGCGCCAGCAAATTTGCGTCTCTGTCGCTTGTGTATGTGGATTTCACTTTCACCAAACAACAAAACTTTTAATTCTCGCGGATAGGCCTCTTCATTGGGAGGAAACACTACTTTTCCCTGATGGCAACACGAATTAGACGATCTACAAGTCTCCGACTTAAAGTTTAAAGCCAAACAATATCTACATACTTCTGTCATATCACCTATGTCCATATATTCAATCTTTTTCGCTTTTACCTTTTCATCAATATCGCATTGAATTTTGATTCCGTGTTTGGAATTACATCGTGACAATGCAACGTATAACTGCCCATGAGTGAATATAGTTCCTTTCTCACTACAAGAAATGTGTCTGACAATAGCATTCACACAAATGAGAAATGATTGAACCATGTGTGTGGTTATGTGAGCAGGACTTTTTCAAATCTGTTTGCATAAGCTCTTGTCTTGCGGGGCTTGAAATTTTCTCTCGTGGGATTTCACTTTCACCAAACAACAAATCTTTTAATTCTCACAGATATGCCTCTTCATTGGGAAGAAACACTACTTTTTTTTCCCGGATGGCAACACGAATTAGATGATCTACAAGTCTCCGACTTAAAGTTTAAATTCAAACAATATATTCGATCTCTTTTCGCTGTTCCATTATTTCATCGAGTAAAAATTTCCGTTTATTTGCGCTAATGCAATCTTTACTATCCTTTTTTTTGAGATTTTTGAATTTTTGTATTTCCATTATCCCTAACCTGCTCTGCATGTGTACCGCGCCAATCTATTTTGTCTTTTATTTCCAGCCCCAGGCGTGGTTAAATCTCTTGGCACAGAGACTGGTCTCACGGGACGTGTAAGTGTCTCTGAGAAAATCACGTCTTGTGTCCTTCCAAGATTTTTTTTTATAATAGAAATTATTGACAACTCCGACTATACCAAAGCCAAAATGTTCCAATGGAGGAATTTTATGACTGTAGTCTGTCTTCACTAAAGTGGCCATTTTGCAAAATCTTTCCTAAAACAAGATGTAAAATTGACATGAGGTGGCAAAGAATCCTTGTAAGACTATACAGAAAAATAAGTCTCTTTGCAAAGTGCTCAAGTTAGAAACCACTTTCCAACAGTAAGAACATGAGTGCCCATCTCAGGCTTGTCAAAATGCATTTGTATTATCCTCAAATATTCTGAAATAATGTTTTGAGGAGAGATGAATCAAAAACAGAATTTATTGGGAGGATTCTGGCCCTGTTGTATATGAGGAAAAAAGATAACGCTTCTACCTTAAGTACATTACTGCGGCAGTTAAGTATGGCGGCAGTACCTTCATGATTTACAGATAGTGTGTTGTATAAGAATTTGGATGATTAGCCATTATTGAGAGAATAATTTATTCTGCTGTCGTGGCATGACGTCAAATGAGCAGCTCATGTTAGAAAGTGGTTCTGCAAAGGGGAGTAGGTCAAAAATCCATACCTGCACAATGAGTGATAAATAATAACCAAAAATAATTGGTTGCAGTTGTTACTGTTAAAGTTGGTGTAAAATGTTATTCACTTAAAGTGGGTAATTAATTTGTGGCACTGAGTATTGCATACATGTTTTTAATAAATTAAAAAACATATCATTTTATGTTTTCAGTATAAATATATTCAATATATATATATATATATATATATATACATAATGTGAATACCATTAAGGTTTTACAATAGCCTTGTGCACGTAAGGATAAATTGGGCTGTTTACATGTTTTCTGTATTAATAAATAAACTTTGAATGGCCTTTTATTTTAAGTCTGATGTTCCAATAAATGTGTCAATTTGCTTATGATCTGCAAGGTCTTCTGGAAACGGAGTTTTCTTTTACCTTATTCAGTTGTTATATAGTGAGTCATACCAGATCTGATCCCACAAGATACACAACATCTTCACAGCAATTATCCCACTTTCTTGTCTTCTGGACTATACAAATGCAAAACTAGTACTGACAAGATACATACTTTTCTATAGGTTTGCATTTCTTACTTAGTGTCCACCACATTATTTCATGGCTCTGAGTACCTAACTGAACTTCACTACTAAAAAAATATTACTCAATAAAACTTAAAACATACACCAGCAGAAATGTTCAATATTAGATAAAGTACTACTGATAAAAGATAACAAGAGAACAGATACTACAAAACAATAAGAATCCTGGAGAAAAATATACCTGTGTACAGTATCAAAAAATAAATCTAGCTGACTTTATCAAAAAAGCTACAAATAAAATAAAGTTACACATGAAAAAAAGTTTTCTGATGTCAGCAGAGATGGTCAACACAGAGTTTTGAATCCTTATGGAGAAACATGTTGGTAGTTTCAGGACACTATCAACAGTCTGGAAATACCGCCATGTGATAACAGTCTCTTTTGTAGTATGGAACTTGTACATTCCTTAGCTTCCTACAGTATCCTGGGTCACAGCAACATAATAACTTGTAGATAAGTTGATCTCTTATTTGTTTCCTTCACTGACAATAAGTATTTCAAGTGCTTTTTTCACAGAATTCTAGTTCCAAAAGTTTTTTTCACATCAGATCATATTTTGCAGTCAGTAAGTTAAGATGAATTACAGATTTCAATGTTATGGACACACAAGGTGCCCAAGAATAACTGTGAGCATAAATTGACTAGGAGATGAATAGAAGGTAAGAAATCATGATCAAAGGACAAAATTAGGGTCAGAATAGCAGATTTAAAAAGAGTTCAGGAAACCAGGAACCAAAGGGGCAAAACAAAGATAAATGCAATTCAAGAAGAAGATCAAAACTAAAGAAGCAAACCTAGATTGATAGCCTATTTGAAGTACAAGATAACTATGTCTAAAACAAAATTAAGAGTATTTTTTTATCAATCAAGGGGTACTTTAAAATGTAAATGTCACAATATTTATAGGAAATCTTCTCGTGATGTCACCTGTATAATAATCACAGTTACATGATCAACACTAAGCTGTTGTGTGATAAAGAAAATAAGGAGAGTAATAAAAAATAAAAGTATGAGTTTTATATTTAAATGCAAAACAAACCTCAGAATTGGATTCTACTCAAAAAAACAAATACCACAAAATTACATGAAAATATTTGTGTACAGTCATGTGAAAAAGTAAGAACATCCCCATGGAAATTGTTGATTTTTTCAACTAATTTGAACAGGAAAACAGTAGATCTTCATTAAACAGTGCCTACTGATAAAGGTGAAATATTTGAATAAAAACACAAAGACAATTTGTTCTTTCAAGCATTTGTTCAACAAAAAACAAAAAGAAAATTTTATCCTTTCAAGCACTTATTCAACCAATGGATATAATGGTCTGCTGGAGAAAAAGTAAGTACACCTGTGGCATCAGAAGCTGATATTGTCCCCTTTAGCAGAAATGATTTCTTGTAATCAATTTGCTTAGCTGTCTACCAGTCTTTCATATCAACTCCTCCATTTTTGACCACTCCTCCATGCAAAACCCCATCAGTTGCAAAATGTTTCTGGATTTACTTTGCATGTACTGCCCATTTAATTTTCCCAACATTGTTTCAATGGGATTCAAATCAAGGCTTTTACCAGTGCAGTGCATAACCCTTCATTTCTTGTTTTTGAGCCATTCATAGGTGAATTTGCAAATGTGCTTTGGATCACTTTAGTGTTGACAGGTCCATTTCTGATTCAACTTCAGCTTTTGGAGAGATGGCCTTATGTTCTCCTCAAGCACACTTTGATATAATGCAGAATTTATAGTTGCCTCTATGACTGCAAGCTGCCCAATCCCTGAAGCAGCAAAGCAATCCCAAACCACAACATTTCTAGTCCCTTATTGCACAGTTGGAATGAGTTTCTTCTCCAGAAATGCTGCCTTCAGTTTGTGCTACATAGGGCTAATGGTGGCCAAACAACTCTATCTTTGATTCATCTACACAGGGGATACTTTTCCAAAAGACCTGGCCTTTACAGATATGTTCAATAGCAAATTGTACTCTTGGTATAATGTTCCTTTTGGGCAGGAAAAGCTTTTTCCTGATGCACCTTGTATGCAGGTTAAATGCATGCTCTTTGAAACCAACTTTTGCAAAAGTTACCAGCATAAGAGAGGTTTTTTGATCTTGGCATGGTGACACCATGCACATCAATAGCAAAAAGAACAACGGAGCCTAGATATCTCTGGTTTAAATAAAACAGTTACATGCTTCCTAAGGAGGTTCTAATCATTGACACCTAATCAGGAACTAGTTTTATGGATATGAAGTGGTGATAAATGTAGGTGTGTACTTACTTTTTCCATATGACATATCTTCACTTTGTTAATTTAGATTATAAGTATGAATACAACATTTAAATTTATGTATTGTTTGGCCAAGTATATCATTTTTTTCTGTGGGTACTGTTTGTACGAAGATCTAATGTTTGCCTGTTCAAATATGTTGAAAAAAGGTCAACAATTTTCATGGATGTATTCACATTTTCACATGACTGAATATGTTTCACTCAGATGACAATCTGTTCATTCAAATGTTTACTTCATAACTCAGTTAATCCAACTGTATGGTGTTGCTAGAGCCTATCATAGCTTCATCAGGTATAAGGCAGATATCAAATGTTGATGGGGCACCACTGAATTCATGTATACACCCATATTCACTCACACCAGAGTGCCCAGTTAGTGCTTAGCATGAACCTGTTTAGAATTAAAAAAACAGCTTAAATATGAAAAGTACATAGAAAACTCAAAGAGAAAGCGCCTGGAAGAAGATTTCAAACCATTCTCCCACAGTTGTAAGGTCGCAGCACTAACTGGTCCACCACTTATATTTCAAAACAAAATGATCTTTTAAGATTGTCTATTGTGTATCTCCTGTCATTTAATCTTTATTTAATAAAAACTTGATTGCAAAAAACAGTTTTACTAAAACTATGTCAACATCTTGTATTTCCTTTTGTGTTATGAAAGAGATTATTAGCTGTCTCAGGCTGCCCCGTATGCAAACTAAAACTTTTAATAGACCAGATTTCTTACAGGTGTAACATAAAAAACTCTAAAGAAAGAATGATCTGTAATGATTGATACCCCATGACAAAGATGACAGAAAAATGAGATAAAATCCTGAAATACAGTTGTTGTTCTATAAATCAGAAATAAATAGCCAAGAATAGTAATTCTGAGGTTGCCAGAATGTTCTAAGCATAATGATCACTTCATTCTGTAGTTTGCATTTAACAATATTGTGAAAAACTAGAGCAGTGTATGGAAAGCCTAGGTCAAGGATGCCAAGGGTAGTCTACTTTTTCCCATGATCAGGTCTTACATATTATTTTTGCAATAACTGCATTCAGTGAGGAAGGTGAAGGCTGTGCATAAGAAGTTGCAGGTTGTTAATTGCTTTAGTGCAACACTTTTTAAACAGATTAAAATAACACACTTTCATTACACTTTAGATAAATTACATTGTGAAACAATGTATACTGTATATACCAAGCTAGGGAAACAGAGGAAATCAACAATGAGGAAGATGTTTGTCACATTCATTGTGTGTTTTACAACCCATGTCTTGGTGTCATTATATTCCCAAAGCTGTTTATTCAATTTAGGTGCAAGAAGAGTGAGAAATTCTGTTTTCAAGACAGGAAA
Source organism: Erpetoichthys calabaricus (assembly GCF_900747795.2). Classification (NCBI taxonomy): domain Eukaryota; kingdom Metazoa; phylum Chordata; class Cladistia; order Polypteriformes; family Polypteridae; genus Erpetoichthys; species Erpetoichthys calabaricus. The sequence goes on from NC_041404.2 coordinate 12,776,971, forward strand.
AGCCCTGGACACTCATTCGTACATGCACACCCATACTTATATAAAGTGTCTGTTTGGAATGCACTCATCTTTGAGTGGTTTAGATATAGTAGGAAAACCAGAATACCCTAATGAAAATTCACACTGACATAGGGATAACATGCACTCTCCACAAAGATAACAGGTAGACTTTGGATTTAAACCCAGAACGCTGGACCTGAGAAAGGTCAGTGCTACTCATTGAGCCACTGTGCATTCTAGAACATTTTGTAAAGATTAGATGCATTACTTTTAAGCTAGACAAGACAGCAACCAAGAGAAGATTAATCAGAATGTTGCTAATTAAATACCCCAGGATTTCTTTAGGCTGTTTCCTTTACTTTCTCTTAAACTGTCAGGTTTGACTGCAATAACGAATGATACAACAAAGCAACGTTTCAAAATAACTTGATTTCAGAAGTATCCCGAGGCTAAAAAATCCAGTGTAGTTTTTTTCACAAATCTAATTAATGCTGGTCAAATGTAACATATAATTAAATGGTGCTATTTATATGTTAGTTGCTGGCAGTTCTGTGGCTGTTCCAAACTGATATTGTAAAAGTATAATGTCAAGTAAAAGTAGTATCTTTTGTATGTCTTGTGTTCAAAATGTGAAAACTCCTTCCCCTCTGCCCTATTAACAGATACAGCCCAAGTTGCTCTCCATAGGTGTTCTCTAAAACATGATACTAATGCAGAGATCCCACAGGAGGAGTGAATTACAATGCAAGTAATTGCTCAGAGAGGCACATTTTTTCAGTAGCATTAAACTACCAGAAAGATAACTGTAATTAAAGCAGAGCACTACAAGACAAAGCAGATTAGATCTGAGTGGTATACTTGTTATCAAATGAAATCCATTTTCTAGTTGCATTTCTCTCATGGTAAACTGGAGATATTCTTAAGAGTAGAAAAAAAAAAAAAAACATTAATCTGGACAGCAGAGAGACAAAAGATATTTAATTGAAACAGAACTGAATGTCTTGAAGGCGGTACCCCCACAATACCCGGTATCTCCTTCCATCTATACATGACACAACAGCTTTGTACTCCCAAGCTTGTTAACCAAAACAACTGTGCTAGGGCAGTTAACAGTACTGACAGAAGTAACTAAATTAAGTTCTGCTATTAGATTTGAAGAGATTGAAGGTATAATTAGGCAGCAAATACACATAAGCAATGTATTCCAAGTCTTAAAAGAAGCTCTTATTATTTACACTTGAATGAGGTGCTTAAGAACAGTGTTAAAATGTTTTGGCCAACTGTACAGGTTACATCTTGTTTTCTTCAAAATGAGCTTTATATGTTCATGGGGCTCTTGTCTCCTCTCATTTGGTCTCATGGTACTGACAATAAGGAGCTGCTTACTGTGTATATGATTCCAAACATGTCTCAGTATGTAAGGTGAAAACAAGCAAAAAATTAAAGAAAAAAAGCAGATAACCTTGAATTGGAGCAATTTTATATACCCAAATATTAAACTTCCAAAAAGCAAAATAGAATTTCATTTGCCCCAGCTTTAGCAACAACCAGTGGTTAAAGTGGTAATTGGAATGTGGTGGAAATAATTGCAGCCCATTTGGGAGAAGGGACATTTCACTGTTAAACTGGCATGGCAGAGACAGATGATCACGTCATCCTTAAATTCTTGGGGGGTGCTCATTGCCCTTCAGTGTTTTACAGCCAAAGACGCCATGGTTTTATAAGTAAATCATATGTAATTAAGTTGAAATTGATTTCTGCTGCCTGCCCAGTCAACCCTAAGTATGAGTACAGCATTCCAGGCGTTTTTGGCTCCAGTTTAACCACAGTTTCTAGCCACACCACAGTTTGAGGGTGATCAATTATTTTATTGCCTAAAATGTTTCAAGTAAATTCCCTGTAAGCAGACTCAGATACCAATCAATCAGTCAAATTTATTTTTATTTGGCTCCTTTCAAGATGGATATAATCACAAATAATACAACCTGATCATTATTGCACAATTTCACAGGAAGGCACTATTTCTAGATTTAAGCAGAGTAAGTGAATATCCTCGTAACTGATTGTGCTTTTGATGTTAGGTTCTTTGTAGGTAAGAAAACTAACTTGTCTCGTGTTGTTGTGTTTGGTTTAGAGCTGTTCCCTTGTGATGTTGAATTTTGTAACCTTGTTCTGAAACACTCGTTTCAAAACAGTCTACTTGATTATGTCAGCCTCTTTTGTAAATTGCTTTGGATAAAAGCATCTGCTAATTGATTAAAGGTAAATGTAATGTAATGAGTAAATGAAGCAAAGTTCATAATTAAACCTGTTACCTGTTTGTTCAATATCTGCTTTAATTGTTGAATGGTCTACTTAGAGGCAAGTAATGCAAGAAAATGTACAAAGTTGTGTCTTGTGTGAAAATAGATGATAAAGTGGCTGAATACGTTTCTGTGGTCTAAAATGTCAGAAATATCTTATATCTGTTGCAGTGTTCCATGAACAGCGAGAGACACATTTATTTGAATGCAGACATAAATTCACGCAGTCTTTAACTTTTATATGATTAAGGGATCAGTCCTTTTTTCATATATTATCTTTAGTAAAAAAGCATGATGTAATTTTTACTAACATGCAGTTGTATTGTTATATGCAAAATATTCAGATATATCACAAGATATTATATTTATTGCATTCTGTAACTGTGAATGTTTTGGAAGACTTCTGATCTATCAAAACTAAGTCTAGTCAAAATATGAGATGATACCGAAATGTGTGCTTCAACAGCTTTTTAAAGAAATTCCTGTAGAAAGGAACTCAGTTTTAGAAGATGCACATCTCCTCAGTTAATTGAGTCATAAGATTAAAGGATGGCTCTGAAAAATGTAAAGGCCAGAAGTGATGGATACATGAACACAAGGAAAGAATGCCATAAAGGAATATAAAGTAAAGATTGAAATAAAGTACTCAACAAAAGTGGTTTCAGAAGTTTATACCATTGAACAGTGCAGACTGTGAACCTCAGAAAAGGCTGACCGAGCAATGAAGACTGAACAAGGGGATACCAAAATTCATCCATCCATCCATCCATTTTCCAACCCGTTGAATCCGAACACAGGGTCACGGGGGTCTGCTGGAGCCAATCCCAGCCAACACAGGGCACAAGGCAGGAACCAATCCTGGGCAGGGTGCCAACTCACCGCAGGACACACACAAACACACCCACACACCAAGCACACACTAGGGCCAATTTAGAATCGCCAATCCACCTAACCGGCATGTCTTTGGACTGTGGGAGGAAACCGGAGCGCCCGGAGGAAACCCACGCAGACACGGGGAGAACATGCAAACTCCACACAGGGAGGACCCGGGAAGTGAACCTGGGTCCCCAGGTCTCCCAACTGCGAGGCAGCAGCGCTACCCACTGCGCCACCGTGCCGCCCCGGGATACCAAAATGTACCAGCAAAACCCTAAGCTGAGTGGGTGTCATACAGTATGAATGCAGAGGCATACACACTTGTTAAGTGTTCAAGTATGTTTATAAATGACACGAATACTCTGTTAGTTTTGAAACAGGCAAGGTTGGTGGCTACATTGCACAGTGAAATGAAATAACAGAGTTGGAAATTTCTGACACAAGGCTATTTTCTCCTAAGCAAATGAGAACCCATTTGCTAATAATTTTTGTTTTAGCAAAATACTGGACTTGCACTCCCACACTATTATATCTGCAAAAATAAAAACGAAAATTTAAGTTCAGACTACATCAGTTGGTTAATTTTCATAGAGTGAAAACATACATTTCTGATGCATTAACTTCTAACCATAAAGAAAAATAAAGATAAAAAATGTAAAGTTATGAGGTAGCATGGTGGCACAATGTTTTCTGCTTCACTCTCACAGTTCCAGGAGACTGGGTTGAAATCCTGAGTACATTTTTCTTGCGTCTGTTGGGGTTTTTCCTTCATTTCCCAGAGGCAGGCAACTAATGGACAACTATAAATTAGTAAATATGAGTGTCAGTGTGTGTGAGTGTGCCCAATGATAGACTCACACATCCACCTGCAGAGTTTTTGTTCCCATCCTATATCTAGGTCTGGCAGGATAAGCTCTAGCCTCATTAAACCCTGAGTTGGTTGAAGAAGGCCGGGAAAATGGATAAATGAATGGATTAGTGAGAATATGCCAGAAATGCTTAGATTAGACCAATGACTTGCTCCTGGAAACAGATAAACAAGGAATCATGTCTGTAAAGGATTCTGTTTGTACAATAAACTGGGTAATACTTCAGAATAATTACCATTACTTTCAATAGTAAAATGTTACAAACCTTTAGAGTAGGTACTACAAAAAATCTACAAATAATAAATAAATGATTTGTAAAGATGTAAAGAAGAATTATATAATATATGTTAACATACTGATGAAAATAATCAAGACGTGTAAGGAATAGATGGATTACCATTAGGTGACATTTATAGCTACTTGAATGTACAGTATATGATAATAGTAATCTGGTAAGCATTATATAATGTTTGTTAAAAGCTTACTAAAGAAAGTTATAAAGTTTAACCATACTTGTACTTATGAAACAGTATCTTAGAATATTAAATGTGTAATTTTTTTGATTGGGTGAGTAGTTTGCCATTTTCTGCATGCACACCTCCATTATCTATCCTTAGCATAAGATTAAGCTAATGTTCTTCAGCCAATAATCCACCATAGTCAGAAAATAAAGTAAGAATAGTAAACCTAAGCTTTTTAAAATGGTTAAGTAAATACTGAAAAGCAATTTTATGCTTTTTTTTTCCTGATACATTTTAACTATTTGTTGTCCCATTTAAATATATCCTTAGGCTTCATATAAAATTCCACATCCAACCACCAATCTTTTTAACCTTCTTATCCAATATTACACAAATTAAACTGTCTTTCATTTCAATTAAAAAATTATTAAAAAATGATTATTATTAAGACACCAATTCAATCATAACCAAATGTGTTGGATTTATTTAATTTCATTCCAGACCGTACGTAGAACTTGTCAACATACTGCTGGGCTGTGGAGAGGAAGTTAAGGAAGCAATTATCCAAAGTGTGCGGGTCCAATGTGAGCAGAACTGGGGCAGTCTCTGTGACAGCTTAAGCTTCTGTACCTTGAACAAACCAGGGGATCAGAGTCTGTCTGCAACAGTAATTCCAGAAAAAAAGCAGGGAAATAACAAAGCCATTGACACAGTCCAACAAAACCATGAGCTTGAGCAGGAACATGGCGAAATCTCCAAAAGTGAAAAGGCACCAAAGGTCCATGTGAATCCTCACCCCCGTGCAAGACCCAATAGTCAGAGTTTAAGCATCAAAATGGAAGAAGATGCTGAACAGTCAGATATCCGAAGGTGAAACAGCCACTAACTTCAACTACTTGTCTCATGCAGGAAGACACACGTTACAGAAACTTTCTTCTCATCCATGCACATTCCAAATTGATACACCAACCAGGGTATGTGTGGTGCCATGCATTTTAGTATTGATTGATCCTTGTAATGTCTTGTCATTTTAGCATCTTCAGGATGATTTATTAATTATTTATTACTACGTTAATTTTCTTGGGATTACTCTCCACTGATGCAGCATGAAATTTTTCTTCACTTTTTTTGTAGATATGTATGATATATTTTATGAATGAAATACAGGGCAGTTTCTGTTCTAAAAATGGAAATTAAAAAAAGAATACAGGATATCAATCCAGTTTAGGCACATATTTGAAAAAATTGTGCAAGTGGAGAGGTTGAACTGGTTAAGTACTGGGATAAGCTAACTTTCTTCCTCTAGTCTGAGCTGGTATTTTCCTCAAACTCGTATTTTATGTGGTTATTGAACGAAAAAGCTATGTTTAGTCATTTTATTATTGTTATTAATCTATTTATTTATTATTAACATTTAAGAATCAGGGAAACAATATTCAAAATGCATAGCATAAATGCACACATTCTCTATTGATGTACTTGAAATGTTTTTACCTGCAATAATAAAAATGTTACATCTTTTTTTTAATTTCCTTTTCATCCTATTCAAAGCATATCTGTACATAGGGACAGGATTTCTTCAGGTACTGTTTTTAATATGCTGACAGATGTGCAACAGGTTAAAACTGTGAGACAGTAAACTCTTAGATAGGGAAATTAAATTATGCTATATATTATGTTTTAGAATGGGGATTTACAGGACAAATTAATCTATTGAATATTAATTATTGATGTTACTTTATATTGTCTAAAAGGAGACAAAAACCTTTCCATAAACTTGTATACAAAGCAAACATTTGTAAACAGAAGGTATTTATAGTTCAAGACTTTGTTTTTGGTTTGGGCTAAATCAAAATGTCTGAGAGAGCTGGTTCTGGAATCTACTTATATTCACATTGACCAGTGCTATTACTCAAAATATTCTGTTTGCTGAGGCCATTCCAAGAATTCCACTGGGAGCAAGCCAGCATGCCTCCTTCGAGCTACATTCCAGGAGTCCTGCCATGGGTCTATGCCTCCAGATATGCTGAAAATAAATACATTGCTTTTTTGTACAGTTTCACTATCTTTCACAAAGGGTCTTTGCTTATACATGTACATATATACACACATTCACACACATTATTTGTCATTGCAACTAAAGCCAAATTACACTTTTAATAAATATTTGCTTTGGGAAAACTACATGTGCAAAATAGAATTCAAAATAAAACCCTATGCATTACCACCTTTTTTGTACATTTCCTGTATATACATACCAGTATACTTTGACTTAAGTTCAGCTTGCTAAATCTTTTAGCATCACGACTACAGTTTTTGCAAATTTTTGTGTGTATATATGTTAAATGTGAGTGTGTATACTCTGTAATACACAAGTATCGATATATAGAAGCAATTTCCTAAACAGATTTTTGGCTATTTTTTTTATGTGAGAACTTTTATGTGAAAATGTACGTGTTTGTCTACTGATTCTGTGTATTTGCAACACTGTAAATATTTAACATCTCTATTTATTGTACTTTACTTCTCTTTTCAGTAAATTGTTAAAATTTCAAAGGTATCTGTGAGCTTCTTGACCTGTTATATATGTATCTAAAGCATTAGTGCATTCTGTTCAGCAAGCTCAGCATCATTTTATTCCATTTTATAATTTTATTGTCAGTGTTACACAGTTACATAGTTTTATTGTCAGCGGTATTATTGGTAATTTATTAAACTCCTAATTTATGTCTTAACAAGATATTCTTATTGGCTTGATACTCACTTACATTGCTTGTTCCAGTTAACCATGCCAGTAGAGTGTTCTAAATAATGTGTAACTTGCTTTCCTATCTTTCATTCATACCATCTCTAAATATTATTAATAGTATTATCACTGATGTAACAATGTTTGGTTTCATTTTTCATGTTACAGTATATAAAGAACCCAGAGAAAAAAGACAACAGTTCAGACTTTAAACAAATAAAAAATAATCACACATATGCTATGAAAAAGTTATGATTCTTCCTACTTATATAGCATTTATATGATAAGTTCAGAGTGCACAAAGATGCAATATGGAAAGGCTCTAACCTTATGAAACCCTGAATTGGTTGAAGTTTAACAGATACGGCCTTTGCTTATTTAATAAGACAAGGTAAAATAACCTGAATCTTGATAAAAAAAAACACAGATAAAGCTACAAATGAAAACAGTTTTGAGTTTTTGGCCAGAAAAGTAAAAGCGCAAAGGAATATGATACACATTACTTGGAATATATTGCTACAGGTCATTCCTTGTTATTATTAGTGGAGCAGCCGGTGTCCTTCTGCTTTTAGGCTTCATCATACTGCACAAACAAAGAAAACTGGTTATGTCTTACTATGAAAATGTAAAGCTCAAAACATGCCAATATCTTCTGCAGAACAGAGTATGAGGAATTCATTGAGATCACTATCCACCATTCAAGACCAAAATGTGTTAAAAAGTGGCCTCCTTTTCTGGCAAGTTATCTAAGTTAGAGAAATTCATTGAAGTCAAGAGACTTCTACTCTTCTTCTTCTTCTTTCTGCTGCTCCCATTAGGGGTTGCCACAGTGGATCATCTTCTTCCATATCTTTCTGTCCTCTACATCTTGTTCTGTTACACCCATCACCTGCATGTCCTCTCTCACCACATTCATAAACCTTTGCTTAGGCCTTCTTCTTTTCCTCTTCCCTGGCAGCTCTATCCTTAGCATTCTTCTCCCAATATACCCAGTATCTATTCTCTGCACATGTCCAAACCAAAGCAATCTCGCCTCTCCGACTTTGTCTCCCAACTGTCCAACTTGAGCTGACCCTCTAATGTACTCATTTCTAATCCTATCCATCCTCGTCACACCCAGTGCGAATCTTAGCATCTTTAACTCTGCTACCTCCAGCTCTGTCTCCTGCTTTCTGGTCAGTACCACCATCTCCAGCCCATATAACATAACATAGCTGGTCTCACTACCGTCCTGTAGACCTTCCCTTTCACTCTTGCTGATATCCGTCTGTCACAAATTACTCCTGACACTCTCTTCTCCACCCTGCCTGCACTCTCTTTTTCACCTCTCTTCCCCAATCCCCATTACTCTGTACTGTTGATCCCAAGTATTTAAACTCATCCACCTTCGCCAACTCTACTCCCTGTATCCTCACCATTCCACTGACCTCCCTCTCATTTACACACATGTATTCTGTCTTGTTCCTACTGACCTTCATTCCTCTCCTCTCTAGAGCATATCTTCACCTCTCCAGGGTCTCATCAACCTGCTCCCTACTGTCGCTACAGATCACAATGTCATCAGCAAACATCATAGTCCACGGAGACTCCTGTCTAATCTCGTCTGTCAACCTGTCCATCACCATTGCAAATAAGAAAGGGCTCAGAGCCGATCCCTGATGTAATCCCACCTCCAACTTGAATGCATCCGTCACTCCTACCGCAGACCTCACCATTGTCACACTTCCCTCGTACATATCCTGTACAACTCTTATGTACTTCTCTGCCACTCCCGACTTCCTCATACAATACCACAGCTCCTCTCGAGGCACCCTGCCATATCTCCAGGTCCACAAAGACACAATGCAACTCCTTCTGGCCTTCTCTAAACTTCTCCATCAACATCCTCAGAGCTAACTTTGCATCTGTGGTGCTCTTTCTTGGCATAAAACCATACTACTGCTGACTAATCATCACCTCATTTCTTAACCTAGTTTCTACTACTCTTTCCCATAACTTCATGCTGGTGGCTCATCAATTTTATTCCCCTGTAGTTACTGCAGTCCTGCACATCCCCCTTATTCTTAAATATTGGCACCAGTACACTTCTTCTCCACTCCTCAGGCATCCTCTCACTTTCCAAGATTCCATTAAACAATCTGGTTAAAAACTCCACTGCCATCTCTCCTAAACACCTCCATGCTTCCATAGGTATGTCATCAGAACCAACAGCCTTTCCATTTTTCATCCTCTTCATAGCTGTCCTTACTTTCTCCTTGCTAATCCGTTGCACTTCCTGATTCACTATCTCCACATCATCCAACCTCTTCTCCCTCTCGTTCTCTTCATTCATCAGCCTCTCAAATCAAAGTACTCTTTCCATCTGCTCAACACACTCTCCTCGCTTGTGAGTAAGTTTCCATCTTTATCCTTTATAACCCTAACCTGATTCACATCTTTCCCAGCTCGGTCCCTCTGTCTAGCCAATCAGTACAGATCCTTTTCTCCCTCCTTAGTGTCCAACCTCTCATACAACTCATCATATGCCTTTTCTTTAGCCTTCGCCACCTCTCTCTTCACCTTGCGCCTTATCTCCTTGTTCTCTTGTCTACTTTCTGCATCTCTCTGACTGTCCCACTTCTTCTTTGCCATCCTCTTCCTCTGTATACTCTCCTGCATTTCCTCATTCCACCACCAGGTTTCCTTTTCCTCCTTCCTCTTTCCAGATGTCATGCCAAGCACCCTTCTTGCTGTCACCCTTACTGCATCTGCTGTAGTTTCCCAGCTGTCTGGTAACTCTTCACTGCCACCCAGTGCCTGTCTCACCTCCTCCCTAAACTCAACCTTGCAGTCTTCCTTTTTCAACTTCCACCATTTGATCCTTGGCTCTGCCCTCACTCTCTTCCTCTTCTGCAATGTCATGGTACAGACCACCATCCTATGCTGCTTAACTACACTTTCCCCTGCCACCACTTTGCAGTCTTCAATCTCCTTCAGATCAACACTTCTGCATAGGATGTAATCTACCTGTGTGCATCTTCCTCCACTCTTGTACGTAACCCTATGTTCCTCCCTCTTCTTAAAATATGTATTCACCACAGCCATGTCCATGCTTTTGGCAAAATCCACTATCCTCTGACCATCTGCATTCCTCTCCTTGACACCATACCTACCCATCACCTCCTCGTCTCCTCTGTTCCCTTCACCAACATGCTCATTGAAATCCGCTCCAATCACCACTTTCTGTCCCATGGGTACACTGTTCATCACTTCATCCAACTCACTCCAAAAATCTTCTTTCTCACCCATTGCACACCCAACTTGTGGTGCATATGCACTAACAACATTCATCATTACACCTCCAATTTCCAGCTTCATAATCATTACTCTGCCTGACACTCTTTTCACCTCCAAAACACTCTTGACATACTGTTCCTACAGAATAATTCCTACCCCATTTCTCCTCCCATCCACATCATGATAGAACAATTTGAATCCACCTTTGATCCACCTGGCCATACTCCCCTTCCATTTAGTCTCTTGCACGCACAATATATCAACCTTCCTTCTCTCCATCATATCTGCTAACTCTCTCCCTTTACCAGTCATACTGCCAACATTCAAAGTTCCTACCCTCAGTTCCACTCTCTTTACTTTCCTCCTCTCCTCCTGCCTCCGGACACGTCTCCCCCCTCTTTTTCTCCTTCTTCTTCTTCGGCCAACAGTAGCCCAATTTCCGCCAGCACCCTGTTGCTAACAGTAAAGGTGGCGGTCGTTGTTAACCCAGGACACGACCGATCCGGTATGGAAATTTGCATTGTTGTCCGCATATTGATTTGACAAAATTTTGCACCGGATGCCCTTCCTGACATAACCCTCCCCATTTATCCGGGCTTGGGAGTGGCATGAAGATACACACTAGTTTGTGCATCCCCTGTGGCTGGGTTAAGTCAGGAGACTTCTACTATTGATTGTTGGTTTATTTTGTTTTCTGTCTTTTGTATTCACTAGTTAAGTCAGGAGACTTCTACTATTGAATACAAAAGACAGAAAACAAAATAAACCAACAATCATACCGCTATATACTGTATATCAGAGTAGGAGACATACAACAGTAACAAACTTGTGCAAGAGAGGATTCAATTTTAGAAATTCTGTCATTAGAAAGCAAGTACTACATAGGTGTCATTTGATGTTAATCTATATATATAATTCACTAAGCTGCCACCAAGTAGACACCCATGGACAGCCACAAGACAGCCACGCCCACCAACTCTAAGTCCATTGGATACGACGACAACTCGCAGAGCCATGCCCACCAACTCGGACACGATGCCTCGGAAAACACGCCGTCATTTATGTTCGTCTGTGTTACAATCTACATGTACCTCTGAGCCACGTTGACTTTTCGGTTATGACGCACGACCGCGTGCACCATCGCAAATTGTTTTACACGCTACATACAGCAATTCGCATCCGCGACAAACATGCGTCTTCTTAGATGGTCCTGCAGGAACACGGATAATGTTTCCCCGCCCACCAACACTCCTTATTCCCCGGCCCGCGTCCACCGCATCCGCGACAAACATGCGTCTTCTTAGATGGTCCTGCAGGAACACGGAAAACGTTTCCCCGCCCACCAACACTCCTTATTCCCCGGCCCGCGTCCACCCTCGCTCTCTAGGCATTCACACTGCCTGCTCATGTGACCGGACGCAACAACTCACCTACCACCCCATAAGTCGCTTTCGTCTGTGCTAGGAGTCCACATGCACCTCTGAGCCACGTTGACTTTTCATTATTCTTTTCGGTTACGACAGCTGACCGTGTCCACAATCGAAAACCATGGGAAAGGAACAACGAAGCCCCGCCCAGAAACTCTACCCCTCCTCCCACGTGATAGGGAACGCACCTCAGAGCACTGCCCGCCAACTCGAACAGCTCATCAAACACATACTCATTCGCTTTGGTCTGTGCTGCGGTCCAAATCCAGCTATGAGCCACGTTGACTGTTCATTTGCCCTCCATGGCACCGCTTCAAATGTATTTCATGGAAACAACACTTCTTTCAATGTTATAGAAATTCCTGCATCAGGTAACTGTTTGTTTCTATCAGTCGGGTTTTTCTGGAAAAATGTCATTGACGAAACTGTTGCTCACAAACTTCGCAACATGGCTGTTGGCTTTGTTTGCCAACATTGGGATAACTTCGGCGACGTGGTGTCCGTTGTTGTTAGTCACAGAGGCATTGTTATACAGTCTGCTCAACAATACGCTGACTACATGAATACGTCCGGAGTCTATGGTGGCGAGGCAGAAATTGTGGCAATGTCCCAAATCCTTCCAGCTACTATCAGCATTTACTTCCAAGAACGTCCATGCCTCTCCTCAAGTTTACAATCCGGCCCAACGTCTCTCCATATACCTGCTCTTTAATGGTCCTTTGGATCATGAGCATTACGAGGTTCTCATGCCTCTCAAATACACACATGATAACCTTCTGGTGACATCTTTTGACGCTGTCGGTATGTGCACACAGGGTGCACAACCACTTGCTCGACACGCTAATGTGACGTCACCTGCCCACTCTCCTCTTCCTGAAAAACATTTAAAGATACACTCCCCTGAACACACGCATTCCACACAGGACTTTCAATGCACCTTTTGTTCCAAAAGCTTCCAAGTGCAGAGATATCTGAACGCACAAAAAACACAACACTAAAACAAAGAAACACAACACTAGCCGAATGATGCGATGTGAACATTGCCAGCAATGCTTCAAAACAACTTGCGCTCTCAAGAAACACTTACGAACTCATTCCACTCTGACCTTCAATTGCACATTTTGTAAAAAGGACTTCACAGTTGAGATGGATCTCCACAACCATATGCAGATCCATTCAACACAAACATTTGTATGCAAAATTTGCGACAAACACTTTCACGCACGCAGATACCTTACTAACCATCTCAAAACACATTCCCTGATGAATTCTTTTCAGTGTCAACACTGCTCCAAAACCTTCACGCGCCAGAAATCTCTCAAAGCACATTTAAACACACACTCCACTGAACAAACGCATTCCAAACAGATCTTTCAATGCACGATTTGTTCAAAAATGTTCCGAGTGCAGAGATATCTCAACATGCATTTAAAAACACACTCCACTGAACGAATTATGCAATGTGAACATTGCCAGCAATGCTTCGAAACAACTCATTCCAATTCCCTTCAGTGTCAACACAGCACTAAATCGTTCATGCACAAACATCTCATTCAGTTTTCTGCAGCTTTTCAAGAAGATACCGCTATTCACGTCCAAGAGCATAACATTGGCCTACCTACCGCACTATGTGCTTCTTGCAATGCTCTTCATTGGCCAGCAGAGGTCAACAAATCCAGACATTACACTAAATGTTGTCATGCCAGCAAGGTGTCTTTGCCACCGCTATCCAAACCCCCTCTTTTTTAGAAGACCTCTTGACTGGCAAGAACCCGCTGTCCCAAAATTACTGTGATCATATCAGGGAATACAACTCTGCTTTAGCTTTTGCGTCAATGGGCGCACACATCGCTCAACCATCTGGACAAGGACCATATGCTTTCAGAATCCACGGTCAAATTTATCACCAGGTCTCTCCTTTATATACCAAGCCTGACACATCACCACAATACGGTCAGCTATATATCTTCAATTCTGCTGAGGATACCAGTCAACGTTTGTAAAAGGAATGTAATAGCGCTTGCAGTGACATTTTGTTGCTTCAACTAGACAACATGAAACGACAGGTTAATCCCTTCGCAAAGTCTTACATGCAAATGCATGACATTATCACTCACGGTAACCCTGTTACTGCTGTACGAATGATGTTCATGGAAAATCCAAGTCTGGATATGAGAAGGTATAACGCCCCATCCTGTCAAACTGATGTTGCTGCTATCTTTGTAGGTGAAGACGGGGAACCTCCTGCACAACGCGACATTTGCATATATCCAAGGGGAGATGCTTGCAAGCGTATCTCTGTTCTCAATATGAACTGTGACCCCATGGTTTATCCACTGCTATTCCCTTACGAAGATCCAGGCTGGCACATACAATTGACCCATGTTGAGGAAAAGCGAACCGCGAAAAGAACACAGCTCCAATTTTATGCTTTCAGGCTGGCCATAAGATCTTCATTTAGTGTCTTGCATTCCAGTGGCAAACTCTTCCAGCAATACATCGTCGACGCATATGTCAGAACAGAAGGCGCGCGTTTACATTACCTTCGGTCACATCAACAAGATTTGCGTGTAGAGCAATACAGGGGACTTATGGATGCTGTCACTGCGAAAGCACATCACCATGACCTCCGCCCTGGACAATTGATCATTCTTCCCTCTACCTTTCAAGGCAGTCCAAGGTACATGCAACAGAACTACCAAGACGCAATGGCAATTGTCCGCGAATGTGGAAAGCCTGACTTATTCTTAACCTTCACCTGCAATCCTGCTTGGCCGGAAATCTGCAACGCCATTTCCCATCATGAGCAAATAGAACACAGACCTGACATCGTTGCTCGCATCTTAAATATCAAACTGTGACATTTTCTAACAGATATTCTGGAAAAGAATATTTTCGGCAATGTTCTCGCTTACATCTTCATCATTGAATTCCAAAAACAAGGATTGCCTCATTGCCATATGTTACTTACACTTGACTCACAATCCAAAATAAGGACCAAGGATGATATAGACAAATATGTCTGCGCTGAGCTTCCAAATCCTGAAATACAAACGCTCCAAAGACACACCCACAAAAACACTATGCTGTTAGCATGGTTTGAACTCAACAAAACAGATCCTGAAGCTGTAGAGTTACATTACACTGATGTTCCACAACATTACACATTTCAAAAATCCTCTGGAAAATGGAAAAAGAGAATCAGAGGAGGCACAAAAGTGATCGCTAGAATGCCTGTTGTTGCCATTAACGACACCGAACGTTATTACCTGAGACTTCTTCTTACCCGTTCTGTGGGTGTCACAAGTATTCAACATCTACGAACAGTCAATGGTGTCGAATGTGACACTTTCAAAGAAGCTTGCCAAGAATTAGGTCTTCTTAAAGACGACAAGATATGGTATGATACTCTTTCAGAGGCATCCCAGATACGAATGCCACTATTCTTGCGAGAAATGTTCATTTTCATCTGTGTCTTCGGTGAACCACACAACGTTCCACACCTTTGGGACACGCATAAACTCTCTCTTTCCGAAGACTTTCTCACAAAACATTCCACAACCACCGCTTGCATGTATGCTCTCGCTGACATTAATGACATGCTGCAACCACATAGCTTCAACCTGCACAAATTATACCTACCCCCCACTGACATTCCTCCACTGTGTCATTCATCTCCCACCTTCGACGCTGAGGCTGAACACTCACACGCTATAGAACACTACGACAAACTCAACACAGAACAGAAACACGCTGTTGATACTGTTTTACATGCTGCATATAGCAATTCCCATCCCCGATGCTTCTTCTTAGATGGTCCTGCAGGAACAGGGAAAACCTTTGTGTACAAAACCCTGATTCATACCATCAGAGCTAGGGGAGACATTCCTACAACCATAGCATCTACAGGAATAGCTGCAACATTATTACCGGGTGGACGAACTGCCCATTCTGTTTTTAAAATACCATTGAAGCTGAATACTACTTCCACATGTAACATCAAACCTTCCTCACCACATGCTCAACATCTTCTACAATCCAAAGTTATTATATGGGACGAGGCGCCAATGACACACGCATACGCATTCCAGGCAGTTGACAGGTTATTACGTGACTTCACGGGTGACACGCAGCCTTTTGGAGGCAAAACAATACTATTTCCGAAAAATTCTCCCCGTCATTATGCGTGGCTCCTGCGTGCTTACTGTCGCCAATTGCATTAACAAGCACCCTTTGTGGTGTCACATGCATGTTCTTACACTGACAACAAATACGAGAGCTCTTCCTGAAGAACAACATTTCGCACAATGGATCCTTGATGTTGGAGACAGGATAAACAGAACACCTGTGACCGGTGTTGCCTTCACATTGTTTTCCTTTCATTTCTGATCCCGTTCAACAACTATATGGCGACATCGACTTCTCAACTGTCACTCTGGAACAACTCAGCACGCGAGCTATATTAAGCGTCACCAACGAAGACTCGCTACACCTTAATGAACAAGTGCTAAAACTTATCCCTAACAATGAGGTGACTTTCACGAGCGTGGACTCCATTGTCACAGATGATCCTGCAGATCAACTTTCATTCCCCGAGGAATTTCTTAATAGTCTTACTCCTACTGGCATGCCTCCACATAAACTCAAAATTAAAATTGGATCCGTCATCATGCTTCTCAGAAACCTCCTGCCTGCAAAAGGTCTTTGTAATGGCACTAGACTGTCTGTTACTACTATTCACCGCAATGTACTGTAGTGTAAAACTATCACATCTGCTACCTCACAAACTGTCCTTATTCCCCGGATATGCCTGACCCCGTCAGATTCAAATTTGCCTTTTACTTTTACCCGAAGACAATTTCCTGTTCGATTGGCATTTGCGATGACAATTAATAAGGCACATGGACAAACTTTCAAAAAGATATGCCTGTATCTGCCAAAACCAGTCTTCACTCACGGACAATTGTATGTTGCTCTCTCCAGAGTTCCATCTTTTCATTCACTTTCTGTTGTGTCCTCAAACCCTCCCCTTTTAGACAACTGTGTCTTTCCAGAAGTGTTCAACCATCAATAAATAATTATGCGGCGTTTGTTATGCCGCGGGTTCGCTATTGTGTTGTATTTTGCTCTCTCCAGAGTTCCATCTTTTCATTCACTTACTGTTGTATCCTCAGACCAACCCCTTTTAGACAACTGTGTCTTTCCGGAAGTGTTTAGCTTTCAATAAATAATTATGCGTGCGATTGAGCATTAACAGGTCTGTGATGCCCTTCGATGTCCCATACTGCATGCGCGCTACACTGAATGGATCAACGTGTGTCTACCCGGCGCGGAGAGGCGTGGGTAAGCCGTTGAACAGCATTCGTGCTGGAAACCAGGGCTTGCATTTGTTCCCCACGAACGAGGAATTCCCAGTAAGTGCGGGTCATACGCTCGCACTCATTACGTCCCTACCCTTTGTACACACCCCCCATTACGTCCATACCCTTTGTACACACCCCCCCCCCCCCCCTCGCTACTACCATGGTCGGGTGACACAAAACGCGGCGTCAATCCACCTGTAAGCCGCGTTGATTGTTCATTTGCCTTCCATGGCCACCGCTTCAAATGTATTTCATGGAAACAACACTTCTTTCAATGTTATACAGATTCCTGCATCAGGTAACTGCACGCGCGCTACACTGAATGGATCAACGTGTGTCTACCTGTCGCAGAGAGGCGTGGGTAAACCGTTGAACCCCATTCGTGCTGGAAACCGGGGCTTGCAATTGTTCCCCACGAACGAGGAACTCCCAGTAAGTGCGGGTCATACGCTTGCACTGATTACGTCCCTGCCCTTTGTACACCCCACCCCCCCCCCTCGCTACTACCATGGTCAGGTGACTTGGTGGATTATATATAGAAAAGCAGCCAGAACCGCAAAGAACAATGAAAAGTCTACGTGACTCACAGGTGCATGTGGACCGTGCAAAGAGGAAAACGACTCAGGTGACGAGTTGAGGGTGTGCACATGAGCAGGCAGTGCATGCTGAACGAGAAATCAGCAGACTAGCATGACGGAGGGGGCGGAATGGGCGTCCTTCCCCTCTCCTCCCGTTCCGCCCTCCGTGCCCGAGCGCCGTCCTTGCTCTGGGAGGAGAAGGCGCGACGGCGGTCCTCCAGTTTTCAGTCACGGGCAATTGTATGTTGGTTCGTACCGTGCATTGTTATAATGTTACTTTTCTTGGTGGTTTATTACATTACGGATTTTTCAAATGTTAATTTTTTCCCTGTGCTTAAAAATCATTAAAAAAGCGGCCTGATTATGCGGCGTATGGTACGCCGCGGGTTGGCTAGTATTTATATAATTTATGACTTAGTGAGGATTACATGATTTAGTCATACTTTCCTTTCCAAATGTATTAAGTACTAATATTTGTCTGCTAATATAACTTGGTTCCATGCCTTAAATACAACCCCGGACATTCTTTCAGGTTAACATGGTAAGAATTAACATTATTTTGTTATAGCTTCAGTTGCACCTTAAATTAAACACATTGGCTGGACTACTAAAAAAGTACTACCTTTTCTAGGTAAGTCCACTAAAAAAGTATTACTTAATCTCAGAAGCAGGAAATATCAAATATTACTGTATTTTTAATTGTGTTTGTTTGACCAGTCTGGGTCAACATTTTAAACCAGAGTTCGCAAAATTTTGAGCTACCACATAGCAACAAGAGTCCCTTGGAACTGCATTTGCCATGCCTTTTTCCTTATGCAGATATGAATACATAAGCAGCGCTTCTACTATGACTATCAGATTGCAAGTTACACATAAATGGATAAACTCGGGCAAAAAAAGGTTTCACTCCTCTTTCATTGTAATATAAAATCCAAAACAATATAACCAAACAATATGAGTTTTGTAAAATAACAATTGTGTATATAATTTCATGTTATTTATCTTCATTGCTCACTCCAAGCAAGTCTCTAGTACTCATCTAAGATTAGTATGTGTGCACCAAGTTCCAAAGTCAAACTTTATTTTTGTTTTTCAAGAATAAAAATAACTTTAAAAAAGTTTATTTGCATATTTACCTATGTGTGATTAAGTAAAGCAGGTCTAATGACCCATGTTATCCCACAATACGCCTGAAGATGTCTATGGCAGTGGGGCCCAGTTTCTAAAGTAATGAAAACAGTATTTAATTACAGCACAAACTCAAATGTAATGCTGCCCTCTAGTGTCTGATCTGAAAAAAAATTTAACTTTTCATTATAAACCAGACTTGGGCAAGAATTGTGCCTATTAGCAACATCTTTCATGTCTACCACTGACAGTCTGACCCTGGCAAAGTCACTTAACCTGCTAGGACAAACACTTTATACACATGTACAGGTATCAGCAAAAAAACAATAATAATGACAAAGCTATACACATATGTATCAGCAAACAACCATTAATATTGACAAGGGTGTAAACTAAAGAACGCTTTAGTTCAGTGTTCTTAAGAAAAGCAAGATGTGAAAAGAAGCAGTGAGATAGATGCAAGAGACATAAAACAAAAAAAAAGTTATGATCACTTGATCAGTTGCTGATTAAATCAAAATAAAGGGCATGATTTCTTTATTGAGTTCACTCCAAACTAAAAATGCAACCCATAAATTCCATAAACTTAAAAGTAAAATGAAAGAGAAAATGTATGACTTCCTAAACAGGAAATTTTATCTTTCATTTCTAAATTTAAACCTACAACCTGTGCATTTCACTCAGTCTCAAATAGTATGTGGAAAATTTCACATTAAATGCCCAGGGCATACTAGATATAATTCTAAAACATCTTTACTAAATTATACTGTCCATGATTCCTTCAAAACAGCCATTGTTAGACTTTCATTAAAACAATTGTTGTTCTGAATAAAAAGCGTTAATTAATTTAAGAAATATGGGCCAATTTCAAAAATACATTTTCTTTTTATTGTTTTTAGAGAATGCTTGCCTAGCTTTCAACACAGTCACAGCATTTAAGTAGCCTTAACTCATGCTATAAACAATACAATTTTTCCAGTGCATGATATGCCACCATCATTATGATTTTAGATTTAAGCACAGCTATTGAAAGCATTGACTACAGCATTTTATTTTATTAAGCACTCTTGATAATTTAGTTGGAATGTCACATATTTTTCTGGGATGATTTAATTCATATTAATATATATTCTATATGTGGTAAAGTTTAATGTTAGTACTACCTCATTCTCAGAGTTCCATTCTTTTTTTTCTATTTCTAATCTGATGACTCTAAATTAATTCAAACTCTGCTTCTACCCAGGAACAGATTTAATTGTCAACAGGGGAACTAAATACTGATCTAACATAATAGTGATAGAATTCTGAAGGAATCATCATTATTTTTCTGTGACTTCATGCATTTTAGAGTGCTCACACTGGGGCTTTAGAGCTGGCTGAGCTAGGACAGATGGAATCTCGACCTAAATATTAGACCAGTTTTACTAGTAAGGTGTTGTACTGTATTAGCCATTATGGATGCAATGATAAGTCAAGCAAAATGACACCTTTTTTGGCTAACCGAACAGATTACAATATGAAAACTTTCATGGAAAATTTTTAGAATTTAAAAATGTAGATACGGGTACATAGAGGTTTTTGTCCAAGAACGTACTAAGATTTTTTTTAATACATACATTTCATTTGTGTTTATGGTGCATGTCATTTTCTGTTTTATTTACTATAACTATAGTGTATTTCTAAAAAGTGTATATAGTACTGTACACTGTGTTTATAAACTGAAATTGCTTCATGAGAATAAAAACAATATTATTTGAATATCTTTTCTTCAAATATAATACTTGATTTTAAAAATATTATGAAATGTAAATATATTTTATATGCCAAATATGATGGGGTTTCGGTCTTTAGTGTGCAAAACAAGACCATTCACCCCACCTCTGAGTCCCTCAAAGACAATCATGGCAACAAAATACAAGTCAATCCATGTGAAATCAACTGATTTAAAAATAGTTTCCCAACTAACCATCTCCGATTTATTTCATACTTGTTAAAAGTAATCTCATTATATCTAACTACTTGTGTGCAAACTTTTAGGCTTGTGCACTCATTAATTATAAAAAGGGATGCTTTTGTGGCCACAATTTTACTGAAAACACAATAACAATGTTACATAAGTCTAACTTTTGAACTGTTAATGCTAGGTGCATCACATTTTCAGGGATTGTTGTTTAGTATTAGACATGTTTATAATCTAAAACAGTTGGTTCACAGTTGCAAATTTGCCAATTTATGGCTTGATGAAAATTGTATTAAACATCTGATCTTTCAAATTTTGACAGGTATTACTCATGTTGTAGTTCTTCAGCAACTAGGTGCTTATTTGAAAGAAATCAAAGTTTCTGAATTAAAAGCGTTACAAATGAAAAAAAAAACACTTCATGTCTCTATGTCAAATGCATATTGCCCATGTATGACAAAGTCTACCATAATGAGAAGTCAAGCAAAATTACACCTTTTATTGGGTAACTAAAAAGATTACAATATGCAAGCTTTCGAGGCAACTCAAGGCCCTTCTTCAGGCAAGATGTAAGATGCCTGAGTTACCTCGAAAGCTTGCATATTGTAATCTTTTTAGTTAGCCAATAAAATGTGTCATTTTGGTTGACTTCTCATTACATCCATAATGGCTAACACGGTACAACACCGTGTTATAAAATGAAATATAACACTTGAAACAGCATGCTTGAATTTGTAAATGCACATAATATTAAGTTAATATCTTGTCACTGGGTAGAATGACATTATTTTCAGTAAGTATGAATCAAATCGGAGATGGTTAGTTGGGAGGCCTCTGTTGATTTCACGTGGATTGACCCAGAGAAGATTTACAAACAACATAGTTTGAAAATTTATAATATTGTATTCATATACTGCACACACACATGCTAAAATCATGTGAATTAATCAAGTAACACTTAATACTCCAGAATAACAAAGTGAAAACAGGATTATAGAGTTTTTTGCAAATTTATTAATAATAAAAACTATATATACAGTAACCACACACAACCCTTATATATGCATGTACACAACTAGAAAATTTCCCTATTAAAGAAATTTTCTGCACGAAGGAAGATGGATAGACACAGCAGTAACAGAAGTGTATATATTTAAATTTCAGCCTCAGCAACAAGTAGCTTCGGATCCTCTTTTAACCACAGAAATTTGTAAGTTTTACTTTTTGTATTTGTATACCACATACATTTTTATATTTTGTCTACTCTTTGATGTTATGTTTAGCCTGTATGACAATCATATTTAAAAAATGCACAACCTTTCCCTCTGTCAAGTAATGAGTAACTGAAAATGGTTTATTTATATTAGACATACTGCAAGCATATATAGCCATTATACTTATTGTAAGTTTATTATTGATATAATTGTTATAATGACAAAGCCTTACGCCTGGCTAATTGAGTGACCCAACACAAATAATGAAATTTCAAGAATATCTGAATTGTACTTTAAATAAAAAAAAAATATATATATATCATTATTTATTTTTTAAGAATAATGTACTTATCTAACACAAGCAAAGCCTTACCTGACACAGATATTTAACTTTTTTCAGTCTTTGGTAAAGAAAAAAAAGAAATATAAAGAATCAGCGCTGATAAAAAGTTTACTACTACAGTATTTCTACATAACCAAAATTTGAGATAGATGATAATTAGATTTAATTATAGATTTATAGATGTAAAGTATAGATACAAATAATTTTGTTATTGTATATAATTCAGTTTAGTTGTTTGTGATCTCTTAATTGATTGTTTTTTCCTTGGACAAAGTAAATGTATTAGTTGGCTCTGGAGAAGGAGAAAAAGAGTGGGGGGGGGGGGGGGGAACAGGTGTTTGGTACACTTGCTGTACAAGAAAAGAAAAGGAAAGTAATGGTTGAAAAGGCACCCATGGCTTCAGTGTCTTTACCCAGCCTTTACAAACTTATATAATAAGTTACATTTGCAACCCCTAAATTAATGGCAATGCAAATGAAGTGATGCATGACAGTCTCTGCAGGACATATTTTCAATAAATAAATCCATAAATTAGTTATTAATTCAGGAATATTATTTGGCTTTCCTTTTTCCCACAGGTGTGCTGTGCAACATCAGTACCCAATGATTTGTTTTGTAAAGTACTTGTAGACTACCTTTTAATCATGAGTCTTTCCATTCTAATACATTGTGATACTGTGATATCTCATTTAAGACCTTTAAGTCTAATTTGGACTGCACTGTCTATCAAAGATGTTCTTCTTACCAATTAACTTTAACACACATAACTGTATTCTGCAGAAAAAGGTTGCATCTCTGTTATTTCTTAAAAACTGCAGTATTAAACAAAACAGCTAATCTTAGATGCAGAAAGGAAAACTGACAGATGTGGCCTGTTCTTAACTGAATTCTTTTTTTTTTTTAACTATTCACCCCTCCATCTATCCATACATCCATTATTGAGTCAGCTAAACTCAGTCTATCCCAGGAACATCAGGCTCAAATCAGTAAGAAACCTTGAATGCGTTAGTAGTACGTTACCGGGTAGTGTCACACACACTGATTAACTAATAGGGAGGCAATTTAGACTGGTAATTTCAACAATAACATACATATTTTTGAGATGTTCGGTGAAACCAGCCTGTCTAGATTAAACTCAGTCAGACAGTGAGAGAAAGTGCAAACAGAAATAGTGATACTGTAGCGCCGTCCGCTGTACCACAATACGTCCCATTTCAGAAACTATTTTACATAAACAAGTAATAATGTTTTCAAGAAAACCAAACACTACCAGGAAATTTCAGAGTTAGCTAACGGTAAACAAGGTGTAAAATTTAAAAACGCAGTGCTTTGCACAGTGGCATAGCTCGAGTTAGTGCCGCTCGGGACGGGGCGGTGCTTCAATTTGACGCTCTCCAACATATCTGAATATGTTAACCTATT
The DNA here is from genome assembly GCF_900747795.2 of Erpetoichthys calabaricus. NCBI lineage: Eukaryota > Metazoa > Chordata > Cladistia > Polypteriformes > Polypteridae > Erpetoichthys > Erpetoichthys calabaricus. The sequence goes on from NC_041404.2 coordinate 12,800,938, forward strand.
TAAATAGAAAATTAAAATGACGTAAAGAGAAAAATTAAGATAACATTTGCATAGATTTATTTATATATGGAGAAACAGCAATAATTTTTCGCATATAATTATTTATAAGCATCACCTAGAGAAGAATATAGTATAGACGCACTGTTAAGCCATTCTAATTATTAGTTTAATATAACTACCCTGCGAAAACCAGAACCAGTGTACTGTAGTGTACATGAGATAGGCAGAGGTGTGACCAGAACATCATGTGTGGGTGGGCATTTGGCTTGTCTGGGGGGGCAAAAAATATCCATCCATCCCCATTTTTGTAGGGAGGTCAAATAATAATAACAACATAGTTTTATATACAGTGGTGTGAAAAACTATTTGCCCCCTTCGTGATTTCTTATTCTTTTGCATGTTTGTCACACAAAATGTTTCTGATCATCAAACACATTTAACCATTAGTCAAATATAACACAAGTAAACACAAAATGCAGTTTTTAAATGATGGTTTTTATTATTTAGGGAGAAAAAAAATCCAAACCTACATGGCCCTGTGTGAAAAAGTAATTGCCCCCTTGTTAAAATATAACCTAACTGTGGTGTATCAGACCTGAGTTCAATTTCCGTAGCCACCCCCAGGCCTGATTACTGCCACACCTGTTTCAATCAAGAAATCACTTAAATAGGAGCTGCCTGACACAGAGAAGTAGACCAAAAGCACCTCAAAAGCTAGACATCATGCCAAGATCCAAAGAAATTCAGGAACAAATGAGAACAGAAGTAATTGAGATCTATCAGTCTGGTAAAGGTTATAAAGCCATTTCTAAAGCTTTGGGACTCCAGCGAACCACAGTGAGAGCCATTATCCACAAATGGCAAAAACATGGAACAGTGGTGAACCTTCCCAGGAGTGGCCGGCCGACCAAAATTACCCCAAGAGCGCAGAGACGACTCATCCGAGAGGTCACAAAAGACCCCAGGACAACGTCTAAAGAACTGCAGGCCTCACTTGCCTCAATTAAGGTCGGTGTTCACGACTCCACCATAAGAAAGAGACTGGGCAAAAACGGCCTGCATGGCAGATTTCCAAGACGCAAACCACTGTTAAGCAAAAAGAACATTAGGACTCGTCTCAATTTTGCTAAGAAACATCTCAATGATTGCCAAGACTTTTGGGAAAATACCTTGTGGACTGATGAGACAAAAGTTGAACTTTTTGGAAGGCAAATGTCCCGCTACATCTGGCGTAAAAGGAACACAGCATTTCAGAAAAAGAACATCATACCAACAGTAAAATATGGTGGTGGTAGTGTGATGGTCTGGGGTTGTTTTGCTGCTTCAGGACCTGGAAGGCTTGCTGTGATAGATGGAACCATGAATTCTACTGTCTACCAAAAAATCCTGAAGGAGAATGTCCGGCCATCTGTTTGTCAACTCAAGCTGAAGCGATCTTGGGTGCTGCAACAGGACAATGACCCAAAACACACCAGCAAATCCAACTCTGAATGGCTGAAGAAAAACAAAATGAAGACTTTGGAGTGGCCTAGTCAAAGTCCTGACCTGAATCCAATTGAGATGCTATGGCATGACCTTAAAAAGGCGGTTCATGCTAGAAAACCCTCAAATAAAGCTGAATTACAACAATTTTGCAAAGATGAGTGGGCCAAAATTCCTCCAGAGCGCTGTAAAAGACTCATTGCAAGTTATCGCAAACGCTTGATTGCAGTTATTGCTGCTAAGGGTGGCCCAACCAGTTATTAGGTTCAGGGGGCAATTACTTTTTCACACAGGGCCATGTAGGTTTGGATTTTTTTTTCTCCCTAAATAATAAAAACCACCATTTACAAACTGCATTTTGTGTTTACTTGTGTTATATTTGACTAATGGTTAAATGTGTTTGATGATCAGAAACATTTTGTGTGACAAACATGCAAAAGAATAAGAAATCAGGAACGGGGCAAATAGTTTTTCACACCACTGTAACATATAAAAGCAAAAATTGTGGCATAAATCATAACCTATTGTTCAATAAAATTAACAAAGGCAATGGAACTTGTATTATTATTTTTTGTGAACAAATATAGAACTACATCTACAAGGTAAATATCAATAAAGTCAAATGTATACAACATATGAGAGCAAGAACAGAAACGTGGCTTATTGTAGTCATGGGAGGCTATAGGATATCAGTTTCCAGTGTTTAACCTGGATATTATCTACACAGGACCAGTCTGCGGTTACTCTTAGCAAATTCTGAAATAAATTCATTCATGTCTAGATTTTCTGTGATGTTTTTCTCATGTGCCAGAATGACTAAATTTCTCTTCCTTGAATGCAGCATTGTTCGGCGGAGTGGAGTGAGAATGCGGTTCAAAGTAGAGAAAGAGCTTTCGCATGCAGCTGAAGACACACCAATGATAAGTGCTGTGATGCAGACATGGCTCTGAGGGGATACTAGACGCGTGTTTGTGGAAGCCGCCACTGTCTTTTTCTAGAGCTTTTTTCCAATTAGTGTAGCCGTGTTTGGTGAATATGTCCTCGCGGTCCGAATTGGAAACACTAAATATGTGGAAGGCAAACCAAAAGCTGCCATCACGGACAACAGAATATTCAAGCCATGGTCGAGACTGATACCAGCTTGCACTACAACATCTGAGTGTCTTTCTGAATGTGCGCTTGGGATAATTAATTAAAATGGGCTGGGATGGGCTATCCATATTTAAGTCAGGCAGACGGGAATGTATATTTTGTTGAAGGCAGAGGTTTGGTGTACCCGACACGGGCGCAGAGCTGGAGGATTGCGTAGGCTTATCTACATCTTTTGGAGTTTCAGTTCCTGACGTGGGTGCGCTGTGCTCCGTGTTAGTAGAAGCGGTACTGGGCTCAACCGCGTAGCCAGCAGCTTGTGGAGGGACAGAGGCTGAAGATGTCTAATTTTTAATAAGCCACCTATACATAGCCTTTGGTGTTACCAACCAGAAAATAAAAGAAGAATGGAATGTATACGCTGTTTTAATTAAAGAATGCGGTCAACATGTTCAAAACGTGCTGCAAAATGTCCAGCGAAGTGAACGGCACGGTGCCCGTCTAGTGGAGGAGACACTGAGGGATATGCCCCAAATTCAAACGGGCCGATTGGAAAGCAACTCAGTTTTGAAAATCAAATGTTATTCTTCTCCAGAGTTTTCATTGGACAAACAGAGCATTTCACAGGGTGGGCATGGCTTGTCTCTGGGGGGGCAGTGCCCACCCCAGCCCCCCACCCCCCATGGTCACGCCTCTGGTGACAGGTGGGGATGTTTTCTGCGCAGATAACGAAACGAAATTATAAATTGTAAATTAGTTGTTCATCTTCCTAGAAAGTATGATTGGTGTAATGTTTATGTTCATTTTTGTTATTGCCTCATAAATTTTAACTGCTGTGTCTGATGCCGTCACAGAAGGGCAGTCTGAAAATTACTTTTTAATCATTTGTGTATAAAAATTCAGAGAATTTTACTTTTTTCATTCATGAGTGATATTTTCCGAACCCTGTTGCCTACACACGAATTGTACTGAGCCTTTTGGCCAATAATGCCGCCCCCAAAAATGTTCCGCCCTGGGCGGACCTTCCCCTCCTAGCTACACCACTGGCTTTGCAAGAGGAACATACTTCAATAAGAGACATTTCGGGCATTAAGAAATCGCCCAACACGTTATCTGTTAAATGAAATGCTACTGACCTGGCCTTCTGCTCCAAAATCAACGGCATTAATGACAAATACAACAGAAAAGGGTGTTTCATCGAATGAGCTTCGGTACGATAGCGTCAAATGGCAGTCTCTATCTCCGCGCCACTTTTGACCACGCACAGCGCGTGAGAGTCGCCAAAAAGGAAGCTAGCAGCTACACGCATGCGCTAAATGAATGCACGTAGATAAAGCCCAGAGAGCGACAATCAAAACCATAATTAGATAGATAGACTTTTTACACAGATCAATAAATATATAAAATATATAAATCGTACATTATGACAAACAACAAAAACTCACAAGAATTATTAAAAAGGAAGTAAACTAAAAAGAAGGAAATCTTCGGATTTGGCTACAGATATAAAGGACAGTCACCGAGACAGTGAGGCATTATGCACAAGTATTTCCATAGATATAAGGAGACCCAGAAGCGTTTCTTCACTAACTTCTACTGAATCATTCATTGACTGAAGGCATTTATTGCTAGTGTATCAAAGAGGACATGTGCAGCATTCTTCATAATGGCACTTGTCATATGTTCGGAAGATGTATGCCACTTTAAGTAATGCTTCTGTGGGGTTATTATGGCTTGTTGCTATGGACCGCAAATATGGAGCTAGCGGGAAAAAATAATAGGTATCAGGAGGTCAGGATGGTTTAAGATGCCACGTGCGTGAGATCGATTCAATTCAAAATACCTGATTTATGTATTAAGGTAATGTAAAACATTGGCGACGAGGTCATTAAAGCACCACTGCAAGTTCAATTTGAAGAAATTTGAGTTAATTTCAATTACGGATAAAGCAAGTCTCCCAAAGTTTGATTGTTACCCAAACCCTGTAACGCAGGGGGTGAGACTGATAACGTTTTCCTGACAATTTTCAGACATGAAAGCATCATTGCGGATAACGGAGAGAATGGGGTCAATCAGCTAAGGCGAGCTTTCCTTCTGTATCACGCGGGACCAGATGTGCACTTTCTTGAGGGGGACCGCGGTGGACTATGAAGCAGCAGTCACAGCTCCAAACCACTACTTAGTTCCACGAATCAACACGGAGTTTTCTCGCCAGTCTTTTCACAAACCTTCACGGAAAAACAAGAGAAACGGCGCAACAGTTCGCGACTCGACTCAGCCAGGCTACTGGAAACGGTGCTTTGATAGACACACCGAAAACCAAATCAGACTGGCAATTGTAAGTAAAAGATCGACAGGCGGATCGGTGCGGCATCCGCAGTAATGCGGGCGCTGCATCGGTCTGTCGTGGTGAAAAAGGAGCTGAGCCGCAAGGCGAAGCTCTCAATTTACCAGTCGATCTATGTTCCTACCCTCACCTATGGTCATGAGCTATGGGTAGTGACCGAAAGAACGAGATCGCGAATACAAGCGGCTGAAATGAGTTTCCTCCGTAGGGTGTCTGGGCTCTCCCTTAAAGATAGGGTGAGAAGCTCAGTCATCCGGGAGGGGCTCAGAGTAGAGCCGCTGCTCCTCCGCATCGAGAGGAGTCAGATGAGGTGGCTCGGGCATCTGATCAGGATGCCTCCTGGACGCCTCCCTGGTGAGGTGTTCCGGGCACGTCCAACCGGGAGGAGGCCCCGGGGAAGACCCAGGACACGCTGGAGGGACTATGTCTCCTGGCTGGCCTGGGAACGCCTTGGGATTCTCCCGGAAGAGCTAGAAGAAGTGGCCGGGGAGAGGGAAGTCTGGGCATCTCTGCTCAAGCTGCTGCCCCCGCGACCCGACCTCGGATAAGCGGGAGACAATGGATGGATGGATGGATACTGTTCAGTTTAGGTGAGTTGCAGGTTTCTTGAGGAACTCCACTGGTTCATACTCACTTGCGCATTGGAGGTGGCATCCTTACTCGAGGTAACTGAAGAACTAATGGCAGCAACAGCTGCAGGCGATGCGGTGAGAGCAGGAGCACAGGTTGTTATTCGCGTTGCACACAAGCAAGATAAAAACGAGAGAAAATAAAAACAATTAGGAGAAAAATATGACAGATGAGCAATGCTATAGACGCGGAAATAAAGACCACTTAAGCAGTGATGCCAAATGTCTGGCACAAGGTCAGACATGCCACAAGTGTAGTAGGAAAGATGATTTCTCAAAAATGGCCAGGACAAAGTGTTCCAAAAAGCAAATTGTTAGTACTGAGAGACACATTTGTGGTTGCTGAAAACGAAAGGTCAGAGAGACTGAAGGTTTGCTTAGGTATAAGTGAAACTTAAAATGCTTATTGACTCTGGTGCAACCTGGTAACATCCTTTATGAAAAAACTTGGGAACAACTTAAACATGAACACATTAAATGTCTTTCCATACATTACGAAGGTGGAAAAGAAGCTGTTTACATATTCGTCCAACCAGCCTTTACCTGTGTGAAAGAGCCTTTAATTGCAAAGTCAATGGAGGGGATCACGACGAATATGTAGAGTTTGTTGTTATCAAAGGGAACTGAGAACCACTTTCAGGCATAAAGCTTAGTGTGCTAAAACTAGGCACAAATATTGCAGCTGTGGCAGATCTAAAACTGGCACAATAGCTGGAAAACCTTGAGGTATTCAAGGAAAGTTGAAAACTAAGCATATTAGTTTATATATTGATTTTTATTTATATTTTTCATTATTAATTACTTAATAATATTTACATATTAAGTCAGTAGCCCAGTCTTTTAGACAAACACCATCTAATCTAAGAAAAACTGTTGAGAAGAAAACTGAAGAATTGATAGACTTAGCCATTACTGAACCAGTTGATGGCCCCACCGCCTTGGTACCCCACGTTGGTAAATCCCACCTCCTTGGTTTACCCCACATTGGTAAATCCAATGGGTTATAGTGTCAAAAGCCAATTTAGAAATCAGACTTTTCATTGATATGCAGACAGCAAACTGCACAATTGCCAGAGAGAGTTACCCAATTCCAACAGTAGACAAGCTTTTACAAGGTATAAATAGCTCTATGGGGTTCAATAAATTAGATCTAAAATAGGACTATCACCGACTTGAACTTACTCCTGAATCATGCCAAATTACAACTTTTGCTGTTCATAATGGCATGTACAGATATACAACACTTTTATTTGGATTACTTTCAGCCAGTAAGACATACCAACAAGAGATAGCTGGTGCTTTAGCAAGTATAGAAGGAGTTGAAAACATCTCAGATGATGTCATTGTTCATGGCCACAATCAGGTGACACCCAACAAATGGCTACATGCTGTACTGGAACGACTAAGAGAGTGTGAACTGACACTGAACTCTGAAAAATGTCAATTTAGCATGAGCTGCTTGAATTTCATGGGAATTTTATTGATGCAAAAAGAAACTGGACCTATAGAAGAGAGAGTCAGGGCAGTGTCAGAAGCCAGGGAACCAGTGAATACCTCAGAAGCGAGAAGTTTTTTTGGTCTCATCAGCTGTAGCAGCAGATTCATTCCTAAATTTGCAACATTGTCAGAACCTTTGAGACGCCTAACTAGAAGAGATACACAATTCAAAATTGCACCACAACAAACACAGTCATGTGTTGCCCTTAAAGAAACACTAGCTAAAGCTGTAACCTTAGTTTACTTCAACAAGGGTGCATCAACTCGAGTGATTGCTGATGTAAGTCCAGTTGGACTGGAGGCTGTATTAGTCCAAATGCAACAGAGTGAGATGGTTTCTATTTGCTAAGTTCGCCATTCTTTAACAGAGTGTGAAAAAAGATATTCACAGACAGAGACAGAGGCACTAGCTCTCATAATGGCATGTGAAACTCTTCATCCTCATGTGTATCAGTTCGAACTAGTCACCAACCATAGGCCACTAGCATTCATTTAGAGCCTCAAAGCCTGCTGCCTGAATTATATATTGGGTTTTGAGATTGCAACCTTACAATTTTAGAGTTGTGCACATATCAGGGAAAAACAACATTACTAACCCATTGTCACATTTGTTATGAAGTGCAGCAATGAGAGATGAACGCTGTCATGAGTAAAACAAGCAAGTGAGATTTGTGGCGGTAAGTGATACACCAAGAGCTCTAAACCTCAAGAGAACTGGAGGTGGCATCTGCTACCAACAATTAATTGTTTTGAGGTGAGAAAAGCTATAGAAAGTGGACACTTTGAAAACATAATATTTTTATACCAGAAGCTAATGAATTTTGTATACTGGGATACCTTGTGCTACATGGGACACACATTGTAATACCTCAAGCACTCAGAGGCAGAGCAGTAGCATTGACTCATGAAGGATATTTAGGGATTGTAGGGACCAAGAAGCATCTTAAAAGCAATATAATTGGCCTGGCATGAAGAAAGAGACAGTAAGACATTGTAAATCATGTCAAGGGTATCAGATCATTGCACGTCCAGATTCACCTAAACCCATATGAACAACACCACTGCCAGGGGGCCCTGGCAAGATATCACTGTAGACCTACTTGGACCACTGCCGTCCAATCAACCAGTTTTAGCAGTAATAGATTACTACAGCGGGTACTATGAGTATGATGTGCTTAGTTCAGCTACTACAGTTTAGAGTCAATATTCCGTTAACTAGGACTTCCTGTTACTCTGAAATTTGACAATTGTCTACAGTTTATATTGGAAGAATTCAGGAATTACTCTGCAGAGAAAGGAGTTAAACACTTAAAAACACTCCAAGATGAGCACAAGTTAATGTAGAAGTGGAATGCCAAAATGCATCTCTTATGAAACGTATTTGAATTGCCCAGTCTGAAGGTCTTGACTGTAAAAGGGAATTTAAAAAAATGTATAACAAGAGAAATTATCAGTGGAACAAAAGGTAAAAGTCCTGCTGAAGTGTTGTTTAATTGGACAGTAAGTGGCAACTTCCCTGATATTTAACATCTTCACATGAAGACTTGGAAATAGCTGATTGAGGTGCAAATCAAAAAGTCAGATCTAAAATATAGGCAGGTGATCAACGGGGAGACAAATTTTCCAATATTGACATTGGAGATCATGTTCTTGTGACACAAGAGAAGGCAGACATATTCACTACACAGTTCAGGGCAACACCACACAAAGTAGTGAGCAAGACTGGCAATAAAGAGGTGGTAATATTACCATCAGGGGTGCACTACAGTCACAATACAATCATTGTGAAGTGATTCATGGCTAATGAGGCAGCTGATCAAGAAGAGACAGCATTTAATGAAAACTTCACAAAGGATACAGGAAAATGAACAAACAAGGACAAGCTGAGAGGTTCTGAACTGAGCTGGGAAGACACCAGTCAGCCCACAACACTTTATAGGTCTCATTGTCAAAGTAGGATAATTCAAAACCTGAAGGACTATGCGATTGAATGATAAATAAATCTGAATAAGGATGTCACCAGCACACCACAGCATAGAACAGGGTCTTCACGCAGGGTCCTAGAGGACCACAGTGGTTGCAGGTTTTCACTTCAATCAATTTCTTAATTAGAACACATTTAATTGCTGCTAAAGCAATATGTTTTTTTGGGCTAAATGTTATTTAACTAACTTATTATGATTCAGCACCCTTTTATGCTACTGCATTTAGGTTTTGTTTCCTGCTTTTCTATAGTTAAATGCCATGTTTCATTATCAGCAAAGACTCTCTTCTAATCAGGAAACTGGTTAGAATTAAATCCTGTAGCCACTGCAGCAGTTCAGGACTGTACCTGAAAATACTTATTGTAGAAAATCACACTGGCCATCACAGAGTTGTAGAATGTGTAAAGGATGTCACTATCCATGTTAAAGGAATGCAAGTCTTCAAAGAAAAAAAAGAGTCTGCTCTACCCTTTCTTATATAGTTCCTCTGTGTTCCAAGACCAGTCTAGCCTGTCATTGATGTGGACCCCCAAGTACTTGTAGAAGTGCACCAACTCCCTGAATAGTGACACGTATAGAGGCTCTTTGGTGCAGCGAAAGTCAATAACCAGTTCCTTGGTTGTGTGGATTTTATGTTGCAGACAATTACAAACAATATTCTCCACCTGACTCCCGCACTCATCACATGATGTCAATACACTCCAAATGTGCAGAATCATCAGATAATATCTGCAAATGACTTGGCCTGGTTTTGTACTTATAGAACAGAAAAAGAAACAGGAGTGTTCACTTTTCTTTGTGGTGCTCACATCTACAGTTGTGCCCATAACTTTACATACCCTGGCAGAATTTGTGAAATATTGGCCATTTGGAAAATCTAAGTAATCTTGCAGAAAGATTTCCTTTTAATTAGGGAGTGTGTTCAGGTAAAGCAATTTATTATCACATAACTGTGTGTGCCCTTTTTAAATCATAACGATAACTGAAATTACGTAAATGGGCCTGATCAAAAGTTTACATACCCTTGAATGTTGGGGCTGATAATATTCACACAAGTTGACACACACAGGTTCAAATTAAGGGTAATTAAGGGAGAGTGTCCACACCTGTAACCTCTTTGATTGTAATCAGTGTCTGTGTATAAATAGACAATTTAAATTCATGCACAGTTGCACTGACTTTGCTAGATACTAAGCCATGGGGAAAGCAAAAGAACTGTCAAAAGACCTGCGAGAAAAGATTGTATTTATAGTTGTATAAATCAGGAAAAGCATATAAAAAGATATCCAGAGATGTGAAATTGCCTATCAGTAGTGTTCAAAATCTGATAAAAAAAAGTGAAATGTCAGGGGTTCTGTTGAAACCAATCCACAGTCAGGTAGACCAACCGATATTTCAGTCACAACTGCCATCAACTGATGGTATGCCAAGAAAAACCCACAAGACATTTCATCTGAAATACAGGCTTCTCTGGTGTTGTTGTTTCAAGATGCGCAATAAGAAGGTACTGGAACAAAGTTCTTTGGAATGATGAGACCGAAATTGAAGTTTATGGTCACAACCATAAATGCAAGGCCCATGACAAAAAGTACACTATCCCTACATGAAGCATGGAGATGACTCTCTGATGTTCTGAGGATGTGTAAACTATAGCTGTACAGGTAACTTAGTGAACATTGATGGTAAGATGAATGCAGTATGTTATCAGAAAATACTGGAGGACAACTTTCATCAGCCCAGAACCTGTGCATGGGACACACTTGAATCTTCCAATATGACAATGATCCAAAACACAAGGCCAAGTCGACCCTTCAGCAGCTAGAGCAGAAAAAAGTGAAGGTGCTGTAGTGGCATTCACAGTCTCCTGGCCTCAGTATCATTGAGCCACTTTGGGAAGATCTCAAATGTGCAGTTAATGCAAGACAACCCAAGGATTTATGGGACCTGAAGGCTTTTTGCCAAGAAGAATGGGCAGCTCTACCACATGAGAAAATCAAGGGCCTCATCCACAACTATCACAAAAGACTGCATGCCATCATTGATGCTAAAGGGGGCAATACACAGTAACAAGAACTAAGGGCATGCAAACTTTTGAACAGGGACAGTCTCATTATCTTTCTTATAGTTATGTTTTGTTAAGTGGTTGTGTTATTCTATGATGCCTTATACGTAGTTTAATTTGGATTCCATTAAAAGTAAATGAAATGTGTTTTGTCTGATCAGTCATCGCTTTTTAAAAGTATGGCACACATCTTACAAATTCTGCCAGGGTATGTAAACTTATGGGCACAACTGTATATTTGAGACACAGTATTTGAGCTTCACAAACTGTGATTTCCCTCCAATAGATAGTTCATTATCCAGCACACCATAGGCTCATCAACCTGCATATCTCTGAGTTTACCCCTTAATAGGGATGGCTGGTACTGAAGGTGCTGGAGAAATCAAAAAACATAATCCTCAAAGTGCTGCCAGCTTTGTCCAAGTGGGAATAATTGCATGTTCTGCTCCAATGTTTGACCAATAGGCAAATTGCAGTTGGTCCAGGTGGTCTTTCATAAGAGGACTCACATAGTCCAGGACCATCCTCTCAAAGGTCTTCATGATGTGTGACATAAGTTGGTCTTTATTCATTTGGTGAAAAGGTGTTCGCCTTCTTTAGTTAAATTAAATTAGTTAATAAAATAAATACCGGTAACAATTTATTAACAATTAATACATTAATCCTTTTTAATAAAACCCCTGTGTGCGTCCATGTGTCCGTGTGTCTTCTGGTGAAGTGCGCATGCGCGGGGCACGGTGCGATGCTTCAAAGCAGATGCTTCAAAGGCCGCTTGACGCGTCACACAAGACAGAGAGGGCGGGACCTATAAAATATCGCGCGGCAGATCCAATAGGATTTCGGTAAATAAGGTAAGACCTAAAACATAACGCACGAAAAATCGGGTACTGAGACGTGGAGACCAGCTTCCCCAAAGAGGTGGGATTAGTGTTTGTTGTTGTGCATGTGTTCACTCTGAGGATGTCAGATTTGCGATTAACAAACTTGGCCCGGTAATGTGTAAAGTGTCAGTCGTTGAAGGGGTTTTCCTAAATATACAAATTTTCATGATATTACAATAGGATGACTTTTAAAAGTAGATTTATTTTCGCGCACATAAAATCCGTTGCTGGGGAGACGCCACACATACAATAATCAGCTGCACGCCAGCACAGATTAAAATACTTGCTGGGGAACCGCACAGTACTTGCTGAAGAGACATATTACTGCGAGAGAAAATTAAAGGCACACAATACAGTGACGCATATTACAGCCACATACAAGCCAGGATTACTGTAACAGAAAATAGACGGTCCCTTGCCATTTAATATAGACTGTTCCTACTAATGTTTATGCACTACTGTTCTAGCACCCGTTATTGTAACGGGCTTAATGTCTAGTTAATTAATAATTGTATTATTTTTAGGTAGATACATAGAAATGGTAATGTCTGACTGGACCTAAGAGGACATGTTTTTCCAATGACTGAGGATAATCAGAAGGTACAGGGCTACCTGGAGAAGCTGGCCATAAAAGCAGCTCCCAAGAGCGTGAAAGTTGGGCGCATATAGAGCACTTAAGAGTAGCACCTGTTGAAAAGTGTTCTTCTCCAGTTGAAGTCCATTGGCCTGGATGTGTGGCTGCTAGCAAGTTAGGCATCGTTACTAGTCCAGAACACTGCTGCTTGCCTATTGACAGGCTTTTGCAAGCATGCCCACATCTTACCAATATTAACCTCACTCCTCTGAAGCCAGTCTGTTACAGAATTGATTTTAAAATCTTGTTACTTGTTTTTAAATGTTTGAAAGGAGTTCAGTATTGTATAAGGAAGTCAGGAGTGGCAGAGGATATGCATAAGGGAAGTGTGACAGTGGTGTGGTCTGCTGTAGGAGTGACGGATGCATTCAACGTGGAGGTGGGGTTATATCAGGAATCGGCTCTGAGCCCTTTCTTATTTGTAATGATGATGGACAGATACACAGATGAGATTAGACAGGAGTCCCCATGGACTATGATGTTTCCTGATGACATTGTGATCTGTAGCAAGAGTAGGGGGCAGGTTGAGGAGAACATGGAGAGGTGGAGATATGCTCTAGGGAGGACAGGAATGAAGGTCACTAGGAACAAGGCAGAATACATGTGTGTAAATGAGAGGGAGGTCAGAGGAGTGGTGAGGATACAGGGAGTAGTGTTGTTGGAGGTGGATGAGTTTAAATACTTGGGATCAACAGTACAGAGTAATGGGAAGTGTGGAAGAGAGGTGAAGAAGAGAGTGCAAGCAGGGAGGAATGGGTGAAGAAGAGTGTCAGGAGTAATTTGTGACAGATGGGTATCAGCAAGAGTGAAAGGGAAGGTCTACAGGACGGTAGTGAGACCAGCTTTGTTATATGGGTTGGAGACGGTGGCACTGACCAAAAAACAGGAGACAGAGCTGGAGATGGCGGAGTTAAAGATGCTAAGGTTGGCATTAGGTGTGACGAGGATGGATAGGATTAGAAATGAGTACATTATATCTGCAAAACATTACAGTATGTGCAAAACATTCAATTATTCAACTTAAAATCTTTTATCGAGCACATCTATCATGTTTGAAATTGTCCAAGATGTTTCCAGGGCAAGATCCAACCTGCAAACGTTGCAATCGAGCCCCAGCTTCACTGGGCCACATGTTTTGGGCGTGTACCAAATTAACATAATTTCGAATGAAAATCTTTAAATGCCTTTCAGACAGCCTTGGTGTCACACTCCCTCCTAATCCACTAACAGCTGTGTTTGGTGGACTCCCAGATGGGCTTAAAGTGGAGAAGGACAAACAAACTGTAATTGCCTTTACTTCACTTACTGGCATGTAGACTTGTCTTGCTCAACTGGAAGAATCCTAACCCACCTCTTTTAAGTAAGTGGATAACTGATGTTACAGTATATACTATTTGAAATTGGAAAAAATGTAATTCTCACTTAGAGGATTTGTTCAAAACTTTTTTTAAAACTTGTCAGGGCCTAATCAATAATATTTTAGAATAAGCATTTATATTGGAGGAAAAGACTACTTTCTCTTTTTACTTCTCTTAACTGTGTTGCTCTGATTGTTGGCCTTTTTCTCTTTCTCATGGGTGGGGGTTGATTTGATTTTAGTTCTGTTAAGTTTGATTTGATTGTATGGAATGTTATATGCTTTTAATAAATTCAATAAAAATGTAAAAAAGAAAAAAGAAATGAGTACATTAGAAGGTTGGACAGTTTGGAGACAAAGTCAGAGAGGCAAGATTGTGTTGGTTTGGACATGTGCAGAGGAAAGATACCTGATATATTGGGAAAAGGATGCTAAGGATGGGATTGCCAGGTAAAAGGAAAAGAGGAAGGCCTAAGAGGGGTTTATGGATGTGGTGAGAAAGGTCATGCAGGTGATGGGTGTAACAGAGATGTAGAGGACAGGAGGATATGGAAAAAATGGGAGCAGTCGAAAGAAGAAGAGAATGGCCCCCTCTTACCTTTTGGAACTTCTTCATGTTTACACGCCAACAAGAGCACTATGGATTACTAGCCAGATGCTCTTAATGGTGCCAAGGTCAATGCTGGAGCAGAGTGGGAGACTGGGCTTGTAGTATAGCAGGTCTGTGGGTTAACAATCAGGAACCTGTTTTAATAAATGAATAATTAATTGGCCGGCTCGATCTCCGTGGTTGTGCATGCTTGCGCAGCTGCGGAAGGTTGGTGGAGTAATTGGGGCGAGACGTACCTGCATGTGAGGGTGCGGTCTGTCTCAATTGCTTCATCAGCTTCCTGCGGTCTGTGATTGAGGCGCTGCACCCACAGAAACATATAAAGAATAGCCGGCATGGGAAAAGAAAAAAAACCTGAAAGGAAAAACTAAAGAAGAAAGAAAGGAGGTTAGAGGAATGGAAACAGGCAGGAATGAGAAACAGCTGGTGCAAGACAGGAGGAAGCAGGTGGAGGTGAATGGAGCACAAGGAAGAAATGTGTGGCCGGCACTTAGGAGGGAACTGAGGGGTTGCTCCTTTTGAGCAACTATGTAGCAGGAGTGGCCATTATGCTCAGGGTGTATTCTCGCAGAAAGGAGCCAACAATTGGAAAAGCAGTGGGAGGACAGCATGCTCTCACCGGGAGAAGCCAGGTATTGACAGCAGTGCAAGTGGAGCAAGGCTTGGAAGGTCCTTGTGGAACACTGTAGGATTGGTGGCAGGGACATGGGCTGGAATAAAAGGTTGTCTGTGCTTGTTGGTCGATGTCTCACCATGCTGTGATGCTCGATCAGGGTAAGTTAAAGAGACGTCAGTTTAAAAAGGAAGGCACCAAGGCTAAGAATTGGAAGGACAGTTTCCTGCATGCATTTTTAACCTTGTTTTAAAGGATTATTTATTTGATTGTTTTTAACCTCCACTAGCACCTTCATTTTTATGGATTATTTATTTATTGAATTTTTGTACTGCACTTGTTTCAAACACTGTTTGTTTTGGCTGTTTTTAATAAAAGCACTGGAACACTTTTGCCATTACCCCTTTGCTTTGTGTGTTGTGTCCTCATCCGTTGGTTCATCACTCAGGTACGTTATCAGTGGTAGGAAGCTCAAGAGGCTCCATAGAGCAACTGGGAGAGTGGAGTTGACTCACACCGACACAGGGGTTTTGCGGTGGCTGCTACCTCTCTTTGGAATAGCTTACCTTATTGTATTAGGTCTGCTCCAATATTAGTTGCTTTTAGGTCATTATTAAAATCTTATTTCTTTTCACTGGCCTTTGACCCCATAAGAGGTTAAAAATATTGTTTGTATATATTGGTTCATGTGTATTCACGATTATGAGTGTATATGTGTGTGTGGGTATTTTGAGTACATCCTTTATTTACAGTTTGTCATGATTGTGGTTTTCTTATGTGTATATATATTTTAATTGTTTCTTACAGCTTATCTCATATAACACTGTGGTTCCGTTTAGACTGTTTTAAATGTGCTTTATAAATAAAGTTTGATTTGAATTGACTTTGGATCAGTTCACAGAAATGGAGAAAGTCTGGTAAGATAGCCATTGACCCCAGGTGAGCGGTGTGGGCCAAGCCAGTGGTGTGTATGCCAGTGTTGCAGAGCAGGAGAAAAGTGAGACCATGAAGGCACCAATGGGCCTTTTAAGGGCCAACTACCACCAATGTTTTCAAAGTGTTATGATCAGTTCTGTTTTTCACACCCTTAGGTATTTTATTTATATAAATAGCCCTCATATACCTATAAATCATTCCTGCTCTCTTTAAATATACTGCTCAAAAAAAAATAAAGGCACACTTTTTAATCAGAGTATAGCATCAAGTCGATGAAACTTCTGGGATATTGATCTGCTCAGTTAAGTAGCAGAAGGGGTTGTTCATCAGTTTCAGCTGCTTTGGTGTTAATGACATTAACAACATGTGCACTAGAGGGGCAACCATGAAATGACAAGAAAAAAAACAGGAATGGTTTAACGGATGGAGGCCACTGACATTTTTCCTTCCTCATCTTTTCTGACTGTTTTTTTCAATAGTTTTGTATTTGGCTACAGTCAGTGTCACTACTGTTAGCATGAAGCAATACCTGGACCCTACGGAGATTGCACAGGTAGTCCACGTGCCATTGCCAGAAGGTTTGCTGTGTCTCCCAGCACAGTCTCAAGGGTATGGAGGAGATTCCAGGAGAAAGGCAGTTACTCTAGGAGAGCTGGACAAGGCCGTCGAAGGTCCTTAACCCATCAGCAGGACTGGTATCTGCTCCTTTGGACAAGGAGGAACAGGATGAGCACTGCCAGAGCCTGCAAAATGACCTCCAGCAGGCCACTGGTGTGAATGTCTCTGACCAAACAATCAGAAACAGACTTCATGAGGGTGGCCTGAGGGCCCGACGTCCTGTAGTGGGCCCTGTGCTCACTGCCTGGCACTGTGGAACTCGATTGGCATTTACAATAGAATACCAGAATTGGCAGGTCCACCACTGGCACCCTGTGCTTTTCACAGATGAGAGCAGGTTCATCCTGAGCACATGTGACAGACGTGAAAGGGTCTGGAGAAGCCGTGGAGAATGTTATGCTGCCTGTAACAACATTCAGCATGACTGGTTTGATGGTGGGTCAGTGATGGTCTGGGGTGGCATATCCATGGAGGGGCGCACAGACCTCTACAGGCTAGACAATGGCACCTTGACTGCCATTAAGTAACGGGATGAAATCCTTGAACCCATTGTCAGACCCTGTGCTGGTGCAGTGGGTCCTGGGTTCCTTCTGGTGCACGATAATGGCAGGCCTCATGTGGCAAGAGTATGCAGGCAGTTCCTGGAGGATGAAGGAATTGATGCCATTGACTGGCGCCCATGCTCGCATGATCTAAATCCAATAGAACACTTCTGGGACATTATGTTTCGGTTCATCCGACAACGCCAGGTTACACCTCAGACTGTCCAGGAACTCAGTGGTGCCCTGGTCCAGATCAGTGGGATGATCCCCCAGGATACCATCTGTCGTCTCATTAGGAGCATACACCGACGTTGTCAGGCATGCATACAAGTATTTGGGGGGCCATACAAACTACTGAGTATGATTTTGAGTTGCTGCAATGAAATTTCAGCAAAATGGACTAGCCTGCCACATCATTTTATCACTTTGATTTTCGGGGTGTCTTTGAATTCAGCCCTCTGTAAGTTGGTAATTTTCATTTTCATCAAACAATATGGCACCCTTTTGTTCCTAACACATTACCCAGTCCATATTAGTACAGATATCCAGCAGGATTTTTTTCCCATTGAGATCTGATGTGTTTTCAAAGTGTTTCTGTCATTTTTTGAGCAGTTTTATATATGTGTGTGTATTTATACTTTACATATGCAATTGAGAATCTTTCGGCATGGGTTTTATTTTTTCATCTTCTTGGTAAAAGTTTTATCTATTTTCTATTATGCTTTTGGTACATCACATCACCATTTTGTTTAGTGATTCCATTTAATGTGTCCGCCTCTAAGACATATCTCATGCGTGTCAGGGGCATAGTTTTGCCTAACGTAAAATATGACACATTAAATACCAGCAGGACATGTTCCCGTTTGTCCTTGACTGGACTCCTCATATAAAATGAAACCTTTATTTCAGAGTTCTTGAATTTCTATTTATTTTTTAATTCTTACGTGCCTATTTAGATGAGTTTGTTTTGTGTTTTTTGACTTTGTCATTTAGATCATTTTTGTCTTCTCAGTTATAATCTTCCTTTTGAACTTGACTTCAATTAATTTTCCTGTCTCTTATCTATTCTCTGTGTTGTTCAGGTTTGGAACAGTTCCATATTCATCTACACAAGTCTGTCATATGTAAATCATAATATATGTAAGGCTGTTTCTCTTTAACATCACATTGTTTAGCTCTAACTCTAGTGGAAGGAGTTGGAACTCTTGAAATTCCAACCCCTCTATTTTACGGTTCTGCAGTGAGGGCCTTCTTAGAACATGTGGGATTTTTTTCCAAGAAAAAGTAATAAAAAGTATCAAGTTACTTGGTGAAGATGTGTTTTGTGGAGGTGTAGCCAATCTGAAAACATGATGCTATATACCACCTGCTTAAACTGACTGCTCACTTAGTGTGAATTTCATTTCTGTTCTGGTTTTGTAACATGGATAAGTCCTCGAGATATTTGGTTAGACTTTCGCCATTTTATTTAGAATCACACTAGGTTTAATATTAGGAGAACAAATGAATATTCAATGAGCAAGTATATTTGAGAATTATACAGGATGAAAAAATATAAGTCAACTGAATGCATCCTATCGGTTGCATAAATACAGGCAGTGTAGATGAGGTAGATGGCTGGAATTTGTCCAAGGGAAGATTGCACATTCTCCACCTCTCTATATAGGTTTTCCCCTCATGTCCCCAAAGATAGTCAGTCAGGTTAATTGGCAACTCCAAACTCCAGGGCCCTTCCTGTACCGTGTCCAGGGCTGCATGGATTGACTCTAGCCCACAATGATTTTGACAAAAAAAACTGGATTAAGGCTGCCGGAGTGAGAGATACAAAATATTTATGAACATAGGAGCAGGCTGGTGAGTGCTGGATTTATTCGTCTGTGTAGAAACAAGGTCAGGTCCAAATGCTTTCATTCTGTTCT
Source organism: Erpetoichthys calabaricus (assembly GCF_900747795.2). NCBI lineage: Eukaryota > Metazoa > Chordata > Cladistia > Polypteriformes > Polypteridae > Erpetoichthys > Erpetoichthys calabaricus. The sequence continues at coordinate 12,820,139 of NC_041404.2, forward strand.
CTTGCTGAGAGGTGAATGCCGTATGCTGCTGAATAGCAGAGACAAGCTCAGGGCCCACATTTGGATGATTCGCTTCAGCCTGCTGCTTTGTTTTGTTTTGATCATTAAACCTGCCATAGGATTTATTTATTATTGGAATGAGCAGGTTTGAGAGATAAATGAGTCAATAAAAATACTGTAGGAGCTGTTGCTTAACAGACTGAATGGTTTATTCCGAAAAATAATCTACTTATGCTACATTCATAGTTTAACCACAGACATTTATTTCCATTTAAAAATGTCCAGCTCCTTCATGCTAGCTTGTTGATTTTCAAAGCTCTTTGCATCCACTTAAAATCACATAACTGACGTTAGCTAAACTTGCCACATTCGTTCACTGTTTTGTATGGTGGATTAAGGAGAAAGAAGCAATAATGAAACAGTATTTTCTTTTTATTCCCATAAACTTTTCGCACTATCGTCAACAGACCACTTCAGAGTGGCTTTGACTGCCTTTATTTTAGTGAGTAAGGAAACCTACGGTATGTAAGTGTTGGATTACTCAGTAAATCTGCAGTTTGGGACTAACACCCCAGCTGTACTAGTGGAATGCAGAATAAATTCATTATGTGTACAAACTTCAGAACACCTGAACTATCCTGACAAGAATAAGTGGATTAAGAATGGCAGTGGTTTGGTCTACTGTTGTGAATGTTTAGCCTACATGGCAACTCCTGAACCTTTTATCATCTGGTGCTTATTATTTAATGTTCAGCCTGGCTTTTTTGTATTTTACCTATATTTAAACCATACCTCCTTCAAAATAAAAGACACAGAATTCTGAAATTTGGCACTAAAATAAAGCCTGTCTTAAGATACTGATTGGGCTTGTCACATTTTACTACTCATATTCTGTCCATTTGTGGTGGATACATTCATTTCTAAATATGTTTTTTGCCATACTTTACTAATAAGTGAGAAATCTCTATTGTGTCATGCTGCCTTAGTTTGTTAAGGCAGTGATGCTCACGTTTGTGTTGAAATGTGAGAGATTTCCTGAACATAAATCCTCTGTGATGGACAGCCGGCAGCTCAACCCGGCCGGGACATCCCTGGAATGGAAGGATTGAGGGAAGGCAGTTACTTGCCGACAATGCTTCCTCCCAAAATGCTAGACAGCAGATCCCCTGGAGTGCAGTGGTACCCCGGATTCCTGTAGGGCACTATGGGACATGGAGTTTGGACACACAGCCCTGCTGGGTGCCACCAGGAGGAGCTGTCAAAGGACCTGGGGACGTATTCTTTCCTTATAGCCTGAAAGTACAAGGTAGTCATGAGGACAGAAGCCCCGAAGTACTTCCGGGCTGAAGAAAATCCCTGTTCTTTATTAGACCCGGAAGTGCCAGCCAGTCACGTGGTTGGAAGGACAGAAGCACTTCCAGGTCAAGGACTATATAAAGATCTGCTGGAGACCCAGCAAGCGAGCCGGAGTCGGGAGGAGCTTGCTGGGAGGTGTGGAGGAGAATATTGTATTGAAATATTATTGGTTTATTTGTGTATGGTGACTGTAGTGCTTAAAGGGCACTCTGAAGAAGAAAAAATAAGTAAAAGATCTTCTTTGTGCTTTTACCCTGTGTCCACATATCTATCTGTTGGGTTTAACGGGGCAACAGTGACACCTAACGTCCACACCTCCCATTATAAAATACGTGAGCTGCACATTTGCTTGTGAATTCATCTGTCACCTTTATAGCAAGGTGGCATGTGACAGTAAGGAGACCAGGGTTTACATTCCAGGTGCTCATTGTGCAGAGTCTGCATGTTTTTCCTGTGCCTGCGTGGGTTTCCTCCAGGTGCTCTGGTTTCTTCCCACAGTCCTAAGACATGCAGATTAGGCAAATTGGTAACGTTATAGTCACCCTCTGTTCCTGCCTTGTACCCTATGCGAGCTGGGATAGGCTCCAGCAACTCACGACCATGGTCTGGATTAAGTAGGTTAGAAAATGACAAATGACCTTTATAGCGTTTGAACATGCTACTTCTTACCTCACTGATTTCAGACTCTTTTTTTTCTTTCAGTCTTCCTTCAGCTTGTTTTGCAGCTTAATGCACTGCAAGTAAGGAAAGCCACACGCTAATGTGAAGCACACCGGAGCAAAACTACCACTTCCTGTCATCAGTTGCAGCCACAATTAGATCTTCCCAATTGTCACAGATAGCTCTTGACACAGTTGGTGCTAGGATATGGAGTCCTGTTTACTTGATTGGCTATATAAGGTCATATAGGTTTACTATCACAACAAAACAGTCAGCTATTTTCAACCTGATTAGTCCTGAACAGGGTCGTGGGGGTCTTCTGCAGCCTAATCCAGCTATCAAAGGGCGCAAGGCAAAAAACTCTGGACAGGGTGCCAGTCCATTGCAGGGCAGACACACACACCCACACACCCCAATCCCACACTGGGACCAATTTAGGATCACCAGTTCACCTAACCTGCATGTCTTTGGATTGTGGGAGGAAACCATGCATACACTTGGAGAACATGCAAACTCAATGCAGGCTGGACCTGAGACTTGAACCCTGGTCTCCTTACTGCGAGGCAGAAGCACTACCAATGCAACACTGTGCCGCCCCACAACAAAACAGGAAATTTGCATATGTTAGGTATAGGTATAGTTTCACCTAACTTTTTATTACAATTGTTAACATAAACGTTCCAGTCCAATAAAAAACTATAATAAATGGTGGTGCCTATTCCTTTCATTTTCTTACCCAGTAGGTTCAATGTAGATCTATATTACTAACCGAGAATGGTAAACCGGATGGCATGGACGCAGGTACAAGGCGATGGGACCATGAGACGTACTGCACAGGCGCGTACAGCGCGCGTCTCATAAACCGCACGCGAAGTCGTATCCACCGCGAACGAAGGAGTCACGGCCCAAAAACGAAAGAGCGCAACTGACGTGAATGAGAAATGAAGCAACAACGCGCCCATAGCTAACGACTAACGACACAGCCATACAAAAAAGAGGATTCTGCGCTGCAGCCCAGATTCAAACGGAAGAGGCTACGGTGGCCCCACAGGTCCATAATGATAGTACGGAGGGCGCAGGCATCACCGCCATATTGTGAGTAGCACTACTACGGAAGGCGCAGGCGTCACCACCATATTGTGAGTGGCACTACTGTGGAGTGAAGTTAGGAATAATGTGCTGCTTGGGATTGTACAAGCAGCTGAACGTTTTACACCGAATTCAAACACAATACAGCTCAACGATACAAACACGAGCCCACCTAGATAAGATCAATGAACGCAGGCGCCTACAACGTGCATCTGCAACTGCGGAAGCAAAGCAGGCACGGGTTCAAAACGAACGAGCTCGACTAATGTATTTCAGGATACCCAACGCCGGGGGTAGGCGAGCGAAGCGAGAAGGGGGCGGAGCCCCCCTTGTTTAAGAAGAAATAACAAGGAAAAATCTTAACAAGTAATTTCAGGAAAAGTAACAATTAAATACAAAAATGTTTGCAATTATTTAGACAGTTAAAAGAAGCTTTAATAGAAGACTTTTGCTCTAAGATGTTACATGTAAAAAATAAGTAAACAACATATTTAATTAAATGAGAACTCCCTTGGTTCAGGAAAGAATTAAGGAGTGCAACAAAACCTTAGGTGTAAACTGAGGAACTCTTTAACTAAAAGAAGATCTTGATGTTTTCCTGCATTTCTTGGAGGAAAATGTTTCATAGCGAGCACTGAAGAAATATCTCTCCAACAGTGTGACGTAACTGCAAAGTCACTTTACCTACAACTGGCTGTATGAACCAAGCAAGACTATTAGCAGAATAAAATACAAATATCATGTGAAACAGAGCACAGTGTGTGCCTACTACAAGTGAGGTGATGGCATCAACCCAGTAGTTGGAAGATGAAGGGGGGTCTTCCAAGCTAAGTCAAAGTTGACTTAGTTTGGTTTAACCTTGGGTTCAGATCATGACAGTAGTTTGCAAGATTGCATTACATGTGTATTGTTCAAAGGCAGTTTTTATTTTACAAAAAGGACCTGGAATAAATCTCTGGAAAACACCCTACATCAGACCATGGCAATACCGCCATTTCAAATGGTCTCCACCTCCTAAAATACAGCTTTAAATTCACACTACCAGCTTCCCCCCACAGACAAGGAATCACTCTGAAATTAACATGACTGCCCCATTAACCCAGACAATATCCCCGGAATGGTAGTACTCTCAGCGTACAACTGCAAGGCATATTCTCCACTACAGACAACACGCACTTGTATACTCCACAGTATTTCATGAAATGGCTTTCTTCTCTATCATTGACTCATACACTGGCAGCTTACAGTACTGAACTGGAAATTACTGCTGTGTGAATCCTCATTATTATCGGTTCTACAGCCTTACTCAAGTGCAATCAATCAATCCATCAATCCATCCCACTCATTTTATCCATGTTTAGGGTCATGGGAGTTAGTGCCTGACCTGGCAATAGCAGGTATAAGGAGGAAATCAGTTCAGTCTATTTGGCATTACATTTACTTATTTGTCTGATGCCTTTATCAAAGGCGATTTACAGCCTTTGAGATACAATTGGTTACAATTCCTTTCATTTTTCAATTGAAGCACAGGCAGGTGAAGTGACTTGCTCATGTCACACAGTGTCAGTAGTAGGATTTGAACCCAGAAACTCTGCTTTTGAAGTCCAAGATCTTAACCATCATGCCAAACGCTGGCCATGCCCACAAGAAGAACCCACAATTGTCTCATTATCCTGTTGGAGGATCCATGAACTGCAACTGAGACAGAGCTTTCTGATACTAGGCAGTACATTTTGCTTCCAAATGTCTGGATAGTCTTGAGATTTCATTGTTCCCTGCACAGACTCAAGGCACCCCATGTCAGACACAGCAAAGCAGCAACAAAAACATAACCAAGACTCCTCCATGTTTCATAGTAGGTATGGTGTTCTTTTCTTTGAAAGCTTCATTCTTTTTGTTTGTGGACACAGAGCTGATGTGACTTGCCAAGAAGCTCCCGTTCTGTCTCAACTGTCCAAAGAACATTCTCCCAGAAGCATTGTGGTTTGTCTATATGCATTTTAGCAAATTCCAGTATGGCATTTTCATGTTTTTCTTTCAACAGTGAAGTCTTTTTCCATTTAGCCTATTGTCACTCAAAAAGCAACAGATGGTGTGATCAGGCAGTGATGGACCTTGACCTTGGAGTTCAGCTTCAACCTCAGTGTAAGTTGTCCTTGGCTTTTTGTTTATCACTCTCAACTCTCTTTCTGCTCATTTTTTCTGGTGTTGATTTTCCTGTTGTGGCTGTGTCCAGGGAGGTTGGCTACAGTCCCATGGACCTTTACCTTTTTAATAATATTTGCTGCTTGGAAATGGTCTTCTAGCCTTTGCCTTTAACATGCTTGTCTAGCATTTTCTTTCTGATCACCTCAGACAACTCTCTCCTTTGCTTTCTCTGGTCCATGTTCAGTGTCGGACACATATTGACACCAAACAGCAAGAGTGACTACTTTCCTTCATTTAAATAACCTGGATGACTGACCGCATGATTGGAGACATGTGTGATACTAATTGAAGTAAAATCCCTCTAATCCAATTATTTGTGATCTTCTCTATGGGTACAAACAAATGTGTCCAGGCCAGTTTAGAATATCTGTGTAGAATAAGCAATATTTTATCTCATTTCACAGTTGCTTTGCGTTACTAAATGACATGTCCAAGGCATGCAGGTATACAGAGAACAACTGCTTTTCACTTAATCACTTTTAAGGAGGCACACTGCACTTTTTCAATGAGCTCTAAAGGTTCCAACAAATGTGTCCATGTCGACCTGCTTCAGCAGGTTAACATGTTGACACATACTCAACATGTAACACATTGCTGTACTGTTATTAAAATAAAATGAGAACAAATCATTTAACTTAGTCTACTCCACCTAGCCCTGACAGTGTAACCGTTGTGACAGATGTCCAGGGACCTTGCCCCACCGGGATGCTGGAAGAAGGGAAGGACCGGGAAAAGGGCAGTGTAACCTGGACCACAAGGGGGCAACCTCCCTGGATTACATGGGGCTTGGAAGCTCAACCCTATGGAGGGACGTGGCCACCACCAGGGAGTGCCTGGACAGCTCCGGAACTGTGGTCCGCAGCACTTCCGCCACACTCGGAAGTACTGCCAGAAGAGGGGCTGGATGCCCAGGCAACACTTCTGCCACACCCAGAAGTGCTGCCGGATGTTAGTTGTGGAGCACCTGGAGTACTTCGGGGTGAGCTATAAAAAGGGCCGCCTCATTCCATTTGGGGAGCCAGAGTTGGGTGGAAGAGGACGGAGCTTGCGAGTGAGGAGTTGGAGACGGCTGAAGAGAGAGAAGGAGGTCTAGAGGACTTTAGTGGTGATTACTGTACTGTTTGCGGTGTTGGGAAAAGGGGTTGTAAATAAATGTGTGTGATTTGAGACATTTGGTGTCTGCCTGTCTGTGTCCGGGTTGGAGATGTCCACACTGTTCATGTCGGAAATTGTCTGTCGTTTTCAATGACAACTGAGAACATTTCTAGTCCTCACATTTACTAGCACTTATGAACCCGTTATTGTCTTTTCTTTTCTAACAGTTATCACTCCTAGTGATAAGTAGATGGAAACAGAGCCTGTTAAATTCATGTCCACATATGACAGGTTGTCACATATCAACCTCCTCAATGAGACTAACAAATGTGACATAAATACTACTGACTATGCATTGCCCAAGGGGGTGCTGAGCAGATAGCTGTCCCAGTTCTGCCAGAAACTGACATGGAATTTTATACAAGGATTTGAGAGCAACACAAATGTATTTATATTTTTTTTCAATTTTCATCCAACTGTGCGCTTTTACTTTTTAGTATTTACAAAAGGTCTTAAATGTATGAAATACACTGAATTTATTATGTCAGGGCTGCTTTGCATTTGGTGAACTGTGCAGCACTCTGACTCCACCAACCGTTAAGGGCACAGCATAAACACAAATGTAAGCTGACTGGTAAGTGTGACCTATGGTGGACTTCTGTTCCGTCCAGAATCTTAGCCTGCCTTGAACACAATTTCTGTTAGGATTGACTTTGACTCCCTGTGACCCTTAATATAACACTTCAAAGAAAGAATGAGCCAGAATGTGTGTGTGTGTGTATGCATGTAAATGTTAGGATGGATGGGTGCCCCATTCAAAGTTAGTTATTTTTGGGAGTCCAATGGTGCCATGATAGGTTCTGGCTTTCCTTGATCCTCTCAGGAAAACGTATATTCAGAAAATGAACAGAAGAATGAATATTTTGTGGCTTTATTTCATTGTAGACTATTATATTGTTTTCTTTACATTTGCTTCCTGAAAGGCAGAAAAACAACATAACTATTTCTGAATGACTTTGTGACTGTGGTGGTGTGACAAAACCTGAGTCTGTCACTAAGTTAATGCTTTCATCTCAGAGACAAAAATGCATGCTGCTGATAAATTGGAGTTGTTCAGTAAGCTAATACAGTATATGGTTCAAAAAGCCAGGGGTTTTCAATTCAAGTCATGGTAAAAGGTAAGAAACCAGTTTTACAAACGTGGAAAGAATGTAATTTAAAAAATGAAAATAAAAAAGGAGTAATAAAAAACAATCAAGAACCTAAATAAAATATAAAGTTAGCAAAACATCTGAGGCAGCCAGTAATAAAAGATCAAACTTGTAACAAATACTTATGTCTTTTATCTATGCTGCCTGACAAAGATACCTTTATGTTTAAAAAAAAAAGTTTACTTTCAGTCATGCTATGAAGATACGGCCATGAAGAAGAGACTGTAGGCCACAAAATGCTTCAGCAGGTTTATCTTCACCATACCACCACCAGGACCATCTTAACACATGGGCATGCTGGGCATTTACCCGGGGGCCCCATGCTAATCTAGGAATGTTGTGACTTGCTGAGTGGTTGGGTAGGTAGGGGCTCCAGTGCACTGCTTTGACTGGGGGCCTATAATGCTGTTAAGATGGCACTGACCATCACTGGATTTTTATGAACATTGTTTATTACTGAGATTAACACTGTAATCTTAGGTGTATAATTATCTAGAAGACGCAGCAAAATGTTGCACTAAATCTTATTCAAACAGTGTTATGGATTAGTATTATAAATACTTAATTATTTGTAGCCTTTATATTTATTTAGGCATTTCAATGTTTCAAACTGGAAATATGTAAAATATTTTTTCATTCCTATTTTCACTAGATTCTTTTGAGAGGTGAAACCACTTTCTTTTTTTTTTTTTTTTACCTCGTAGTGTTTCTTCACTACAAAATATATGATTCTGTCTTCAAATTTAATTATGCACCATGAAAATGACTTAAGCTGCCCATGACCTGTAGTTCCCATGTTCTGCGCATGTGCTGCCAGTATATGTTCAAGCTACTTCCATACTAGTGAGTATCTCTTTAACCTGGGCTTTTGTATTTACTATATTATCTTAAACGATAACGAGTGAGGGTGGCGCAGTGGGTAGCGCTGCTGCCTCGCAGTTGGGAGACCTGGGGACCTGGGTTCGCTTCCCAGGTCCTCCCTGCGTGGAGTTTGCATGTTCTCCCCGTGTGTGCGTGGGTTTCCTCCCACAATCCAAAGACATGCAGGTTAGGTGGATTGGCGATTGGTGTTTGTGTGTGTCCAGCGGTGGGTTGGCACCCTGCCCGGGATTGGTTCCTGCCTTGTTGGCTGGGATTGGCTCCAGGTGACCCTGTGTTCGGATTCATGGATGGATGGATATCGAGTGATATAAGGATAAGTGGATAAATAAATGCAGAATTAGGGACAGCGCGTTTCGTCCAGATGCCATCAGGCTATAATGTTCAGGTAGTTTGCAATAACGTAACCCCTTCATTTACACGCGGTTTGTAGTTCTAAGCAGAGGTCGAACACGAATCGCGCGATCTTTACATTCCCTCAACACCAATCATGACCGCTATGCGGCGATGTTTGGTGATAGTAAAGCGTCGTGGGAAAATCATACAAAACGTTTAGTGGACTGTCCTTCAAAACTTCAATAAAAATATTAAACATAGACTGTATACTTTTTTTATATTGAAGGCACATAATAAAAAGAAGCAACAGGCACGTCTAGGAAATTAATGTTACGAAGAGACATACACGTCACGGTTGGAGGGCTTATCTTACTCAAATCAGTTCCCATTCGTGTATGAAAACAAAACGTATAGTGTTATTAGAGCATTTTATATAATGAAAGTTTCGTTCGAATTCAGGCCTAAAAAAAAGTACCTTGGCCTCTTTGGCATGACAAGCAATTTAATATCTTATCTGCCAAACGCGCACTGATTATTTGGTTACTTTTCCGTATATTGTTTTGAGCTGCCCGGTTTAATTAATAAACTGATTGATGGATTGATTGATTCTTAACCAGCCGAAACTGGAGGCTGTTTTCCCCCACATCGGATTCCAGTTGAGAGACCAGTGCAAAACCCGTCCATCTCAAGATACGCGAACTACACGTCTGCACCGGGACAATTGTATCGCCAATTTATCGAACATCTCGTGTACTTTACTTTTGAAAGGTACACGACGATTAATTAATTAGCAGTACATCTACTCAAGGCTCCGGAATTCTATATCTATAGTTTTAACCGTGTCGGTGTAGAGTTTACACGTGCACCCCTGTGCTCGTGTGGCCCTTCTTGGAATATTCCAGTCTCTTCATGTATTGCATACCAAAGATGTGCACGGATACAGAAAGCTCTACATTGTTCAGTTAGACGTGGGTGCGACTGGGCAAAATGTAATGGACTGGCATCCGGCATCCCATCCAGAGATGGCCAGGCTGTTAGCGAACCCCTAACAGGAAAAATGGAATGAATTGATAAAATACACCTAAAATAAACTTTATTTAAATGTTATGAACATAACACAAAATGTACAATGTATGGCACCCATTAAGGCATGTTTTGGGTAAACGTGAATATAATTTTACAACAATAAATATATGGCGAAAAAACGCTGTTGCTAGTCATCCACTAATGTTACATCTCATTGAAGCATTTTATTACTGACGTAGACAGATATTGAAAGAATAAAATGCGTAACCGAGCCTACAGGCCGCTGCACTAACCACTGCGCCGCACGTCATCTATTTCAGAAGAGCAGGCCTCAGAAAGACGTCGGCATCGCGTGCATTTTTTAGCCATTAGTTTTTGTCGTGCAAGAGGAGTTGTTGGATTCTCCAATAAATGGAGAATGCACCTTACGACTTTTCATCGTTTTCTCAATCAGATTGGTCTATTTACTGTATAAAATAAGTGCGAGGACAAACCTGTTTTGTTATGGGGTGAATCACGATTTTTATTAAATATTATGTGTTAAATTAATTTTATTGATGTATCTGTCTTCAGAACATAATTTCATCTATTGGGTAAAAAATATTGTGTTCATTTTATTGCTGTATCTGTAAATTATGCATAGTTTAATCTACATGGTATGATACAATTATCGCATTTCGAAGCAGATTAAGTATTAAACACCTGAAGTCACTCCCAGCTTAACACAATACACTTGTTCCTATAACTCTGAAGATGTTCTAAGTGGACGCTATAAAAGCAATTGAAGTGGTAATATGTAAAATTCGAAACAACGAATGTACGAACCAATTCATACACGAATTACTTGCCTGGAGGGCCATCCACTTTAATGAAGATAACACAAAACGCTGCATCCTTTTTTTCCTGAAGTCAACGAAGTGCCGCCTGCCGCCGAGAAGTCAGCAGTGCTAAATATTAACCTTGTATGGGAAAACCGAACGTAGCCCGCAGAAACCAAGGCCGGTCTATTTATAAAGATGTTTTCAAAAGTAATACTCTGTTACATGCTAATTCCAAAGATACAGTATAGAGAGATTATCGGATATCATCTTTCACTCGATTTATGTCTTCATGTTTCATACAAAATTGCAAAGCCATGGCTATGATGTTCTAAACAACTGAGACTTTCCAGTTACGGAAGATACTGGACACGTCCAATGCCGCCTAAATCCCGACATCTTTGCAGTTCGCAGTTGGTGTCCTGAAACGGACGCCTTTTTTCCCGGAAGCCGATAGGTTTCGCTTCTTTGCATTGCCGAGTTAAACAAAGTGCGCTCTTGATTTTTTAGACATGAAAAGGCGGCGAAGAGACATCAATCACTGTATAGTATGGCATGCATATGAAACAGACTCGACGAAAACTATAAACAGTTGCGTAAAAACGGGCACGTCTAATTAACACAAAAACAGTTTTAATGCCCATACAGTACGAATGTGTTTTTTTTATTTCTACAATTACACTACCGCCAAGTTCGCTGACTTGTAGGGCATATATTTATATTATCATATGTAATGAAAAGATTAATTAGAAATCATATGTGTTAGGACCGCGATCCTCGCCGTGAAAGGCGGTTTCAGCAAATAAGTTGAACAGTGCTATGAATATATATTTTTAAGAAAAAATTCGGAAAGATCGCAAAATGGCTAGTGTCAGAAGAACTCTCATAATGTTAAAGTAACACTTAAAATGCATTCGTAGAAACATTGCTTTCATAAACTTATTTTGACACTGGTGATTTTATAGATAGATAGATAGATAGATAGATAGATAGATAGATAGATAGATAGATAGATAGATAGATCTTCTGAACACTTCTCATAATTTAGTTGACGTTGGTGACCCCGAGCACTTGCATCTCGATTGCCCGTGGAAGGACGAGCACACGGAAGGCTTCTGAGTGACAGTCTGTGAAGAGGGCGGAAGGACGGCAGTCTGCTCCCTAATGCTCGTGGCGTCGGCTGCACCCGGAGCTCAGATAAAATACCACAGCAGATTTCAACTTCCAACACCGATTAGACCTCTAGCCACAGGAAGTTTTTAGGAATCACTATCTTTCTCTTTATCTGAAGTGGGAAAATGTGCCGAAGAAAGACGTGCTCTAACAAATGACACAACACCGTTAGTTTACTGACATCCGGTAGTCCTCTACAGACAAGATAGTCTAGACGGGATTTTATTGTCTTTGCATTAAGCACATACAGAAGCAGACAATTTTAGTCCATCTATGCATCTGTCAATTTCCGAACTGCTTACGGTAATCATTAGACACACGTATCTTAACTAGCGATAATTATGAACCAAAGTATAATAACTCATGTGGTTTCAGATATATTCAGCTAACTGCGTCCTTAAGTAAATTTATTTTCTACATGTTCAAGGTAAAGCTCGCCGTTATATAACATAATGGGCCAATACATACAGCCAAGTGGAGTAGGCCTAAAATGCATTATACAAGACATGTCAGACGTGTCTTCCTTGTTGTCGACCCGGTTAATGAGCATCCTTCCCATCTAATATGAAGGAGTCGTCCAGTACAGCCGAGCGATTAATGCGTTATGCTTTGCCATTATGAACTTTATTGAAAGTATGTTTTATGTAATACATCGGGTAAGATGATTAAAGCAATCAATCAAAAACGATTCTGTCAAAATTGGAGGCGAAAAAGGCAAATAAAGTCACTAGAATATGGGGTTTATCGGAAGAAAGGAATGCAGTCAATAAGTGCAGTCGTCGGTTCTTTTGTTTTTTCTTTTGTAATTCTTTTTTATTTTTATTTTTTGACGCGGTGGGTGGCTATAAACTACAACTGCTGACCAAATGAATGAATCACTGCGCCTTTTGCCTTTTCAATTCTGAAGACTGGCGTTTTTAGAAAAAAATTATATCATTTGTCTTCTGTTTACAGCTGAGGTTGTCTGGTCAATTAAAGTGATTCAGTGAAAACTATTTTTAATGTGCCCTTTTTCTATTTTAATATTTTATTTCATACTGTTCCTTTTACGTACAAATTCTGTTAAGTATTACTTTGTCAAGAATAACGCTAGACATCCCTTTATAGTCCTTTTGAACAATCAAGAATTTTTCGTTCTAAAAAAAATGTTTGGTGTACACATTGCCAGGATCGACATTAGAGTCTCAGTTTTCAGAGCAGCGCTGTCGAGTCGGGGGTTTTGTACGAAACGAGAGGGTATGTCGAGCAGCTTAAGAACCTAACGGATCATGAAGAGGAAAATCTGTCACTTTTACCGTAAAAAAGCTTCTTCATCTCGGGTATGTATTAAACCAAAAGAAGTATCTCGTTTGTGATACTTACGGTCCTCTCACATAAACTAAATCCGTCTCGTTCACAGGTAGGGCATTTGTGGTGCTATTTTTTTGTGTAGCTTCACTTGAACTTAATACAAAAAAACAGCAGGTTATAGTTTTAAACCACAGTTAAAGCACAAAAACACGTATTAAAAATGTTATTTTGAGCAAAGCAAAATCCTGCGGCCGTAGACAAATACAAAAGCAAAACACCCAGAAGAAACCGCAGCTTTACAGAAAGAAGAAATCATATCTTTTTATCTGGTTTATCTGGTTATTTCGTTAGGCGGTTAGATCAGTAGTGATATCTTTAAACATTAAATTAGACCAGCATCAATGAAATATATAGAATTTGTTGTGATGTGAATAAGACACGACTCCCCTTCCAAATACATAAATAACTATTTTAAAAACACATTCAAGCTGTTTTAATGTCCAATACCTTATTGCTCATTATTTATCAAAACCCCACGTAATACATGGGGCTTATTTTAGCGATGCAGAATTCATTTCGCCAATTTTCTTCAAAAATAAAACATCTGCTTTGAATAATTAACCCATAATACCAAGAAAATGATTTCAGTTGCATTGCATTAAAATAATTTTATGATAGTAGAGTATTTGTTTTAAACCCTAAAGACGAGTGCATCCCAAATTACTTTTTTGTATCTCCAGTTAGTCTGAGGACATATGATTTATGCGGGGGTACAGCTCTGCGCGACCCTAAATTTTAATGACTAGCTTTTGAAAATGGGCGGATGCATTGTATATCATATCATGCGAACTTTATTAAATTCAGTTGGCATTAACAACACATTAAGCGTATATACTTATTTCAGAAATACACTTTGAATTCAATATGAGCTAACCTTGAATTAAATCATCATAATCCCAAAAAATAATGATAACAACAAACAGAGTCCTGTCTTACTAAGTCGGCGGCGTGTTACACTCCAGACCCCGGCGCTGTCACTTGAGGTCAGCCCATCTGAATCAGCCTCGCCGGGCCGATCACGGCAGTGGCTCTCAAGTTCATTCACGGGCCCCCACGCCGGCGGGTTTTTTGTTCCAAACAACAGCCAGTGAATCATTTTACCTTCAGTTTATCTCACTCTTTATTTCGTTGCCCCTTCCCCTATTTGTATGTTTTTTTTTTCCCCAGAAAAGGCAGTGTGAGATTTACCGCACGTTTATAAGAAATTTGTTTTTTTGCTGCAAGTTCAATACTTGACTTTGTTTTTTCATTTTCTTTTTAATTCGCTTTTTCTGTGGAATATGCCCTCTTCATTTTATTAACTGATAATAATTAATGATAGGCAGAGCACAGTAAATAACACGGAATGCCGATATGTCATTCACACACTTTGGTATATCTTAAACAAGAAGAACATTAAAAATGTAAACACTTTAAGGCAAAAATAGTGAATTCTTACCCAATCTATCATTCAAATTCCTGCTTCTCTCCGTAAATATTTAGCATATCCAATTTGTAAATTTTGTATACCAAAAAAAAAAGGGAATAGCTTGCTTGCGTGGAACTAAAACCCGCTGGCACAGTGGGTCCCCAGGACACTCAGAACCGCTGGAACAGCAAATGTCATAATCTGACTCTCTTGACCTTCAAGTATTTATTTATTTATTTCCTACGACTTGAGCATGTGAAAGGCGCCATATAAATAAAATGTATTATTATTAATGTATTATTAATATTATTATTATTATCGGTGGATATTTAGCCGAACCCATTTATCCAAGACGAATTACGACTATTACTTTTTTTTTTAACAGAGCTGCGGTGAGTTACGAGGCATACTCGCGGACACTCTGTGAATCGGAGGTGGGAGCGGAGCCAGCATTTGTGCCTTAGACAGAGGCGGTCAATCGATCGGTATGTTAATAACAGTTCATAAATTACATCATCACAAGGAAACAGGAATAAAGGAGTGTATATAATGATGAGCAAAACAGTAGATCACAGTACATGAAGTGACAATAGGCTAGGGTCGACACTGCTGTTACAGGCGAATCATATCAGACGACGCAATTCCTGGGCAAATAAACGAATTGTGGCCAGCCAAGAAGTGGTGTGCTTGAAGTGTAGAATGAGCACGCGGATAAAACATAAGAGAAGGTTCCAGAGAGCGATGCTCTGAGCTAATGTAGACCAAGAGATGTAAAAGACGTCTGGGGAGATTGCACCAAGTCAGGTGTCTGATGATCTCAGTTGGTTGACTGGCTCATATGATTTAAGTGACGATGACAAATAACCTGAAGTGTTGAAATTAACAGGTCTGTTTTCCGTGGCGCTGTGTTCTCTCAAATGATTTGCCTGAATCGATACTATTTCTATCGCCATTTCATTTACCCCTGATTACTCTAATCGGTAGCCATGGTGATATGTCCATTACTTTGGCCTTTTCAAGAACTTTTGGGCAAAGAAACCATTAAAAACTGAGTTGCTGTAATTCGGTCGAAAAGCAATCGTGGTTACCTGTATGTATATAAAAGACAGCTCAGGCGTTAGAGCACAGTTTGATTTAAGAGTGTAGAGAAAAAGTGTGTGTGGTGGGTGGCAAATAAATTATTGATGACAGATATTTTATGTTATAATCTCCGCAGTTATTATGTAGTTCAAGAAATGGTAACTTCACTTGGGCATTGGAACCTTGCTGAACATGATTCTAGTTTTCGAATTTTTTAAACCCCATTAATCGTGACTGCAAATAATCACTAAACAATAAAAAAAAATGGGTATACCTGTCTTCGTCATGATCCTATTTTCTGAACTGGTTTAATTAAATCCCACTATTTCAAACCAACACGCCAATCTTTAGGACAGGGGTCCGCAGTGGCTGCAGGTTTTTGTTTAAATTCGTTTTTAATTACAACCCATTTATTTACTACTAAAGCAATATGTCTTTTTGAGCTTAGTTTTAGTTAAGTTAGTTTAGTTAATTGCCTATTTTAGTTTTAAACAGCTGCATTAAGGTTTTAATTGATGCCCAATTGCTTAACCATCAGTTAATAATGAGGTGCACATGATGAAGGAATCACGAACATTTCAGCTAACATCAGCTAACAACAGTAAACATCCATCCATCCATTTTCCAACCCGCTGAATCCGAACACTGGGTCACGGGGGTCTGCTGGAGCCAATCCCAGGGCACAAGGCAGGAACCAATCCTGGGCAGGGTGCCAACCCACCGCAGGACACACACAAATACACCCACACACCAAGCACACACTAGGGCCAATTTAGAATCACCAATCCACCTAACCTGCATGTCTTTGGACTGTGGGAGGAAACCGGAGCGCCCGGAGGAAACCCACGCAGACACGGGGAGAACATGCAAACTCCACGCAGGGAGGACCCGGGAAGCGAATCCGGATCTCCTAACTGCGAGGCAGCAGCGCTACCCACTGCGCCACCCCCATGTAAACATGTATCTGTGTTAATATCTTTTTATATAAATGAAAGAGAATGGAAGGACCAAGATGTACAAATCTGCACCAGACCACAACACATGGATATGTTTTTTTTAGGAAACGAAAAATCTGCAATTTGTAAGCTTTGTCTTGGAAGAATGAAAGCACTAATAAGCCATAAATTAAGCACTAAGATTCATTATCTGTTAGACCTGGATTCTAATTACGAAATTGGTTAGAATGAAAACCTGTAGCCATTACGGACCTCCAGGACCAGAGCTGAGTACCCCCTGCTTTAGGATGTGAAGAAGCAAACCGCAAACCTGCGAAATCCACACTGACGGTGATCTGGCCAGGAGTTGCATCTCCCAGCCCGATGGGGCAGCCGCGCGAATCAAATTGCTCAACCAGCGCGACAATGTTAATAGTGAATTGTGCATCGAACTCAAAAAAAAGAAAAAAAAAAGATATTAACGCTAATATATCTGAGGTGTGTGTATATATTGAAGATGTATCAGTCACTTTGACAAAAAACAGTTTTCCTTAACGAGGCCGACTGTTTACCTAATTCCACATAGTTATTGCTTCAGTGCGGCACAATTGTTGATTTAGTAGTGTCAAGGAGAACTAATGTTCATTTTTCAGAGCGTTCGCACCAGCAAAGCTATAAACAGCGATGAAAAATTCGAGACAAAGAGCCTTTCGATGATCAGTTACAGTACTAAATGTGATGCATTGTTACAGATAAAGAGGACGATAACTCCGTCTGTCTCCTACTGGTGTCTCCTGGGGCTTTAATGAAGCCTCTAATTATCGCTCAGCGCACCCCTCAGTGTATATGTTACACGACGTGGACGCTTAGCGTCATTAAATGACAGTTGCTTGAGCTGCTACCTCCGCACTGGAGTCTTCCAGCATTTATTTTTCGGGAAACAATCATCGCACAAATAAACATCAGACAATAAGTGACACACGGGATTACGTACTGGACAGTCCGGACAGCACGGATCTGAAATTTGCGTTAGTTTATTTACATATTTGAATTGTTTTTTGTCCCTTAACGAAATGTGTAAATCTAAATGCACGTTCAATATTATATTGTACAAACCGTGAATCGTGAAAATAAAGAAACAAATACTTTAATAACTCTGATTTTGTGCTGCAAGCCTTTTAGTCGTATATGGTCCCTGCTTAAAATTTACGTCGATTTAGCATATTTTAAAATACAGCAGATGTTAAAAAACTTTTAAAAACTTATAAAATATATAATATTTAAAATAATATAAAATTACAATAAACAAATAACCAACTACAATAAAACTACGAAATAGTGTAACATTAAATATAATCCTCCGGTTATTTTATGAGCTAAAATAAAGGTTATCTAATAATACAATTTAAAACATTAATTCATTTTGCGGCACTTGACAATTCCAGATTTTTTAAATAGCCATTGTAAAAATATACGTATTCTGCAAAAACAGTGTACATGGGAAAAATAATGTTTAGTTTAGCTTTCAACTGTGTAATTAACAGCAAAGCTGAATCAAGTAACACTGCTTCATAGTGGCCTCTGGAGATCCTTTTATATAATACTAGACTTCTAAGTGTGAAGAGACGTTTCTTTTTAAACAGGAATTTTAATTGAAACGGATGTGACTACTTCAGATGTTAAGAGCGCCTTATCCCAGATAATAAAGAGTACCAGTCCAAAACGAAAGTGCCGCTTCAGGTCTTGTGTCTCTTTTAATCATTAATAACTCTCATATGCAATGATCCAAATAAAGTGCGCACATTTCGTATCTTTGGCATAGTACTGTACAAAACTGAAAATATTTAAAAGTCGTATAACTGAATAATTTCAGAATTAAGTTTCATTACCTTAGCGCTTTCAGTACAAGATGCATTGTTTTAGTCTCATTACGTTCGTATATTTGACGACTGCAAGTGACAAACTGTACAAATGTGTTTTACAAATATGCGCTATAGAAAGGGACTTTTTTCTACAGTTATAGTTTCATTAATTATTTCCTTGTTCAAGGATGAGCAAAGGCTTGATGAGAATTACCGCAGGTATAAAATCCAGCTAAATTAACCGATTCAGTTATTATCATTAATAAACAAACGTTCAAAATTGAGATTAACACCCCTTTAGGCCTTAAGATACTTATTCGATTTTCCCTTCTATTTTAATTTACTACCCAAATACTTCATGGCTTATGATCTACAAATAAGCGAAACAACAGAAAAGGGTTAAATCCTAATCGATTTACATGCTCAGATGTCAGATCGCCTTAAATGTGTTATAGTGCTATGGCAGACGATCCCTCTTGAACAGTTAAGAGGATCCTGTGATTACTTACGTTTACTCTATCACCTTCTGAAGTTTAAGACCCTAATATCAGTCTCGCTCTAGTTACTGACAGTTTCATTTTCAGGTAGATACGGATGCTCCCTGTCTCTGAAACGCTTACCGAAACCACAGACAAAACCTCGGGCAGGCTGGGAGAAGCTCGTATCTGCTCTTCTTCGGCAAGTTTAACTCATAGAAGAGGTGCGGGCGCTCATCTGGAGCAATCCGAGGCAGCGCTTGTGTGCTCGGCCTGCGCTTTCAACAAAGCGGCTCTTCCAAGGAGTCACGTTTAAGAAACCCTTAAGAGAGCTTATGTGGATCTATATTTCAGATACACAAATACAGCTACTTTGAATAAAAAAGGGAAGATTAATTTAAATGCTGCCGTGGAGATCGGGCACGTTTGTACATTTAACTGCTTAGTGAAAAAATAGTGTTCTATTTATATTATACATAACTTCGCTTATTATTATTATTATTATTATTATTATTATTATTATTCATATAACCCTTTCCTTCAGTCTAGCCCATATATTGTTAAAACATTTTATCACAGTATAAAATAGGATTTTATCAATATTGGCATATCAAAAAATAGCAGTAAATTAATTAAAATTAGTAATTTGTCAATTAGTTTTAACACCAGTAAACATTTTTGCATTATTTCAATCCTAGTAAAAACAGACTAAGAAATATAAATGAAAGAAGCAAAAAAGTGGTAGTGACTTTATCTCTAAAAGTAACAAATGATTCCTCTTCGTTACGATAATTTCAT
Source organism: Erpetoichthys calabaricus (assembly GCF_900747795.2). Taxonomy (NCBI): domain Eukaryota; kingdom Metazoa; phylum Chordata; class Cladistia; order Polypteriformes; family Polypteridae; genus Erpetoichthys; species Erpetoichthys calabaricus. The sequence goes on from NC_041404.2 coordinate 12,839,899, forward strand.
AAGTAAAAGTAATTCTACTTCAAATTTTCATTCACATGTAAATTTAATTACAATAGGGAGCAACAAAAATAAAATGCTGATAAAAAATCCCCTGTACATGAAAATTATCAGTATAATGTGTTGAGTTACGAAGTCTGTTCTACAATTAATGAGACTGACTGCGATACCCAAAAAGGCGTAACCAGCGCACCAGAGATTTCTTAATATTAGTCGCATCAATTGCATGATAGAAAGCACGTATATTTCATTTAAGAATACAACGAACATAAACAGTGAAATGAAGCAAGACAGGATAATATACCATTCATACCAATTCCCTGAATCAAACTTTTTTGCCTTGTACAGAACCGAAAAAAGCAAGTCTTTATGATGGAGGCATTTGGTATATGGAAGAAGCAAGTTCCCACACGACACTACAATCCTCTGACTGGCCAGGAAGAACAATTATAAAGTATTTTTGCAAGTATACTTTATAAAGAGTGCACTCTTACAAAAGTGAAGAACATGCGAACGCCACAGAGCCAGTACCGGAAGGGGGAGGGGGGCTGTCAAATGGTCCGTGAAGCTGTGAGGTAGCAGCGCTATTTACGTCGCCACCTTGCCGCCCGACATTTAGCTTGTATCAGTATCACTTTGATTAAATGATGCTTTTGACATACACTTTTAAGGTCACCTGTTTCTGCATGTCCATGACGTCATACTTGTAAACAAGGCCAATGGGAAGCTGTCCGCATTTTCTCGTACCTCCGAGGACTGACGTGAAGCCCCTCCTTTAGTGCTGTGCATCCAAAGCTGCGGAGTGTATACCCGAAAAAGCAGACGCGAGAGAGAGAGAGCAGCTAAGATGTCCCTCCTCTGAACTGCCGCCTCATTCCTTTGCCTTTGTCTTTGTGTGATTACTATTTCAGTTTTCTTCTGACAGTTATCGGTCATGTTTCCAAGTCCGCTTACCTCCACTCCGTTTTCTGTCAAGGATATTCTAAACTTGGAACAGACCCACGAAGAGATAGCTTCAGTCGACCTGTCTAGGATGGACGCCGCTTTGTCCCCCTCTTCTTGTATGCATGCAAGGTTCAAACAGGAGAACTATACAGGAGAGCCCGTAGCTACTTCTCTATTTCTTGAAGACCTGCAGCAGAACAAGGCGCACAAAACCCCAACCGTGGATTTCACTGCTACCATTTATGGAAAAAATGTTTTAGAAACGGATATCAGTAAACAAACCAAAACAGAAAAGGTATACGAGGAAAACAAGAGGAAAGGTGCGTATCTAAAAAGGGAGAAGACGGAATGTCTCTATACGCAAGACTTTAGCGGTCACTTGTTGGACAATTTATATATGCAGATATTGTACTAGGCCAGCACTTCTAGTGGTTAGTATGTTTCCCATACAAGGTAAAATGTTACCTTTTTTAACAGATTGGGACTCAAAACGTGCTGTCAAAAGCTGAAAAAGGTACGAAATTGTTGGTTAGGTGTAAAATTAGTGAACTAAATTTTATGTAACATGCAGGGCATATTAAGTGGGAGACGAGGTTATACTTTCCTGCTTACAATACGCATGTACGTGAATTAGTTAATCTTATGGCACAGAATAGTGACGACGTTAAATGTAAAGCATAACATTCATTCAAATATGCATTGCCACGCTGGTTACTATATGGTAATATATATTTCAAAGTGATAACCTTAAAGTTAAATTTACAAATAGTAGAAATGTACTAGGAAATGTACATCTTTAATACTTCAATACACAAAAGCAGTATAAATAATTAATAATTGTAAGATACAATGAATAATAATATATTTTCCTAATTCATTAAAGCCTATACTTAATAAAATTACCTGAATACTTATTTTTCTAAAGGTTGTGCAAAGTATTGCCTAAATATTTCATACTTTAGCGTACACCTTGTTAATGGACCATTGTAATTTATCTTTTCAGTAGTGTTATTTTTACCAATACTTTATTTTCGGGTGTTTTAAAGTTATTTATGTATTACTTCATATGGCTGAACTTAATCGGTCATATAATTAATACAGATATAATGGACCAATCATTAAACAACATAATGATGCGTAAATAGCAGCAATAAATCCAGGGCAAGTGTTTGCTAGGATAACGTGTTGTCGTTGTCTCCCTGCTGTCTATTTTAGAGAGCTGTTGCGGATCGAAGGAGGAAGGCGAGGAGAGGCCCCGCCAGAGGAAACGACGGAAGCCCCGGGTGCTCTTCTCTCAGGCCCAAGTTTATGAGCTCGAGAGGCGCTTCAAACAACAGAAGTACTTGTCGGCCCCAGAGAGAGATCATCTAGCCAACGTGCTGAAGCTCACTTCCACCCAGGTCAAAATCTGGTTCCAGAATCGCAGGTACAAGTGTAAACGGCAGCGGCAAGACCAGAGTCTGGAAATGGTGGGTATCCCACCTCCAAGACGCATCGCCGTCCCTGTCCTGGTCCGAGACGGGAAACCTTGTTTGGGAGATTCGGCTGCGTATGGCACTTCGTATAACGTGGGCATAAACCATTATACGTACAACACCTACCCAGCCTTCGGTAACTACCCCGGGCCTGCGTGCAACAGCAGCTACCCTTGCAGCTACCCCTCTGCTGCCGTGCACCCTGTGCAGCAAGCGCCCTCCAACGGCAGCTATATGAACTTGGAGCTCAGTAACACCCAGGGCGGCGGAGTTTCATCTCTAACGGGAATCAGGGCTTGGTAGCGTCTGGATAGGAGCACAATCCAAGGGCATTTAATCGGGGTGCTATGTCGGAAATAGGTCGAGAAGACACAGATGGAAATGTACACTGAGAAACCGGATGAAAGAGCACTACTAGGAGAAGACATCTTTTTACGGCCTTGAGAGTGTAACGGACTCTGTCATACGATTAGCATTAGGATTTTCTCCAACGTGCAAATAACAGGTGTGGAAAGACTTTACGGACATTCGCTGCAATTGTTCTGAAGGCGTAAAACTGGCTTATTTATTTATTTTCTTTTTAATAAAAAATGCACAAATATAGTTTGTGCAGGACTTATAAAAATCCATTTACTGTATGCAAAATATCAACTTACAGTATGTGAAAAAATGAGCACAATGTGTGTTATTAAAAACTTTTAAGTAAAATGGCCCTTTTTATTTACCAGTTTTCAGACAACAAAATCGGTCAGACGTGCATTAGTTCTAAAATCCGACTCACAGTGGAAGCATCCTATAGCATACAGGATTGTAAAACAACCAGTTTTACTATGCGACGATCAAACTTTAGGACACGTTCCGGGCATCAATTTTAACAGGATTTTCAAGTCTCCTCAATTCTTCTCGCCAGGTCGTTGTGGAAACACCGGAAGGAAAGGGCAAAAATGATGACAGCCTAAAGTTTCGACGTGTTTGCTAATAATAACATGATTTTCTAAAGAGTTCGGATAGACAAAAAACAGTATTTAATCACAGACTTTGAGTACTCGTTGGAAAAATTAGTTTTCCTGGTAAGAAAACAAAAGAAAGAAATAAGTACATGTGCTCACGCAATTATACCTCCGGTACTTAACGTTATTACTACGACAATGAAAATTCTCCGTTTGATATTAAAAAAAGAAGAAAAAAATACACACAATAATAGTCAGACAGCAGATCTGTGAAATTTCAAGTTTATTTCTCATCCACTTTCCAGCACTTCAGTTCACTGAACATAATTATTCTCTTCATGCACAACGCTGCCACATTGCAAGAGAAATTCTACATCAGATTGAACGTTGCAATAAACGGCACATGTATTTGCACTTTTAGCATCTTGTGAAATGTGTGTGATTGCGTTCAGCATTACTTAAAAACAAGAAGAGCTCTATAAAAAGTTAAATTATCTGGACGTCGTGTGGGAAGAACTGTTATACAATGAGTAAATCAATCCTGGCCATCATATGTTGTTTTACAGCTGTTTGTTTTTCATGTGACATGCTGAATGCTTTATATCGCCCAAATGATAACGGCTTACAGTGTACTGTTTCGAGAAGTGTAAAGATGTCTTCTGGAACTTCAGATATTTACATGTGATTTTTTTTTTTTTTATAAATATATGTTTATTTTATTACGGTCAGTTTGTTTACCCCAATGTCTAAAACAGCATTGCTTCAAGCCGACCTTTTAACAACAAATCCTAACCGTTACCTTATAATAGCGCAAGTCACTTCCATTCATTTTTTTTAATGCACTGTAAAGTTTATTCCATACATCGACTTTGCGAATTTAGTTTTTCGGCTGTTGACGGTGCGCAGCTTGCACATTCTCCCTGTGCTTGTGCGCGATGCCGCCCGGCTGCCTTCAGCTTCCAGGGACCTTCAATAGGATTAGCCGGTTCGAGAATGTTATGTTTCCTTCAGTTTCTTTTCATATCCCCCATAAGCAAACGAATCGTGAATTAAAAAAGACTTTCTTGAATTAAAAAAGACTTTCTAAGTGTAATTCGTCCTACATGATCTAGGAGAAACGCATTATAATTAGGTTATATACATTGGTATTACGGAATCTGACGAAATTATTTGATATTTCACATTCGCGCTCCTATAGTTGCACTTTATGGGAAGTTATTTATGGGAATCTTTATATGTATGCCATGCACTGGACCCTTAAAGAGGTACTGGTTGCGTGACCCTTTCCGGCCTCAGTATTCGGCAAATCCCCAGGGGAAGTGACTCCTAACCGATCAACGCTCGAATGGAAAAATAATGAAAACAGACACATTACACGAAACTCTGACAAAAGTGCCCAAATATTCTTTTTGCGCGAACCCATTAAAGACTAACGTTTTTCGTTCATTTACATCGATTAATCATTCTCATACTCATTTGCAAATCAGTTCAGTTCAGGGGCGCGTTGGACCGGGCCATTGAGCCCGCATTTATTATTGTTTGTTTTTAAAATTAAAAGCGACATCTAAACATTTTACAAACTACTGCTTTGTTAATTGCAAATGATAAAAGAGACAGCAAACCGCCAAAAAATGACGACTTGCGCATATTTCAATTTTAAAAAATAGTTGAACTCATCATCCTCTTCCTAAAGGGTTAAATCAAAATGTCAATTTTGTGATATACAAATAAATCCAGAGTATATCGATTGATGACATTCTAGAAAATAAGGCACTGCTTCAGCTTTACATAAAGAGGGATTGCAATTTGTGCTAAACACTCGTAACGCAGCCATACACACTCCTAAAAATAACGGCTCTTTAATGGCACTTTACGGTTCTTTATTTGGTTGTGCAGTTCCTCGTAACTCCATTCCTTGACAAAGCACCATTTCGGGTTCTTTGTGCTTTGAAAAACTTCCTAATCTGTATAGAAAAACTGAAATCTTCAAAGCATGGTCTACCTACAGGCTGGACTTGTGTTTTTACATGCAGCAACAGTCCTTTTAAAATCATGAGCCAGTGGTATTTCACAAATCTGTTCCATTTACTTATTATTTACTGTATGGAGCCCGTTACGGATCGAAAGAAAAGTTCTTCCTGGAACCATTATGTGGATGGGTCTTTTTGGAAACAAAAACTGATGCTCTATGGCATCACTCTGAAGACAATTTCTGGCACCTTCATTAGTAATTGTTTAGACTAAAAGGCTAGATGGTATTGCGGTTCCCATGTTATTGGCTGCTTGTGGGTGGGTGGCTGATGGTCAGTATCGTTTTCACTGTTTCGTATGGGGTTCATACATACAAAAAGGTAATTTTCAGAGAACTGAACATACACCCAGGAACAGGCTTCCTAAATTGTTTTAAAAAAAGCGGTTCTTCAGAGTGATGCCACAGATTGGTTCCCAAAAGATCCATCCAGATCAAGGTGCCAGAAAGAAACATTACTTATTTAGGTCTGTAACAGTCTACATGTAGTAAATAACCATGAATATAGGTTAACAGATTTGTGAAATAATAATGGGTCCTGATTGTAAAAGGACTCTTGCTGCATATGTCCAGTAATGTAGGCTACAGGTTTTCTTAATCTATTAGTGTTCTGCAGGCTAACATTCATTAAAGATTTCGTTTTTAGGACGTTTTTGAAAGAACCTGTTCCAGAATTAAATGGTGCTTTGCCAAGAAATGGCTCTATGATTAACCACATAGCCCAATAAAGAACCATTCATTTTAGAGTGTACATTTGACACACTGGATGCACTCTTAAAACTAAAGGTGCCAAAGTCGTTCTTCAGAGTGATGCCGTAAGGAAGTAATTTTTGGTTCCTAAAAGAACAATCCATTTGAAGGTTTCAGAAAGAACATTTATTTATTTATTTACATCTGTAAGAGGTTCTGTACATAACCATGGTAACAGATTAGTGAAATATCAGCGGGTTTATGAGTTTAAAAGGATTCTTGCTATATACAATAACATGGGCTAAGGTTATAGTCAACCACAAATGAAAGATTTCTGTTTATTTTCACATATTGCTTTAAAGCCCAAAGAACCAATTTCATATGCAAAAAAAGTATTTCCAGAAAGAAATGGTTCTTTGTCAAACAATGGTCCTACAAAGAACTTCGCACAACCCTGGTAAAGTGCCATTTTAAAACCAGCATTTTAAAGAGTGGCATACTTTCTCAAATCTACTAAATCTTACATGTGATCTCAGCGCATCAGAATTCGTAACAGAATGAGACAAATTTGTTTTCAAAGAGCCAATAGCTGTTCCAGTTTTATTATGATCCTCACAATCTAAGCTTTTTAAGCATATCAGCGGTGCTGGCTGTGAAACTCCGTCCTTACATTTCCATATCAACTTATTCTGGACATTCTCACGGTATGCATTCTTTTTGTGTGTTGTACCTGCAAGATAAACGTGATAATTTTCATGCACTTATGTAACAATGTTACTGTATAATTAGGATTTGCCATGCAGATAATCACCTGGTTGAATATCGTGGTTGTTCGTTTCTATCTTTTTTTTCCAATACACGGCTGCGCAGAGCACGAGCTTCACAGACCAGCGGCATCAGGCGCAAGGCCATGACCGGATTAAGGTGGGTGCTATTGATGCTGCAGCATTAGGCCCATTCCTGAAACAGGCCCAGATGAAAACAGACAAGAATTTTCCGGAAGCTGAACAGTTTTCCTTTGCTATATTAACCTCAAAATAATTCTTAGAATGAAATTTGGTGTCCTCAATGGGGCAGGAAAGGCTAAGCATGCTGGCGCTTATGAGCATTGAGCATGAGCTGCTGCGCAGCCTTGACTTCACTGACACGATCGAAGAATTTGCACTTGCTGAGGCTCCAAAAACAGCAATATAAGTAAACAGCACTAGCGCAGTGGTTAGGGTGACAATATGTCTAGGTTAAGTTGATCTGGTTTAGCCTTTTCTGCATTAAGTGCACTTTTCACACAGTTGCTATTGAATGTTGAACATAGTTTGATGTTAATCTCGAGTTGTTACGATACTACGTCGTTATTATTATTCATGTTCAATAAAGGCTGGCTGGTTGTGTCGCAAGCAATTAAGGATCCTTGGTCAGTCTGCGTGCGCATGTATGGTGAGTGTCGAATGCACATGCACCAATGCCGAGAAAAAAATAGGCCTTTTTTGCGCTGCAGCATCAGGCCCAATTTGGTCTTAATCCGGCCCTGTGCAAGGCTGGAATCTTCCCTGCTGGAACGCCAGTGTGTGTAAGTAAGTGCATGACTGTACTCTCAAACTCACTGCTTTCTGAAAGATTTAAAGCCCTCACTACATCCCATACACATTTCTAGATTAAATTAATTGATCAAATTCCAATGCTTGCGTTTTGCTTGTGTTATTAATTAATCAGATTTTATGCTATGGGGTGCTATTACCAGCCTTTACTGACTAAGGCACTTCATACACTGACATTTTACAATGCGGTGTAATTTGATGCACACTACAGACTATTGTTCTATCTAAAGCTTGCTTTCCTGATCCCGCTGCAGAGAATATATTTACATACTGACATAAAACACAGTGACTACGGTACACGACACAACAAAACTGTTAACAGAAATCACCAAGCAAAGCAACGGCACCTAACGGGTATAAACTCTGAGCTTTATAGGATATACAAGTAAAAACAATAACATAGGCTCTGCCAGCCAACAAGGGCAACCGGCAGATGTGCCAACCTGATCAATTTTAACAGTAAAACACAATCACTAAGTGCATGCTTTACAAAGCTACATTGACCATTAAACCACAAAGATGGAAATATGGTAGTACTGAGAAGGAAATAAAGTTTGAGAACAAGATAAACAGAAAAATTCAGATTAAAGCATATTAAAGAGTATTTATATTAATAGTTAGGCTGTACCGAAATGTATGGGTGCAGTTTGACATTTAGGCTGGGACTTTGGGAGCATATAAACCATAAAAAATAGTCTCAGCTGTACTACTGCATATTTACATCAAATTCCATGTTAAATACCATAAACTGTTCACAATATAAATTTACAATATGAAGGAAAGAAACCTCATATATATTAACACATTTAAAACTATGAAATTACAACTACTGCGGTGGGCTGGCACCCTGCCCAGGGTTTGTTTCCTGCCTTGCGCCCTGTGTTGGCTGGGATTGGCTCCGGCAGACCCCAGTGACCCTGTAGTTAGGATATAGCTGGTTGGATAATGGATGGATGGATGGATGGAAATTACAACTATGTATTTTAATTGTGGCAAAATAATCACTTTGTATTGTGACAAGTTAGAAATTATGTGCGCATAAAAATAGTATAACATTCGGGTGTGACTTAGAGAACTGACTTGAAAGTTGGTGAGATTTCTGTTATTTATTTAGTTCATCAAAAAAGACAGATATTACATTTTGATTTTTTAAATATTTTGTCACAGGAGTGAGTGTGACCTATGATGAGGATGCTCAGAATGCCACACTGCTGTTTGAAAAGGCACAGGCTTAAGCGGCCTGCTCACACACACTATGGTTCAGTTCCGTTCTGCTTCAATCACTTTGTGCTGACTACTGAGGATCTGCCTTGCCAACAGGAGCAGCTACTGAATGTGTAAAAGAGGAAAATACTGCAGACAAAATACTGTAAAAACTGAAATAGCCTCTCTCACGCTAAGTCGGAAACAGCAATTTGAAATTGTGCAATTATCCATCATAAGGATAGGCGACGTGCAAGTGAGAGCTGCTTTGGGCAGAAGGTATTATGCACTATTTGTTGATCCATCTGTCCTCTAAACCCACTTGTGCTGGGCAGAAGGCAGTAATCAATACCAGCAAGCTGCACACACAGGCAGGAAGAACACGGAACAAGGCGCCAGCCCATCATAGGGTGAAAACGAACACATCAGGGGGCTGCTTTAGCATTGCCAGTTCACCTCACCTACAAACCTGTGTTTGGATTGTGGGTGAAAACCGGAGCAAACCCACAAGGACTCAAGCATAACTTCCATGCATGGGAACCACCCTGGATGTTACCCTGGATTCCTTACTACGAGGCAGCAGCACTACCACTGCTCACTTTGCAAAGTATTTTGCAGATTATTAACATACCGCATTTACATTATAGTGTTAAACAAACTGAGGAAAAAATGGCCTGTTATTTGAGATTTATTTTAGTTAACATAGTGCATCCGTTTCCAGGATTACATAGACTAGTCCCATACAAATGGAACTGTGGCATCTGGAAAGTTAAACTGGTTTTACTGTCAAAGATTTAGTAAGTGATAATATATATATGTACTGTATATATATATATATATATATATATATACTGTATACACATACACACACACACACACACACACACACACACACACACACACATATATATATATATATATTTGTCTGGGCGCTTACAAAGGTCATTTACTGTGATATATGGACAATGACGTGCTGTTCACTGAATGCTCAAGTTTTACCAAGGGTCATTTTGGAAAGGTTTTATAAAGAAACATGAAGCTAAAATTGAATCAATAACTTTTGTTTTTTGCATAACTATGCTTTTAAAAGTGCTCATTGTGTGATTCTGATGGAGTCAAGTACCTCACTGTCTTCCTATACATGCACACAACTGAATATTGATCTTTTAAGTTGCTTTGGGGAAAGGTCCCTGTGACATGTACAAGAATAATAATATAAAATACAGTTTCTAATCATGTACATTAGTATTTAGTATTTAGGTCGTGTTTATAAAGAAAATCATTTAAATTCAGTGATGTCTTATCTCAGAAATGTTTAATGAAAGTAAACAACCCCAATGATCCTGACTCACTTAATAAACTGTTACAACCTTCATTACAATATCTGCTCAGAGAGCACAGTCTGCTGCATTAAATATCATGCTTGGATATTAAATGTGGAAGTCACATCGTCTTATCAACCTCTTCTTGTTTAAATTCTCACAATCCCTTCAGAATTGTACACTGTTAAGAATAAAAATGCCAGTACAGTTCTTCAGAGTGATGCCATAGAGGAACCATTTTTGGTTCCCAAAAGATCCACCCTCATGAACGTTCTAGAAAGACCCTTTATTTATTTAGATCTGTAATAAGTCCGTACAGTAAATAACTATGGTAACAGATTTGTGAAACACCAGTGGGTCATGACTTTAAAAGGACTCTTGCTACACACAATAACCCAGACTAAGTCTTTGTTAGTGTCCTGCTAGGTAGCCTGCCATACATTAAAATTTCAGTTTTTTCCACATATTAGGAAGTTTATCAAAGCACAAATAACCACCTTCATATGCAAAGAACCCTTCCCAGAATGAAATGGTGCTTTGTCAAGGAACAGTTCTACAATAAACCACACAGTAAAGAACCACTAGAGTGTACCTCAATTTGCAAATATAATAAAAACATATAAGACTTATATAAAGATATGTGTTGCATGTTCGTCTGACCTGCAAGCAGAGAACTTTATTATACTCTGTGACAATTGACCTTCAGAGTTAATTTCACAAGTAAAACAAGAAATATTTTTCCTAATATATACATTTGCAAAATGTCTCTCTATTATAAAAAAAAATCCTGGAGAGAAACAGTTGGGCGTCGAGACGTGATCTTCACATTAATATCACGGAAGACAGTTAAAAGACCCGCGAGGACCTTAAACATGAGACATTGTGCCAAGAGATTGACCCAGGACCGTCTCGCGATGACGTAAAACATGAGATTCTTGCAAGACACTCCCTACTTACAATCAATATAAAATAAGACAATGGGGCAGCAAAACATTCAGTCTTGTGAAGGATTTGAGCACACACAGATCCAGGGTCTCAGCACATATAAAGAGTATAAGGACAATACGTTATAAATGAAATGTTGACGACTAAGCGAAGAAGAAAGCAGCACAAAGAAAAGAGACTCAAAAGCATTGGAGAGAAAAATGAGCAAAAAAGAAAAAATAATCTAGGTGCAAATTCAGAAAATACAGAAAGTAATTATCAGCCCGTAACAAGTGGAATTGAAACAAAGCACGTCCAATTGGGCTCGGAATTAAAAGTCACAGTAAAAGACAAAGTAGAACTTCATAAACACGTTCACAAACGTTGGTGCTATACACATGCAGAGCAGATTATGAAAGCAGTGGAATTCGAAAGGCTCAAAAAAAAAAACGTATACGCGATACAAATGTGGAGAAAGTTAAAGAATATGAAAGTAGGAAAATTAGAAAGTATAAAAAAAAGAAAGTAAAGATCGCAGTAGCACAAACAAACGAAAATTATTACTCGAAAAAGGGAAAATAATCACCACGGACCAGGTTGTCATTGAAAAAAAAGCAGGAAAAAGCGAGGTCACAAATAAAAGACAGAGTAGAAAACAAAGTAAAATGTCATAAAGAGGTTGGAATTGTATAAGGCGAAATAAAGTACAAAAAAAAACAAAAAAAAACAATGGGGCCAAACACATGCAGAGCAGGTTAGAGATAATGAAAACTGGAATTCAAAAGACTCAAAAAAAACGTAGGCGCGAAACACATGCAGAGCAAGATACAGAATATGAAAACAGAAAAAACCGACAGTGTCAAAAAAAGACAGTAAACATCGCATTAGCGCAAAAAAGAGAAATTATTACTGGGAGAAATAACTAAAAGGCAAATAGAGATCGAATATATGGACACAGGTGATATGTCAGAAGTATGTAAATATTGTAAGGCTTTGAAGTTTAAGTCAGAGAATTTCAAAAACGTGTTTTACCTCACATGCATTTATTGGTTACTTTGCAAAAAAAATTATTAACAGCTGATGATGTAGATCACTTTGTCTGTGCTGAAATTCCAAACAGAGAAATCTATCCTGAATTATGGTACAAAGTCATTAAACACATGTCTCACGGACCTCAGTTAAAAGATTCAGCATATTGGGGCTCGAAAGATTCCAAATATTGTTTTTACATAAGTTCTGAAATAAAAGTGAAACTAATGAAATAGCAACAATTGAAAGAAAAAAAAAATCTTAAAAGTGTGTATCCGGAAAACCAAACACGGGGGGTTGGCGAGAGAAGCGAGCAGGGGGTGAAGCTCCCTAGTACTTTATAAAGAATTTTTACATACCTTAAGAAAATGTGAATGCCTTTAACTTGACTTAGTAAGTGCTGGTGACAACAGCAAGGAGGACACTGGACTAAAATAAGTTGATCACACAGTAGAGAAATGATGTGAATAGCACGTGACGCCTGATATTTATTTTTAGAATACTATGCCTGTTGGTATTTGTTTGTATGTATGTATGTATTTTTTTTTGCAAAAACACAATACATTACTAAACATGCACGTGTTTGGGATATTGAAATAAAATTGCAGTACCATGAATCAAACTCACACGTACATGAGAAGAATGTACAAGCTCTACACAGAGAAGGCCCAGGAAGAGTTGTGAATTGAGCACTCCAGAGACTTGATACGGCTGCACTCACCACTGCTCTAAATGAGCCCATGGGACTTACTCTCCTCCTTAAGATGTGATACTGAGTTGAACAAGCGAAACACAAAATTAATGGATGGATTGATTTATTTTTTCAGACATTCAAATGACTAAAGTGAATTTTGATTAATGGCTCTGTCTATTAAACATCTGAAATGCTACATTAATCTATTTACCAACTTTACAAACATGCCTATTAAGCATGACTGTCCACAGTTGATCTCTAAATGGTGTACAGTCTGTCCATTACCCTGAAATGAATACTTTTTTGGTATTTGGTACACTGTATTAATCCCTGAGCGGAAGTTAACTGCCTTTTCAGTGAGCTGGATAAAAAAAAAATGAATTGATTAAAAGTAAAACCCTTGTCAGTCACTGAAATGACTGAAGTGAACTTCGATTTATAGCATCTTGAGCATAGGAAAGGTGCTATATAAATAAAATGTATTATTATTTATTATTATTAAGGGGGGCACTTATAAGACATACTTAGAAGCACTGCCATCGCCCCATTCATTCTCACACCATTTTATCCAATTAACTTGTCAAGCTATGAAATGACGCCTCATCCATGACCAAGAAGTCATGGCTCCGCTTCTAGCAACAATGGACTGGATTAATTTTAGGGATGGATAAATTAATGAACTTAAAATCACTTTTTCAGTGCTATCAGACAGTTATGTCACAATAACCAGCATATGCCTCATTGCTTCAAAAAGCTTTACATTTGGATGAAAAATACTGTAGTTCACATGTACATAAACGGTCTTAGTACTTACACCAAGGGCATAGCAAAGGATGCCATGTTTCTCATTCAAAAGACCAGCAGATGACTGAATTAATCAGCCACCAGCAGTAAATTCCTGGCTCACAATTAACATCATTAGATGTCAGTGCTTTGTACTCCTCATCACAAACTAAAGCGAGCAACTCCTAGATTTTCACATTTACTTTGTATAAAGTTATGAATAATAAATAAAACACAAAATCTTCCATTTGGCCTATCCAGTGCTTTATTATTTATTTAACCCACTTTGCCCAATTACCGATACTTTAAACGCTTTTAGAAATAAAGGTGCCAATGCGGGTTTTGAGAGCAATGCCATAGGGGAGCGAACAAAGTTCCAGAAAGAATGTTCATTTCTTTAATTCACTGGTTCCATACATAACCAAGAACAGATGATAACAGGTTTGTGAAATACCAATGGGTCCCTGATTTTAACCTAAGTTCAGGTTTTCCTGACCTGTTAGTATCTTGCTACTTGTAAGTAGCCTACTATGCATTAAAGATTTCTGTTTTTTTCACATACCTGTATTAAGAACCTTTTCAAAGCCCAAAGAACCAACTTCATATGCAAAGAATCCTTCACAGAATTAAATGGATCGTTGTTAAGTAATGAATTCACAAGAAATCACACAACAGAATAAAGTGCCATTAAAAAGCCATTACTTTTAAGAGTGTAATGCAGAGAAAGAATTTAATTCAATCCAAAAGTTAGTTGAGGACGCAAGGTGAGATCCACTAGGATGGAATGGCCATTTATTTCACGGGACAATCATGCATACACCCAGTATCATTCAGTTTTACTGGGTGATGGAGAAAGCTCAGGCAATTCAGAATGACCAGTTAACCTAATCTTTATGTATTTGGGATGTAAAAGGCAATGGGAAGTAGGTATTGGGTGTACAAGCACACAAAGAGAACAAGCAAACACCTAGTGGCACTAATCATTACATTACTGTGCTGCCTATTTTGCCTTTCAAAACTGGCCAGGTATAACAATAAAAAATCCATAAAACAATGTATACTATTTGTGCAAATGTATCATGATCCAAAACATATACATTACATTGTCAAGGCTGCCTAATCCAATTCAGGGTGGGGAACAAAGCAAGAAACATTAGGGTGCCATTCCACCACAGGGACTATTCACATACACCCCCATACTTGGACAGTTTAGAACTACTAACTAACCTAAACTGCACATCTCTAGGGATGCAGGATTTATAAATATATAAATAAATAAATAAACTGGAGTACTTGAAGGAAAACCCACAAAAATACAGGGAGAATATGCAGAGTTCACATGGACAACAACTGGGTGCAGAAATCAAACCCAGAACAGAAGGACTAACCAATGCACTGCCATGTTGCTCTTCAACAATAACATATGCATGAAAATACAGTAACAGAAAACATTCAGTATATAAATAATTTTGCAGTGATAAAAACAGTATTTGCTTAAATGTTGGTTAAAGGTTCTGAAAATCAAGCAGTTTTATAGAAGTGCATCCATTTCTTATATACATCTAGTTATGATGAAATCTATACCTTTAATTATAAATAATTAAAATGACAAAATACTACACAACTATGTCTGATAATCTGAGCACAGATTTCTGAAAACTCTAAAGTATTAAAATATGTCATGTGTTTTATGTCACACTGAAATCAGAAAGTGGCTATTAGCAAGCTTCATTCAAACTGGTACTAAAATATATATCACAATGTGATGCTTGGCAAGCCAAGTCATACTCCGCGAGCCGCAAAGGCCCCTTGTTGTATACTGAGCTGTCAGCCAAGCAGTTTATCATTTGTCCCTCAGGCCTCATTCTTTACCCAGAATCAGGCAGACCTGGGTGCTTTTGTTTTCGAGTTTTCTTTTTCCTCCTGCTTAATGCCAAGTCTTGAAAATACAACAAATGACATCCTGTTTGTCTTGCAAATGATTTGTTTCTTTCTTCTTTGCCTATTAATTCTCGTCTTATTTTCTTAAATACAAAGCAACAATCCAATACTGATTTTGAGAGTTTGCATCAATAAACACTTAAGTACACGTGTAATAGTAGAAAACAGCTACTTGCATTATAAATAAAATATATTAAAAAGTAATACAATAAAAACAGCACATTACGTCTATTGGAACTGGACATTATGAAGTCTTATAATTAGTTTTTGTATACTGCATTTTCATCTATTTAACTGCAGCATAATACAACCAACACTCTTCTCCAACTAATGCAATATGTAAAATGAAGATATGTATTCTGGAGGGGATTTACAATCTATTGCAGGACAGACATATGAATCTGGGCAGCTTATATGATGCAGTTACCAACCATATGCAATTTAGTCATCATGCAGTATCCATCTGTTCCTTGGAAAACAATGTTTCCAGTTCAAACAAATGAACCTGCATCAGACATAATGTGGAGCGTTACCACTAAGCACCCAAACTGGCTTCTACATCTGACTAAATAATTTACTTTGTAAAGTGTCAGTCTCTAATGCCAAGCAGACATCCTTTAGCTCCAGTAAAAAGCATCCACTTGATAGTCTGTTTTCACTTCATTAAAAATTAGCTAGGCAAATGCAAAATAAAAGTTCAAGTTGACACCAATCACTGTTACTACTTTTATCACTGAAGTACTGTCGTGTAAGATTTCAAACAATATTTATGTACCACAAATGAACAACTATGCACACACCAGTTTTATTTTTTTACAACATAATAAATGATATAAAACACATGGAAGGGAGAAAATAAAACTGCTTTGATACAGATCCATTGGGAATATAACCATTTGTTCACTAGGAAAACTTCAAAGGGGATCTTTGTGGTGACAATACATGCTTATACAGAGAGCTGCAATGTATCAGGCCCACCAGATGTCCTCCCTCTTTTTTTGTGTTTTTACCCAAGAAAATATTTATACACTACCAGATGTTTTCTATGACACATTTACAGAGTGTCAGTTTATCTTGCACTGTATTTAACATTGTTAATACGACATTAATGGACAAGTATCAAGCTGTCAGTAATCTATAGGTGTACCCTATAAAATAAGCAGCCAACACATACAAAAGCCTATATGACTCTGAAAACACTCCAAACTCCAGGTACAGAAACAAATAAAAAAAAAAGCTTTGCAAAACATGTAACAGAGATCCATCCACACACCCGCACATTTGCCCATTTTGAAAGCAGCTTATTCATTCCTATCCTGGTAGCACTAGCTACAAGACAGTAACTAACCCTGGACAGAGTGCCAGCTCTTTGCGCGCACGCACACACACACACACTGTATATATTGCAAATTGTAAATCTCCAAATTACCTAATGTGCAAATTCATGGAATGTGATAGGAAATTTTACGCAGATATATGTGGACATAAACTCACCACAAGCAATCCATTATACCAGTGTTTCCCAACTTTTTCTTCTGCAGTGGCACACTTTTTTGTAACCAAAATCATCCCAAGGCACACCACTATTTGATAAACCACAAGCAATATATACTGTATATCTTATACACTTGCTCAGCTGCCCAAAGAGGCATGACTACGGGAGAAGCCGGTAAAAAATGATCTCCGAGATCAGCATTCTGTGCATTTGCAGACACAGCATTTAGTGAGCAATCTGGTGGCATCTCCAAGCTGCTTCGCCCCTTTGCCCACCCCAACTCTTACAGCCACTATCCAAAGGCCCCTGTGATGCTCACTGGCGACCATAAACCCAGGGCAGATGGACACTAGCAGCCAGAAGACACGTCCCAAGTGCTCTAACATGGCGATCGCTGAGCTGCTTTTATGCCAGCTTCTCCAAGTAGTCCTATCCTTTTCAGACAGGTTTCAATCCTC
Organism: Erpetoichthys calabaricus; assembly: GCF_900747795.2. Taxonomy (NCBI): domain Eukaryota; kingdom Metazoa; phylum Chordata; class Cladistia; order Polypteriformes; family Polypteridae; genus Erpetoichthys; species Erpetoichthys calabaricus. The sequence goes on from NC_041404.2 coordinate 12,857,429, forward strand.
TGCAGAGCTGTTCCTCTCAGGCTCAGACCCACGTGCACTATACTATTATTTCCATGGCACACATGGGTAGCTCTCACAGCGCGCCACTGTGCCATGGCACACTTGTTAACAAACATTGTATTATACTGATAGTGTTGTAATTAATAACACTCTGGAGATTTTTTTTTTAAAATTGTATTTGCATTAGTAATGAACATGGAAAGAATATATAATAATAATAATAATAATTCTTTGTATTTATATAGCGCTTTTCTCACTACTCAAATTAATAACAAGGTTTCAAAGAGCATTCAGCTTTTGCTCTAAGCAGGTGGAAGTATCTACTACATTAATGCCACCTTATAAAATATTTGCAGGTGGACTCTAATCTTTATTTAAAACTCCCCATATTCATAAATAAGGACAATGGAACTCACTTGATAATAACCAGACAGATTACTATTAAATGTCATATAATAGGGGTATAAAAAGTACTAAATCCTTGAATGTTTTCATATTTCTTTGTGTAACATTATGCAACCTTCATAGATTTGTGTTTCCTTGCCACAGAAAAACATGAAACCACTAAAGTTAAAATGAAAACAACATTTTACAGATAAATTCATCATACACAAGAAACAAAACTATTATTTAACATCACTACAGCTAGTACTTTTATGTTGGCAGTAATTCTTGCTGTGAGTCAATAAGTCTTAAATGTTCACTTTGTTCTTTGCAAAACTGTTCAACCTTCCTCAAGTTTGACTGAAACTGCTTGTTGCCATCAGTTTTCATTTTCATCTATCCATTTATCCATCCACAGAGCAGAGTGGTGGCTCTGAGGCTAGGGATCTGTGCTGTCATCGGAAGGTTGCCGGTTCAAATCCCATAACTCTACTCCATTGGGCCCCTGAGCAAGGCCCTTAACCTGCAATTGCTCCGTCCTGGTATGACGTTAATCTGCATCCAGCCCTGCAAGCAGGTCCTCCAATTTACAGGGAAAACCCAGGGGTTGGTGGCAGAATTGGCACTCCAGCCACTGTAAAAAATCTCATACTGTTCAGTGTGATGCTGAGGTGTCACCCGCTGCACAGCTGCACTTGGATCTCAATCCGGGTGGTTCGCCGTGTGGTGGGTGTAGCCACATACTGGAATTTCCCATTGGGATTAATAAAGTATGTATGTATGTATGTATGTATGTATGTATGTATGTATGTATGTATGTATGTATGTATGTATGTATGTATGTATGTATGTATGTATGTATGTATCTATCTATCTATCTATCTATCTATCTAATCAGCGCATGCTCCCAACCTCTCATTTATCCATCAATCCATTACAAAACTTGGACATATTGTATGGACTGAATTCAGTTTCAAGCTTTGACAAAGGACCTGATAGTTTTCAGACCATGACTACATGTTTCGGATCACTGTCTTATTGGAAGACTAATATTTTTGCGAAGTCCAAGGTCTTACTGGTTTTCCTCCAGCTTTTTTGTACTTTGTTCCATCAACTTAGTTTACACATTTTAGTTTAGGTACTGCAAAAATGCACCTACTACTCATTTACTATTATGTAACAAATCCTTAACAAACACTTCTTTGGGTCTTTGAAACAATTACAAACAATCAGTAAAGTGTTTATTCATCTCTGCACTGTGACCTACTAACAAAACTTCATTTTAGAGTTGTCTGAGGTGGTTTAACTGAGACAAATTTCTCTTTATATTTCATATTTAGTATAAGACCTGTGAACCGTTCGTATTAAGTAATTTATGGCACACTGCATATAGATGAATAACTTATCTACTAATGTTTTATAAGTGTTACGAAGACCAAAAGAAGCCTTTGTTAGGGTCTTGTTACATAAGAGTAAATGAGTAACAGATGCATTTTTGCAGTACCTAAAGTAAAGTGTTACCCAAGTGAGTCACTCAGTTATTGACATAGACGCAGAGTAGCATCACCACAGCAAAGCAAAGATGCTTGAAGTAGGAAATGCTTGGTTTCAGTATTCCACTTGCACACTAGGCAGAATATACTATAGCTGATATTCAGGAGAGCTTTTGTCAGTAATGGCTTTTATTATTCCATTCTCCAATAACATCTGAATACAATAGGATCCACCAAAAACGGTCTGAGTAGACCACAAATAAAGAAGGTAAACATCTCAGCAGTCAGTCACTTCTGCTACCATTTAAAATGAATGTAAGTTTCCTCATGAAATAATAGCAAACATACTACAAATTTTAATTCCACGTACTAAAACATTTAAATGTTAAAAATTTAATAAGATGGTTTGAATAGTTTAAACAAACACAGAAAAATCATATTATCCTAAAATGTATAAAATAATATGTTACCCAGGTACTGTATTTGACCTTGTTTGAAGTAAACCTAATATCAGAAATTTTGTTTAGTAGCATTGTGCAACATTTTGTCTTTGTATAGTGTAAAGTTAAACTTTATTAAAGTGGTTAGTCTCTTTCCATAAAGAAACTATTAATTTTTTAAAAGTGATCAAGGCAGACATGTCATGTAGGACTTTTACATTTGCCATAAGAATTTTCACTTAGCAGTTTCCAGGTGAATGTACATCACTTCTTATATAATGACAGAAACTTTTATTTTAAAGTTTAAATGTCACAATATAATCCAGAAATAGTCCACAATTCCATTATTATAAATTACACATTAAGCAATACACTGAAAAATTTCCACCTTCAGAAGATCAAAATGTGGATCACAAGAATAAGCAGTGCACAATAATGGGTAAGGAAACAAAGCTACTGATGAATAAATCAAATGCAGCTGCCTCGTGCAATAAAAGTGAAAAGGATGAAAGACATCAGTTTTCATTCAATTTGAAATCCAGGACAAAAGTTTAAAGTACTGTGGACCAGTATAATGATTAGCAAACTGCCTGTTAAAAGGATTAAAAAAACATGAAATGAAATATCATCTTTGAAAGCTATTAAATATCTATTTGTCTTTATTTCTTCTATAATGCTGCAGTTTTACTTTTTAACATTCATACATAGGAAGTAAAGGTCACCTAAATGAATCCTTAACTATTCGTAGTGTTGAAAAGAAGTCAGATATTACTCACATTGTTCTAAAAATAATTTGTCTTGTCTGCAGTACACAGGGAAAAAGTTCCAATAATCTCTGTTTCCGAGGCTTATCTTTCAAACGGCAGGGGTGTATGTTACTTTATCATGAGCAATGTGATTAGTGCTGAAGTCAGGTCTGTTTTGCGCACAGCCTCTGTTGAAGAACAGAGACCTCTCACTCTTACTGACCAAATTATATTTAAATTTAAAACCAGTTATGGTAAAAATAGCAATGCAGAACATGAAAGATACACCATTTGCTGTTGCATTGATTTTTGTATACAGTATGTATGTGTTATGCTTGGGCTTCTCTAAGGGTATTTTTGGAACTTATAATCTAACATTCTTTACCAGTAAAACCAACATAAACATTTACCAGAAATTATTTTAGACACCTACATGTCCAACATAACTCAACATAAACTTAACAAAAATACATATTAGGTAAAAATCAATTGGCAGTTATATATTTGGTGTAAAGTTAATATTAAAAAAAACTTTAGAATCTAGCATAGTGAACATAGTCTAAAGCACAACACACCACTGCTTTGCTTTTACTCATTAACTGGTTTGATACATGTAGGGGATCTGGCAATCTTTACTCAATCTACTAAAAAACTTCCATTCATCAATCAATTTTTCAAATCTGCTCATTACGATTTTGTAAAACAAATAATTGTGCTCTCCTGAAGAAAGTTTTGCTTTGAGTATACTTTTGCAACACAATTTACCACTGCAGACACACAAGCATAGACACATAAAACCCAAGTGAAACAATACAATTTATTTCTCTATAGTCTGTTAATTCTGCGGCATACACTGTGTCATTGCAATATCAAGGCAAATACAGTGAAAGTGGTGAGTTTTCTTTGAAGTCCTTCTTTTCTGTCATACTTGAGCTCCATCTGACAACTTGGTAACATACCAGACTGTAAGCATTGATACATATTGAAAATAATTACTATAGCAGTTCATACTAAAATAAAAATGCGGGTCCTTGTATATAGTAGTTAAAAGTATCTAAAATCAGTTTTTAAATGGTCAATAACAAATTGAATCATTTCAGCTATAACCTGAAATATTTCAATGGTATCCTGCTTATATATTCCTTCTTTTCCTTTCTTAATGGATCATACTGACTACCAACAGTTATTTTTTGAGATTTCAGGATGTTAACTGGATTTTCAGAAAAAGTCTAAATTGCTCTTGGGATTTTTCTATCAATCACTAGAGGTTACATTTTAGTTTAGTTTTCTGTCTTCTTATAAACTGTCATGCCATGTACAAATTGTTTTACACTACACCTGTTTTTCCTGTTGGAGCTTGATATACTTAACAAGTTTCCTGAAATTTAAAAAGTTCCCAAACGTCACAAAGTAAAACTACCATGTAATTTTGGATGATAACAGGAATTGCAGGTTTTCTTTAAACATAAATCACCAGGGAAATGCATATAACATAAAAATGAGAAATGAGAGGCATATGACTGCCAAAGAAATGGTACTGGGAAATGGAAGGCATCCTGTAATCAAACGACAACACTTTGTATGCATGATGAGATGCAATTTTCCTGAATGACAAAAGTCACCAGATGAATCCTTCCTTATCTTGAATAACAGTACTTCCAAGGAGATAAAGTGTGCAATTTGTAGCAAGGGCGAAAGCTGTGTATTTCTTTCATATAAATGGAAATAGTCTCTTTTTTAAAATATACACTACTGTAGCCAGAAACAGAGCCAATGCCAGAAATATTAGCAGTTTATCTGTAAACTCTCGCCGATTGTACTTTGTGATGAGCTTTCGTCCCAGCTGTATTGTTCCCGTCATGGCTTTAAACTCTTCATTAGTTTCCAACACTGTCCTGGATGAAGTGGCTACAAAAAGAAAGGTGACGTGTCGGATTTGGATAAGCAGACAGGCAGGCAAGTCAACAGTTTCTTTACAGAAATTAAGAGGCAAAGGTAAAGGGGAGAGTCGTATAATCTACACAAGCTCTCTAGCAGCACAAAAAAAAAAAAACTGTCTGGCAGGATAAAATGACTCATTCTGAAACAACGTCAGTGGGAACTGGCCAAGTCCCAAGCGAAAGCTACTTTGGTGAACTGAATATCAAGACATACAGTGGTGAGTGGATATGTACAACTCCCTCTCTTCACTCTGACTCCTGACTGCTCATATAGGAACAGGTTTACTCTATGTATTTCAGTCACCTAACTAGCCTTAAGATTAAAGGTACTGTCAAATTAAATTTTAAATTAAAAACACTAAAAATGCTCTTGTAGTCTAATTTTAAAAACATTTGCCTATAAATAACAAAAATTTATGTCAACATTACTAAGATTTTTCTATACCCATACAAATGTCTTTGCTAATTGTTTTCATCTCTGCTTCTTTTGTTAAACAGATCACCTCTGAAAAAGGATTTGTTACTTTTGTTCTCATATTTCAATTCCACCACACGCAAACAATCTTAGCACAGGAAATGTACACTTCATAGGACGACACTAACCTAATGTGTGCATGGTCTCCTCACTTTGCTGGACTTGCTGGGACATCATCCTGCTAATGCTCAGCAGACTTTCTGTAATTTCACCAGATGTCTGTACCAGACTCTCCTTCGTTGTTTTTCTGAACAAACAAATAAAGATTCTGTTATTCTATTAGTTTCTACTCTTTTCCTATTTTTGAATGCAATGTTCCCTTTTTGCTGTTATATTAAAGGAAGGTGTAACCTAAATTAAATAAAAATGTAATAAGGAGCGCTTCGAAATCTTGTACACTTGCTCCCAAGGGTTTAGAGAACTCTAATTTCTATATAAAGCTGATATTTTAAACACAGATTCCTCTCGCAAATCACTTGCTCTCTCTATTCCTCCTCTATATCACAATGTGACAGCTAACTTTGGAGGAATGTAATGCTTACATAGCACCACAGCCTTAACACACATTCTTTAAAGTATCTGTACATGGAGACTGGCTATACTAAACAAATCCAAAACAAACTTTGAACACATTTTTACTATTTTTTTATTACAATGTAGGGGCAGTAATTTAAGGTATATAGATTATTTATGTTTCAGTTTCATCTTACTAAAAATTTCTTTTTACTTTCAGCCTGAAAGAGGCAGCAATTTTTAACTCTTCAGGAAAATAGAAGGTACACTCACCAAACAGTATTTCCTTATCTGTTTTTTAGAAAGATCCAACAATTCAGCCTCTACCATTATGTTTTGTGTTTCTAAACATAGGAAGAACTATCATGGGTAATAGGAAAGGTATGATGGGGATGCTGTTTATGCACAGTTTGGCAGCTGCAAAAAACCATCACAGATTCAGAAGGATCACTGCAGTTTTAAACAACTGAAGCGTTTTTGGATGGTTGGTCCGTTACTTGATTGTTCCGGGCAGTAGTAAGGCTGCATAATGTTTAGTGTCTCAACAAGGTACAGCAAGGCAGCAATGGAGTTCCACTTCAGAATTTCTGATCACTTGATAGTAATGATGAAATTCCGGATCATGTCTGCCAAACTTGGGACCGCTAACTATAGATTAAGACAATGCAACAGGCACAGGCTGACCACTGATTGTTGGTGGGCCAGTGACTTAACACACTGCTTTCTAGTGACATTTGGCTCACATATATCTAAGGCATGTGTACAGAAGACTCATCTCTGGACATTTGGCTCATATATCTCTAAGGCAGCATTTCTCAACCTTTAAGTATTTGCGACCCAAGTTTTCATAACAGTTTTAATCGCGCACCCCTAAAGTTTTTTTGAAACCCTAATAAAATTTATTCCTAGATTTTTTGCTGCCGATACACCACTACAAGTTTAAAATTTTCCTACGAATAGCGAAATTACGCCACATATGGCAACATTCGCGCCCCCTTTTTTGTTACTTCCCATAGTTTGAGAACCGCTGATCTAAGGCATGTTTACAGAAGACTCATCTCTAGATGGAATCAAGAAGGTACAAGTAGGTAGATGAACCACCTGCCCACAGAGGAGAACAACATTCCAGGATTGTTCAAAGATAATTTTTGTAATCTACTAGCAGGACAGAAGAAGGTAATGATCAGCTCTCAGGGAAGGATGAAGCCAAGGTGATGTCCTGTTTTAGTAGCTATGAATCTGATGTGATCTCCCAAAGAACAAAGCCAATCTGGGCTAACATAGACTTATCTTCACAAAAAGTCTACCATGGAAAACAGGTGCAGGATGGAATATCATATATTTGGTGGTGAGAAGTGGTCTTTCCAGTACTGAATAAAATACACCAAAACTCAACCCAATGTCTGTCATAGAGAGAGAGAGATCTTCATTCAGTAGGTCAGCAGTTCTTTATTCAAAATCCAAGTAATAAAAATGCACTTTCCCCAAAACTAAAAGAACGGAGAGCTTTCACTCTTATTGAACAGAACAATTAATTTGTTTCCCCTCAGTTATTTTTAAAGTTTCACCCTGAAAACTTTCCCCAGCTGCTTTATACTACCTAGAGGACATTTTCAATGTAGTCCTATTAATTAATATAGTGTTTATATATCAGTACACAGATGACTATGTATTAATATTCTCCAGTAAATCAAGAGGCAAGTATCTTTGAGCAGTATAGAAGCAATGACTCATTTGTACATAAGAAAGAACTGCAAAATAAAGAACAGATTCATGCTATTATCAAGCCAGAACTGTATAAGAACATAAATTCACAAACTTTAAAATGTTATTTTTACAGCATTTCATCTAGCTTACCTTTGTCGTACAGAAGAACTGCCACCTCGCAGTAAGTTATCCTTTTCGGAATTATCAATTGCAAGAGTACATGCCAAGTTTGCCTTCCTCCATGCAGTCTGGTTGCTTAATAATGAAAACAAGTATTTATTATCACATCAAGATTATTTGCTTCTTTGTACTTAATTCAGACCATTTCAAAAACATAAAAATAAAATATCAGTGAACAATACCTGAGCATTTGTTTTCGATGATTTTCCATTTCATTCAATAAAGCAAGTTTTTCTGACTCTTTATCCTGTTCCTTGGCCATCTGCTCTAAATCCTATTTCAAGAAAATAAAATACTTGAGACATCTTTGTAGCTCTAAATAGCTGAAGTTTATTAGAATAAGTGGATGGGTGACATTTAAAATTTATTTTTATGTAATGTTGGAAAAAAAAAGATTGTGTACATTAGTCTAACCAACTGAGGCTATTATACCATATAACAATTTAAAATGAAAGGATCAGAGACATAAAAATGTGTAGCAACTAACAGGAAAGATCTCTTTGGCTTATTAGACAATGTAATCCCATAATACAGAACAAACAAAATCAAATAAAACAACGGCACATAGTATAGATGTACAGTATTTACATTCATATTGGTAATTGATTTATTGGCCTTTGCAGGGTTATACTTTGTGCAGCATGACCAGTTTCATAAGATTAATTAAGTAATTGTGGTATGGGATTTGTGCCATTATTTCATGATTGTGACCTCAATAAAGGAAAAGATGTTTAGATGTAATATGTATACTTATATTCAACTAAATATTAAGTGAAGAGCTAGAGGGACAGCAGGTGATGATTTAAATACCAAAGATTCACAGGGCCAAGAGCTTTATAACTTTATAGTTATTGCCTTTTTAACAAAATAATGCAAAATGATGAAAAGGAAAAATTGTTATCTGAAATCAGTTCCACAGAGCATAAAGAAAATTTCATATTTATTATGACACTAAAAACAAGTTCTCTGTAACAGAGTGCACGTTTATGGTTACAGTACATGAGTTTGTTAAGGTATTCCCAGCCATTGTGAAAAAAACATGATCTACATTGTATGAGTTTGTGATGCACAGGATATTACATGTAGAATCAATAATTCAGTAAAAATACCTTCCTTTTATATCACAGACATGCATAAAAACAGTCTGTTTCATAAGAAAATAACTTAAGCATTGATGAATGTGCTCATTGTATGTGATTATAGAATGTTCTTTAATTTGCAAATGTTACAACAAATGACAAAACCATTTGATGTTCATCATAGAATTCATATAACAATAAAAGGTTAAGGGTTTCTAATCACCTCCAACTAATGCACAAAATCTTAGAAATGTAATGACATCTGATAATATTACCAGACAAGATGGGTAAAGAAGACAGCAATTGAAATGCTTTATGGTACAACAATGCATTTTGGATATTAAGTCCAAGAATATTATACTCAGATTTTACACTCTTTGCATTCATTACTTGTATATTTATTTCAAACTACTCTACAGCATTTTATAATAAAGCTAAAGGGTAATGAGGTCCCGATGTAAAAAAAAAGTCTTAAAATTTACACTTACAAAAATGCATCCATTTTGAAGTAGCAAAAGTTTTAATTTAAGACAACAGGAAATAATACATTTTATCATAGGTTCTTAGTACTGTTTTCTCAAGGTAAGGATATGTTTCTTGCTCACTTCTCTGCTTGCAGCAGGTGTCATGGATGGAGTTATGAGATCCCCCTCCACAGCATCAAGCTGTACTCTGCTTATTGCCCTACTTTTGTTTTTCCAATTTTGTTACTTCAGCGGTGATGATCTGCCATGTCTTGTAACAACAGACGCTCAAATCATATGGCTATTTTTTTCATAAATTGGCATATTTTTCGCCTATTCTGTGCTGTTAATTTACATAGCTTATGGAATGAGATTCATGCCAGCAGTGTATAAAAAGCACATATAAGAATTTCACTTTACTTTGTATAAATAAAAATAAATCTGAACTGAACTTACTCCACTGCATTGAATTTTTAATAAAATGTTTACATTTTTTAAAGAGCCAAACCACCTGCACGTCGCACTTTCTGTGGCATGTTGTGCACACAAAATGAAAAAAGGCACAGTGTGCACAACAATGAGGAAATTAACTGAATTGCTGCAAACCAGTTATAAAATTTTTTAACATATGAAGAGTCGCCCTTGCTGAGGATAGGACAATAAAAGAACCGAGGACAGTATTTTTGAGTGAGTAAACTCAATAACATACCCATATCATAAACACATGGGGAGAACAAGCAAACTCCATGCAGACCCTGGCATTGTGAAGCAGGAATGACAGTTCTGCACTACCACCCTGCCTATGTTAAAACATCTGTACTAAAACTTGTAAATGTTTAACCTGATTAAAACTAAATGTATGCCTATAACATCTGTTCAACTCTTGTCACTTAATTGCATACTACACAGGTGCTCAATATTTCTTTCACTAGCCCACCGAAGCACGTGCATGCATGATGATACTGGGTGGCAGCAGGAAATATACAGTATTTGTGAAATTTAGAAAAAGAGCTTCTAGTGAAGGTAAGTGAATCTTTTTTTCTGTTATTATTCTCTAGCTGCCTACAGAATGGAGACAGCAATTCACATCTGGGCATCAAAATTTAATGTCAATAATCAACCTCTAGTTTTTGATGGATCTTGGCGTTTTAGGGTCCCAGATGCCGAAAACACTGATATCTTGGTGATGGGTGTGTGTGTCTATGTGTCACAGTTTCTTGAGTATGGTCTAGAGTTAAAATGGCTGGACAGAAAAATACCAAACTCAAAACTTAAACCTGTTATGAGATGACGATGTGCAGATTAGTTTTTGAGCCAAATCGTGCAAAAGAAAGAGGCACTTTAAAGGAACCTTCAAATACCTCAATTCAACAATTAATTATGAATGCTTCTCGTCAATTGCTATTGTAATGACCTACTTTATGACCAGAAAGATCAGCTTCAGAGCGGTAAATAATTGCTGAAATGTTATAGAATACTTTGTGTAACTTGGTTCCTAGGGTGCAAAGACCACTGACGCTCATGTTTGAATTTTGTTCTTCTTAAAATGACATGGATACACTGTTTGTGTGTAATTTCAAGACATGGATCATCACTCAAAAACATTTTTGACTTGAAAAATGGACGTATTTGGTAACTTTTGATGCTTTATTTCACAATTGGACCCCAGTACCGATTAGCTCCATTATAAAAACACAAAAGCAGCATAGTTATTCTATAACATATATAAAATATGTTTCACTCTAGAGTGCAGTTTCATGTGGCAGACTACTATATACCTTGATTAAGAAATAATGTGGACTTCAAAAATACCAAACTTAGCCTTTAACCCTTAAACTGACAAGTGTTTACTTGATTAATATACAGTATTGTGCAATGAAACAAATTAAAGAATTTACAACACATATTCATGTGAAAAATAATGATGAAACTGAATTGTCAAATGGTTACCAACAACAGAGCCTCTTTTAATGCAGATATTTCACTAGTTATTAAATATATCTAACAAAACTGTGCTAACAGGTAGTAAGTCATATTACCTGTGGCAGTAAAGCACTGCTGGGCTTCTGTAATATATTAATGTAACATCTGCAGCTGATGTATGTAAGTAGTTGCTTGGAACACCTACATTTTAACTCTGTGGTGGATTGATGACAATGCTTTACATCAGACAGATTTGAGTTTCCATGTATTGGTCATCTTTGATTCTATTGGGATGCCTACTTTACATTAAGTATATTATTATAATGGTGCGTAATTTAACTCTCAACAGCCAAATGACCTGATTTATGGAATGTTCATTGTCATTATATGACTTGTGGCAATTAGACAAAAAGGCAATTATAACATAAGAATAGTACTGATAAAAACATTTACAAGCACCTAATAATACCAAGATATCAGTGATTGCTGAAAATCTACTTGTATTAGTTCTCTATGTTAAGAAACAGTTATTAACAATTGTGTGAGATTTACACTTAACCAGCATATCTGTGTCCCCATGTTCTTGTGTAAAAATGGATTTTTAAACACCTCTATTCAGTCAGCTCTTAAACTCTGCATTTTGAACTGAAAATATTCAGCTCCATTGATCATTCTTTGTAGATATATAGCCTAAATTCCTGAAATTAAGTTTAATAGTACTTTACAATACAGTGGTGTGAAAAACTATTTGCCCCCTTCCTGATTTCTTATTCTTTTGCATGTTTGTCACACAAAATGTTTCTGATCATCAAACACATTTAACCATTAGTCAAATACAACACAAGTAAACACAAAATGCAGTTTTTTAAATGATGGTTTTTATTATTTAGGGAGAAAAAAAATCCAAACCTACATGGCCCTGTGTGAAAAAGTAATTGCCCCCTTGTTAAAAAATAACCTAACTGTGGTGTATCACACCTGAGTTCAATTTCCGTAGCCACCCCCAGGCCTGATTACTGCCACACCTGTTTCAATCAAGAAATCACTTAAATAGGAGCTGCCTGACACAGAGAAGTAGACCAAAAGCACCTCAAAAGCTAGACATCATGCCAAGATCCAAAGAAATTCAGGAACAAATGAGAACAGAAGTAATTGAGATCTATCAGTCTGGTAAAGGTTATAAAGCCATTTCTAAAGCTTTGGGACTCCAGCGAACCACAGTGAGAGCCATTATCCACAAATGGCAAAAACATGGAACAGTGGTGAACCTTCCCAGGAGTGGCCGGCCGACCAAAATTACCCCAAGAGCGCAGAGACGACTCATCTGAGAGGTCACAAAAGACCCCAGGACAACGTCTAAAGAACTGCAGGCCTCACTTGCCTCAATTAAGGTCAGTGTTCACGACTCCACCATAAGAAAGAGACTGGGCAAAAACGGCCTGCATGGCAGATTTCCAAGACGCAAACCACTGTTAAGCAAAAAGAACATTAGGGCTCGTCTCAATTTTGCTAAGAAACATCTCAATGATTGCCAAGACTTTTGGGAAAATACCTTGTGGACTGATGAGACAAAAGTTGAACTTTTTGGAAGGCAAATGTCCCGTTACATCTGGCGTAAAAGGAACACAGCATTTCAGAAAAAGAACATCATACCAACAGTAAAATATGGTGGTGGTAGTGTGATGGTCTGGGGTTGTTTTGCTGCTTCAGGACCTGGAAGGCTTGCTGTGATAGATGGAACCATGAATTCTACTGTCTACCAAAAAATCCTGAAGGAGAATGTCCGGCCCATCTGTTCGTCAACTCAAGCTGAAGCGATCTTGGGTGCTGCAACAGGACAATGACCCAAAACACACCAGCAAATCCACCTCTGAATGGCTGAAGAAAAACAAAATGAAGACTTTGGAGTGGCCTAGTCAAAGTCCTGACCTGAATCCAATTGAGATGCTATGGCATGACCTTAAAAAGGCGGTTCATGCTAGAAAAACCCTCAAATAAAGCTGAATTACAACAATTTTGCAAAGATGAGTGGGCCAAAATTCCTCCAGAGCGCTGTAACAGACTCATTGCAAGTTATCGCAAACGCTTGATTGCAGTTATTGCTGCTAAGGGTGGCCCAACCAGTTATTAGGTTCAGGGGGCAATTACTTTTTCACACAGGGCCATGTAGGTTTGGATTTTTTTTTCTCCCTAAATAATAAAAACCACCATTTACAAACTGCATTTTGTGTTTACTTGTGTTATATTTGACTAATGGTTAAATGTGTTTGATGATCAGAAACATTTTGTGTGACAAACATGCAAAAGAATAAGAAATCAGGAAGGGGGCAAATAGTTTTTCACACCACTGTATGTCCTTAATGTAGCACACAGACCAAACACTGCACATATACCGTACCATGCTTATTTTAAACATTATAGTTTTGGTGGATCATATCTATCTATCTATCTATCTATCTAAACAAGGAACAGTCTAAACAAATGCATCCTCTCAGCCAGGACATTTAATTTCTAGCAAATATTTTGCAAGTATGCCTACAGAGTAACATAGGACATATTACTAACGAAACAAACTAAATTCCATGAAATATAAATAGCATGATGGAGCCAAGTAGAAGACATTTCATTATGATGTTAACAAGAAAATTCACCTTCAGACAGATTAAGTCCAGCTGCTCGTGACATTTTTAAATAACCTATGAGAGCAGTACCTTCATGGATTTCTTTAAAGTAAGCTGTACTGCTTAATATGCATTTTATGGTGTAATCTTACTGCATGTAGTGTACTTCACATTCCAGTGAGCAGTTTATTTTAGTGACAGAACGTCTTTGTGACAGGAATGATCTTTTCAAAATATAAGCAGCACTGTTTAAGAATGTTTAATGTTGCTGCCTCACAAATCTAACACTGTTCAAATCCCATGCCTGTCTATGTGGAGTCTGCATGTTTTTCCCATGCCTGCATGAGGTTTTCTCTGGGTTTTCCTCCCATACTCTCAAAGACAGAAATGTATAGCTAAATATCCTGTTTAAAAAACAGTCATGGGTGCAGCAGTGAGTGGGTCTTCATGCTGGACTGGTGCCCCATCTAATGTTGGTTCCTAAATTATGCACGATGCTATAAGTATAGACTCAGGCACCCCATAATGTGGAACATGATTACGTAGGTTTGAAAATGTTGTTTTATTCAAAATACAAAAGCCATTAAATTATTTTATATTCAAATAAGGAAGTATATTTTGAAACTCCATATTAATATAGTTGCAAATGTGGACAAAATCATTATATGCCATTTTCTTTCTTCTGGAGTTGATTATTTTTGTAAATATTCAATTACCTGAAACTGTTACATAGTGTGACATTAGTGACACTTTTTCAACAGCAAAATGCAAGTGACTAATTTTATTTATATCTCATTTCTCACCTACATATGTTTTGTAATTCTAAAAGCTATGCCATCAGAAAGCCAAACATTCTACTGAATAATAATGGTGATATTTCTTCTCCTGCCTTCTCGTTTTATTCAATGGATAAAGCAGTTTGGTCCAATCTATCCAACAAATGACTGTATCATAGTATGTCTGAATAATATTTGATAATATTTGATAAGCCCAAAATAACTAAAAATGAATTATGAGTTCAGTATAATCCTAACAGTAATTCCTTCAAATGTCACTTAGACTGCCAAGAACAAATATCATCCCTTTTTAAAGTTTCCACATTATTGCATATTTTTCATATTAAACAGAGAAATATTGTCAACCAAATTCTAATATTTCACACAAATCAGCCTCTGTGAACCAATAAAATAATATATGGTGATGAATAAAATATAACACTTCCACTTTCAGTTTTATGCTTTTGTATATAAGGATATAATTAACAGTTCATCAAGTCCTAAAATGAAATATGTCTCACTTCATGTTATAAACACATTCATAGATTCAACTTTGTCATTTTAACTCAACAGAAAAAAGAATAAGCTAATATGATGAAGCCATGTGAATATGAATTTAGAAGGTAATTTGAGACAGGAAGTGTTAAAATATTAGTATAAAAGAATGACCTTTGGCAGTGTGGTTTGGAACATTCAGGTTTATGTTATCACCATATTAAGAGAAAGCCAAATATGCAATGAACTTGGGGAAGTGATGCAATTGTTTCTGTTTATCAGTCTGGGAATGATTATAGGGTCATATTCACTGAACTTTATTTATTTATCAATGTTATTTTCTGTGTTAAAAGGCAATTGTTTGTTGAACTCAACTTAGTTGAGGTCTGGTGGCAATAACTCCAGCCAAGTGTTTCTTTGTTTGGTGTTCAGTATGTTACTGCATAGTGGAGTAATTTTGGTCCAGTCTTTGCTGCAGTACTGCTTTAATTGAGTGATGCTTGATTTGAATATTTTAGGCAAGAACCTCTCATTTCATATTTTTGTCACTCCTTTAAATGGGGTTTCATTCTAGGCTTTGTCTAGTACAGTCCAGAAACCTTCATTTAGTTTTCTTTAGATCTTTCACTATATACTGTATTTGCATGTGCTTCAGATCATTGGCGGTCTAAGTTTCAGCTCAGAAACTGATGCCCTCACAAGTTGTATTTTTTACTAATGACAATTCTTTCAGGTGCTGATGCAGCAAAGCACCTTCAAAACACTTCCAACACCATGCTTAAGTGCTGGTATGAGGTACTTATTTTAAAATGCAATGATTATTTTTCTTCACAGACAGTACGGCCCAGACAAGCAAAGAAAAAAAATTTTTGACTCATGCCTTTAGAACACAGGTGTCAAACTCCGGTCCTGGAGGGCTGCAGTGGCTGTAGGTTTTCATTCTAACCATCTTCTTCATTAGTGATCAGTTTTTTGCTGCTAATTAACATCTTTTGCCTTAATTTTAGTTAACTTGACTCAGGCCCCTTTGTTGTTTCTTTTTCCTTAATTAGCAGCAAAACAATAATGAGACACAAACCGAGCTGCCCACACAACCAGCTATCCACAATATCTGAAAATAAAGAAACGTGAAGGTCTCAGTAAGGCTGATCTCTCAGATCACCAAAACATTTTGATGGTGTTCTTAGAATAAACAGAAAATCAACAATTTTGGAAATGTCTGCTGTGGCAGAATGAGAGCAGCAACAAGCCAAGGAATTAATGAAAGAGTTTAATAAACAGCAAGAATCAGCTTCTCATTAAGAAACTGGTTGGAGTTTGAAGACCCAATTTAGCTGGTCACCTGTTGGCTCGTTTCACGTCTCATTTCTGTTTGGCTGTCATTTAATGAAGAAATGAATCAATTCAGAGCACTGAATCCTTAAAAACAGGGCTATTAAAACAAAGGGCAAATAAGTTAATTAGCAATGAAAACCGGTCACTGATTAGGAAAAGGGTTAGAATAAAAATCTGCAGCCCTCCAGGCCCAGAGTTCGACACCCCTGCTTTAGAATTTTGCTCCAAACACCTGAGGATCACTCACAAGCATTTAACACTTATGATAGTTCAAATTACCAGTAATTTTTTGGTTACCCTGCTACAGATACATTTTGTGCAGTATCTTGCAGTCATTAACACTGCTCAAAGCTCTTTGTGAGTTCATGGAAACTTGCCATTTCGGAGAGCCATATTCTATTGTATGTCTAATCAGTTTGATTCTGAATGTGCTTTCTTGGAGCCTCTGAAATGGCTTTGTTCCACATTCCAAGCACATAGACTATAGCTCAAGCAGCCTGTAGAATGTGTCTGTTAACTGCTTTACTACAGTATGTCAATAAAAGATGATGCTGGACAGTTTTTCATTAGGTGGGACTTCTCATAATCAAGCCTTCATGTTAACCAAAGTATTTCAACAATTAAGCCTAATTACCCTAATAATATGTTTGAATTCACCTTGTTATGTTACCTTGTTTGAGTTGATCCTATATATCATGCATTAGTTGTACCATTTACAGCAAACAAATTTAAGGAACATCTACTCTTCCACAATTGAGAAAAAAATCAAATGAGCCAGACTTTGTTTTCTATGCATTCCATATTTGCTTTAAAATTTACTAGAGGCAAGAAAATGGGCCACTTGCATTCCTAAGGCAGGTATTTCACATGCTGACATTGCCTGACACTATGGATTAAACCACTCCACTCTGTTCTAACAGCTGACATGTCTTCAGCAGACCAGCAGGAAGGATGACTGTCCAAGATCTGGTCACCCTCAAGTGACCAAACCAGAGCAGGACCGACATATCAGACCTGTCACCGATATACAGCTGTCGAAACTACTAGAAGACCCAGTTCCAATATCAGTAACTGGACTGTGAGGGACAGGCTCATCTGCTCACACCTCCTAGACATCTGAAACTACAAGAGGACAATGCCAGGCACCATATAGCTGTTGTGGCCATAATGGTCCTAAGGGATAAATACTGGTATGCAGGTGCTGCCTTGCCCTGGCTTCTCCCTGACCTTAACCCCACAAGGCACCTTTAGAACACCCTAAACTGCAATATCTGGGAATGTGACCCTCTGACTGCTAATGGCCAAGAGGTCTGCCAGGTGCTTCTGTACAAATGGGAGGAGATCCCACAACGGCAGATACTGAGGCTCATTAGCACTATGTGCCAGGGTCGTCAAGTAGTGTTAAAAGTTTTCAGTTGTAATTGTTTCCTGTTGTTTTGTTCATGTACTATTTGTTTTCCTATCATTCACTTTGTTAATAGTTATTTGAGTAATAAAAATATAAACTTCAGTACAACAACAAGTGTTGCATTTCTCTTTTCCATCAGTATATCTAAGACATTACGGAAAATGCTTTTACTTCAGCTGCTGGAAAAATCAGTATGTATTCAGCAATGCATGATTTGATTAACATTTGTTTGCAAATGTAAACTAAAAGCATAGCAGATTTTCAGCTTATATGTATTATGTAGACATTTTTATTGTTAATAATAGGGTAATATTTTATTTCAAAAGGTCCAGGGCCTCACTCTCATCTCCCAGATCTACCAGCTGCATTCAGCCAATATGTTTGCATGCTCTCATCCTATTGCACCCTAAAAATGGAGAGGTGAACAACAAAAGAAGTTAGGAGTAGAGAGACCAAAAAAGTATAGTGTATAAACACTCTAAAGTGAGTCAGATGTGTTCAGAATTGAGAGTGTGGGTCATACACTGTCTATTGTTCAGATGAAGCCCTGTGAAATCTTCAACAGCCACCAGAGGACATTACACTGCCCCTTCTTTAGTGACTGTGGCAGTAGTTAGTACAGCAACCTATACAGACAAACAATGAAATTACAAAACTGTTTAATAAGAAAATACACATAAACCTCCACAAAGTTGAGTGATTTTAGTGACAAAATGACTAAACAATCATAAGTACAATGCACATTTTATTTTTGACCCAAATTTCGCAAAACATCAGACTAGACATTACAAAGGAAACTGAGCCCAGCATCTCCGGTGCAGAGCTCTTAAAAATCAGGGAAAAAAATCGAGGTCTCACCTGTATTCTCCCTCTAAGCTGATGGAATTTTTCTTTCACTTTTGCATTTAGGTCTGCAAGTTCACTGTGAGGTCCTGGACATTCCCGGATATCCTACAGGAAAGCAAATGTGCCAATACATTTCACAATCCACCAAGATAAAAACATGAATAAAAATGCACAGTTTTTGGGTTATTACATCAGTGTATGAATCATTTAACCTGCCAGTGGTCAGAAATAACTAACATGCTCAGTGTACGTATGGACGGACGGACAGACAGCACTTTTTCTCCAAGGGTAAATTTGACTTTTCAAAGAAGCTCAATAAACAAATTATATATATATGTGTATAATTATATATGTAAAATGCAAAGTTGACACACTCACTCACTCATAAACAAAAACACTATGTATTTAAAGAGCTGACATATGCCAGAAGTGTACATTCTAGGGTAACAGTTATCTGCTAAGAAAGGACATTTCAGGGTTTCAATATATAGAGGGAAAAACAACCCCCACAACAGAAAAACTAAATATCCCAAAATTAAAAAAATGCTTTGATAGATTTAATTGAAATTTTGTGATGTTACAGAAAAAAGAAAAGTAGCTGACCCGTGTTTCTGTATTTGTCAATATTTGTTGATAATAATATGGTAGTGAGTAAGTTATGGTAACTCACTGCAAGTCTTCTTTTGGCTGAGCACTGAGAAGTAATCGCAGTGAGAAAAACGGCTCACGCTGCATGCAAATGATGGCCATCAGCAGAATTAAAAGGCGAAAGGTCAGTAACACTCAAGTAAGACATGGTTAGCAAGTACGCTCTAAATATTTGAGTGTAGGTGCCAGGCGCTGTGGCTGTGAGCATAGGTGGGATGGAGAGAGTAGTAAAGGATGAAGTGGCCTCCTTGGTACATATAGTACTTCCTATTCTGTCTGTTCCTTCCTACTCCTCGCAATGCAGTATAAAATACATACAAATTCACCTGAGGGGTTCAAGGATGGGCAGTGTGCCCCTCGGACTGTAGATTGTGCTTATATAGAAAAGCAGGGGCTATGGAATCCCCCTTGGTTGTAAAACTTGGTGTAAGTGCCAAGGTTAGAGCCTGATAGCCTGCAACGTTTCAGTTCACACACCACAAAAGGGGAGAACCTACTTAAAACCCTGAGTACAACAAAAGCCAGGAGAGAATGCATGCCTTGGTCAGTTTAAACACTTGTGCAGCTCAGTAAATTGGTCATCCATGGCCAGAACAGAGGAAGCAGACATTGTGCATAGTTCACAATATTATTTCTTTTTACTTGTTCTTTTCTGTAAAATGCTTAAAACATTCAATTCATTGCTTGGCCACGTAAATGGGCATTCTGTAAAACACCAATGCTGCAAGTAATAAGTTAAAGTAAATCACAATTCAGTGTTTGAACTTCATTGTCTGGCTATGTCATTAAAGATAAAGCCATGACAATACAATTGAAAAAATATATATATTATAGTACTGCAGTGAGCTATAAAGCTCCTGTGAACTAATAGTATTACCCTGGAGAAAAAAATCAAACATTGTATACAGAAAGTACTCAGTTAGTTACACAGTACTTCTGATGCACCTGATTAACTGACAGCATTATAACCGAGGTCACTGTCTTAGGAAATTACCCAGGCTGAAGCCGAGTGACACAGTATGTGTGTGTGTGTGTGTGTGTATAAAATGACAAAGTACAAATTCACTCCAAAATGACAAATAAGAAAGTAAAATAAAAAGAAAGAAATCTTCTGACTTGGCTAAAGATAAAATTGAGCATTCACAGATAAAGTTCTAAAGGTGTACTGTCGTTGGCCTGTGTGTGTGTGTGTGTGTTCTTATATACATTGTTAGAATAGTGTATTTATGTAATGTTGCGTTCATTTTCGGCAGGGGGTCCCTCCAACCCCCCGGCTCTAAAATTAGCGCATAGGTATCAATAACACTGAGTTTAAACTTGAAATAGACTGACACAGTGTTCATTGACACAAAAAGGTAAGAATTTCATTGTATTATGTCCACGTGACGACAATCACCCTACAAAGACCCCATTAAAGTTTGTGAATTTCCCATTGGGATTAATAAAGTATCTATTTATCTATCTTAAAAGGGGTCACGGGGTCGAACCTTACCCCTGCAGCACCGCTCGCGAGGCACCAATAACATTCATACTCGGACAGAGCCAAACTTGGCATGGCCAGTTAACCTAACATGCACATCTTTACAGACTGGAAAGATAAACCCACGCAAACACGGCGAGAGCGTGCAAACGTCACGCATTCTCTAAATGCATCTTAATGTGGTTAACCTTACATTGTTAATGTTTTCTGACGTATATAACTGGGTTTATTTGGCACTATTCTAAAGTAATTTAACATTAACATAATATATGGCTTTTAAATTCCCTTCTTCCAGGCTGCCACGGCGGCATTCAAATTATTTTTTTCACCTCGTTTCTATCGTTACGTTACATGCGCATATTGGTCATGACACCGCGGTAAAAACTGCACCATTCATTCTAGTCTGCCGCCGTAGCTGCTCGCGAAGTGGGGTGTAGGTGTTGTACCTGAATCAGAGCTTTAATTTCTAGATCATATTTTACGATTTCCTGACTGCATATTTGGACGTGGACATCCTTGGACGCAGCCATGTTGGATCGTACTGTACGCCAACCGAGGAATGTCACGTGAGGTGAGTTACGGCAAGCCTAAAGGAACAAAAAGGCGAACAACTTAGACGTGCTTCAAGACCGAAACGCGTTGAAATCGCTTCAGTTTTTTTTTTTTTTAATTAAAGGAACGCTTTGAAAACACATCAGATCTCAATGGAAAAAAATCCTGCTGGATATCTCTACTGATATGGACTGGGTAATGTGTTAGAAGCGAAAGGATGCCACATCGTGTGATGGAAATGAAAATTATCAACTTACAGAGGGCTGAATTCAAAGACACCCCGAAAATCAAGATGAAAAAATGATGCGGCAGGCTAGTCCATTTTGCCGAAATTTCATTGCAACAACTCAGAATTGTACTCAGTAGTTTGTATGGCTGCCATGTGCTTGTATGCATGCCTGAAAACATCGGGTCATTCTCCTAATGAGATGACGGATGGTTTCCTGGGGGATCTCCTCCCAGATCTGAACCAGGGCATCACTGAGCTCCTGGACAGTCTGAGGTGCAACCTAGCGGCGTCGAATTTCCCAAAGGTGTTCTATTGGATTTAGGTCATGCGAGTGTGGGCGCCAGTCAATGGTATCAATTCCTTCATCCTCCATACTCTCGCCACATGAGGCCTGCCATTGTTGTGCACCAGGAGGAACCCAGGACCCATTGCACCAGCACAGGGTCTGACAATGGGTCCAAGGATTTCATCCCTAATGGCAGGCAAGGTTCCATTGTCTAGCCTGTAGAGCAGGCATGCGCAACCTTTCCGCTATTGACGGCCGCACTACAGACTTTTTACTTTAATAACGGCCGCCAGTAAGTCCAAGTAAACTTAATAATGTTTTATGATTTATGTAAAAATTTACAGATTACACATTAAAACAGAGTATGATATATCTGACAATATTCAATTTACTGGTCTACATATGTAAAAAAATGTCTACGAAACGTCATATAGGACAAAAAACCTTTACAGCAATTGTTTCAGGAAGTTTGGAAAACATCGCCATTAATGGCTTCCTTGCTCTTGCATGTTTGCAGACAGACTTGCAAAGTCAGGGGACTCGCTGGAGACCATTAGCCGTATTCCAGACTCTAGATTGCTGTCTACCAATCGGGTTCGGTACTTGTTTTTCAGATATTTCATTCTGGAAAACGCTGCTTCGCACAAATAAGTGCTTCCGAAAAGAACGAGAATGTTCCTGGCCAGTTCTCGTAGTTGTGGGTATTCTACTGCTGATTTCCACGTATCCAGCAGGTCGCTTTCTTCCGTAAACTTTTTCACAAGCTGCTCATTGTTCTTCAACTCTACTAGCTCCATTTGTAGATGTAACGGTGCACTCTCTGTCTCCACCAGATGAGGAGAAGCAACGAGTCTTATTGTTGCTGAAATCTTTTCGAAATCTTGAAAACGGTTAGCGTTTTATTTTCAAAAAAATTATATTTTATATATTGATGTTGGAGTGTCGGCTGCAATCTAAGCCTGAGAAATTTGCAGATTTCCACACTAAGTCTGTGTACCATTTCTGCACGTGTCTTCTTGACCCTTAGGTCAACTCATTAGCACGTCCGAGGCGCGGGGATTCAAGAGCTAGCTATAGGAGATGGCAGTGCTACATCGAATGCTACTTCCATTTGTTTATCCACGCTGCACCATCTCACCCCATTTCTCCCAGGAAATGCGGAGTAAGCTCGAGAGTCCCTAGGCCTCGATGAATATATAAAGGGCAACATTTTGGTCAACATACCGACCCGGCTAAGGAAGGTTCTGCGGTGTTTGAGATTCTACACTTGCAGGAGTCTAGAGACCCCAGAGTCCAAATCGGCTTTCGGCGTCACCATACCGACCCGGCCGACAAAGATTCCGCGGCGTTGAGACCCCTTACTCGCTGGAGTCCAGAGACCCTACACCTGCACGGCCGCCATTACGTACACTTTAATATACACGTCCACGGCCGCCAAAGTCCTTGCCCACGGCCGCATGCGGCCGTACGGCCACAGGTTGCGCACAGCTGCTGTAGAGGTCTGTGTGTCCCTCCAGACCATCACTGACCCACCACCAAACTGGTCATGCTGAACGATGTTACAGGCAGCATGACATTCTTCATGGCTTCTCCAGGCTCTTTCATGTTTGTCACATGTTCTCAGGGTGAACCTGCTCTCATCTGTGAAAAGCACAGGGCGCCAGTGGTGGACCTGCCAATTCTGGTATTTTATTGCAAACGCCAATCGAGCTCCACGGCGCCGGGCAGAGAGCACAGGGCCCACTAGAGGACGTTGGGCCCTCAGGCCACCCTCATGAAGTCTGTTTCTGATTATTTGGTCAGAGACATTCACACCAGTGGCCTATTGGAGGTAATTTTGTAGGGCTCCATTCTGGAGAAATTGGACTACCTGTGCAACCTCTGTAGGTTCCAGGTATCTCCTCATGCTACCAGTAGTGACACTGACTGTAGCCAAATGCAAAACTAGTGAAAAAACAGTGAGAAAAGTTGAGGAGGGAAAAATGTCAGTGGCCTCCACCTGTTAAACCATTCCTGTTTTGGGGGTCGTCTCATTGTTGCCCCTCTAGTGCACCTGTTGTTAATTAACACCAAAGCAGCTGAAACTGATGAACAACCCCCTCTGCTACTTAACTGACCAGATCAATAACCCAGACGTTTCATTGACTTGATACTATACTCTGATTAAAAAGTGTTCCTTTCATTTTTTGAGCAGTATATATACATCTACATTAGCAAACTTGAACATTGATGAGAGACCCCCCAATCCACCCTGCTCTCCAAAAGAGTGCTGAAACACCAAGGGAATGCGCCATTCCCAATACCCATGGCTACTGCTCCCCAAGTGCTTTTTGCAGCACCATATGTGTGCCACAGAGTTCAAAAACTCACTCTTCTGTTTATGTGTAACAACTTGCTGGATGCTGGGATAAAGAGTTATGTCAAAAATGAACACATCATGAGGAACAAGACGCCGACAACTGGGTTAAGACCCTAATACCATCAAATCTAAGAAACAACCCTGATATTGGACAAGATCTTTCAGCTGTGAGTCTCTAACACTTCTAATACTCTGCCTGTCCTTTCTGCGGATGCTGTTTTGATTTTAAGCTAACTTTTTCTTCAGAGTGCAGAGTGCTTTGTTCTCCATCCGTGATCCCTTGACATAGCAGATATGGAGAAAATGATTATTCTTTTATAGTTTTTGTTTAATTCCTTGTTCGTTTTCAGCACTGTTGCAGCCAGTGCCGGATGCTCGTTCCTGCTCATCTCTTCCATGTTCTCATACACACCGCCCTTCTAAACATGGAAACTTCCGCGTCACATTGAACATTAGCTCCTTGCGCATGTGCAACTTGGCAAATTCTTGGTTAACCATGCGAGGAATGTATGAGTCAAGTTCACACATATCAGAAAGAACCAGCCATTTCCGGGTCTGTAGCTTTTCTCAAAAAGTGCTTGTATTCAGGCTGGCACACTTGCTATTATATATTTTCCTTAAAAATTAAGCATTGCACAAAACAAACAAATAAAGTGAGTGTTTAAAAGTAATGCACAAAGAAGTAGAGCTTTAGATGCAGGATGTAACTCAAACATCACCACAGCCTCACTGAAGCATTTCCAGAATGTTACAGCAGTTTCCAAACAGATTGGATAACATTCTGAGACCAGCTTAGTCTTGGTTTGTAGGGGCTGGAGCCAATCCTGCACCCAGGGGTGGACTTAGGTGGGGCTTACCTAGCTTTTCTTAGGTGTTCTAATGTTAATAGGCACTACATTAGAACAGTAAGCAGCGTGACAGTGTGAGATAAGTGGAAACTATAAAGCAAGAAAATTAAAAAGAAAGAAAAGTACTGACTTGGCTGTCACAGTCACAGTGAAACATTATACTTGATAGCCATTAAAGCACACTATGCCATGTCAAATATTAAAAAACAACTGTCTATTTTGAGAGAGAGTGAAAGAATGAGGGAAGGAGGAAAATATTTTAAAATATTATTCTGGCACTTGGTTATTTTCACAATATAAGGTATTTTCAGCTTTTGAGGTAAAACTAAGAAAAATGGATATAAATAAATGTAAAGAATAAAATTACAACACCTTAGCAGGTTTAGTGATTCACCCGTTTTCAGGCTCTGGGCACTTTTGTTAAACTACCAATAAACTTCACCAGTCGCTGAGTAGAAAGATGGCAGACTGAGCGCTCATACAAGGTCCAGTTTGTTTGGATCTCTTCATCGTCAAACAAGCTATCCAAATCACATGAATTCATGTCAATAACATTTCACTCGGGTATATACAGAGCACTCCAAAATGTTTGGGACAAGGATGCATTTTTTCCTTGATTTGATTTACCCCTCTGCTCTACAGTTTAAAATTACAAATCAAACAATTCAGACGTAATTAAAGTGCACAAAGCAGCCTTTCACTTAAGGGTATTTGCATACACTTTGGTCATACTATGTAGTAATAACAGCACTTTTTATGCATGGTCCACCATTTCAGGGCACCACAATAGCAATGACAGGTATATTAAAGCAGTCCCATTTAATACTTTGTTGCATATCCTTTGCATGCAGTGACTGCTTGAAGTCTGCACATCATGCACACAAGCCCTCATCCACATGGCGAATGTCTTCATCAGAAAAGACTGATGGATTATGTTGCCTGCTGTTGCTGTGCATTTGGATATCAGCTGTGGATCTGCACGTGCCATATGTAATAAGTGTATAGGTTTAATATGTTACTGTGCTCTGTGCAAGTATGTTTCATAAGTCTACCTTTTTCTACTCACATGCACAATGCAAATCTGGGACTGATTGTTTCTTTTAGTGGGCTCACATTGTTTTATTCTTGTTATAATTACATTGTATCTATTTTCTGATTTTTTTATTGTTTAATTTTTATACATATTTTATAGATATTTTACTCTTTATCCTTTGGCTTTGGTTTGTTGGCACCTGTAAAACTTTGTTTCTTTGTTGGGTTTGTAATGTGTTGTTGTAAGACATGTGGGATAATTAAAAGTGGGTACTAAATTATTTCAAAGGAACATTTTACATATATATATATATATATATATATACACCAAGAGGTTCGCCCCCTGCTCGCTTCGCTCACCAACCCTTCTGGCCTGCGCTACATGCCAGCTACTTCAAGTCTCTGCCACTCACGTTGTGAAAAGGGGTGCTGAACTCACCCCAAGGAGATGCGGTCACTCCTCCAAACCCCCTCTTAAACGGTGATACAATGGGAAACAAATAGGTTTTTTTTTTTAACCTCCTCTTTGTTCGATCAGTTGCTGGATTGCTGCTGCTGCTCCTGTGCCGTGCTGTGCCGTGTGATCTTTATCTTGCATGGTGCTTCGAACATTTTAAAGCCTGTACAGCAGCTGTGTTACTCTTTGTCTTCTATTTCCGGCCTCGGGTGTGGTTAAATCTCTAGGCACAAAGTCTCGTCTTGCAAGACGTGAGTTCTTGATATTTTTTAGTTTATAATTTAAAAACGGAATAAGAATCAGAAAATCTAACATCACATTAAAGTTTGATACATTCTGAAAAGAATGATACCAAACACGCAGTGGGTAGCGCTGCTGCCTCGCAGTTGGGAGATCTGGGGACCTGGGTTCGATTCCCAGGTCCTCCCTGCGTGGAGTTTGCATGTTCTCCCCGTGTCTGCGTGGGTTTCCTCCGGGCGCTCCGGTTTCCTCCCACATTCCAAAGACATGCAGGTTAGGTGGATTGGCGATTCTAAATTGGCCCTAGTGTGTGCTTGGTGTGTGGGTGTGTTTGTGTGTGTCCTGCGGTGGGTTGGCACCCTGCCCAGGATTGTTTCCTGCCTTGTGCCCTGTGTTGGCTGGGATTGGCTCCAGCAGACCCCCGTGACCCTGTGTTCGGATTCAGCGGGTTGGAAAATGGATGGATGGATGATACCAAACATATATATGTAGGTTTTAAAATAAGTCCGATTTAAAACGTGACATAAAAACGCCAGATAAAATTGTTGCACAAAATCATTGCACTTTTAGGCTTAGGATTTTATATATAGAGAGTATATATATATTAGTCATTTCCAACCTGTTATATCCTAACACAGGGTCACGGGGGTCTGAGATATATATTATATATTGTGAATTAATTTTACTTATGTTTTTTTTATTGTAATCCTGTTTGAGTTGTCAATTTGGTTGGGATGTATTTCTTCACCTTATATATGTTTTTTTCCTGTGCAAAGTTTGCTTTTTCTTTATTATAAACAATATACATAGAGTGAAATTATATACTTTGATAAGTTGGTTCTTTTCTATTCTTTGATTGAATTATTTTTCAGTATGTAGAATTTTGGTTAAGTTTCTGCTTACTCTGTTTTGTCAAACTACCCATAAGCCATCACAAATGTGTCAGCTACCATCCATTGCATTACTGTATTTTCAAATTGCCTTTACTTTTTGATTTACCTTCCTGTAATATTCACCACTTTTGAGGTTTAATATGTTTGTCAACTCAAAGTGCATTAAATAATGGCTCAGTGATATGAAGTGTCATTTAGCTGGTTTGGCTCCTTTTCCCTACTTGATCAAGGGTGCCGTCATTTCTCACTTTCTTGAATTGTTGTGTACGGATGGGTCAAAGTTCCCCCCATCAAGTCTTCTTTTATAAATCTTGACTTTTGCGTGGAAAGCTGCATACACACATTTTGAGCTTTATTATGTGCATGGGCGAGTTTTTAAATCTGATCCCAGATTTTGAGGGGGCTTGCACATGTAAAGTTTAATCATTTTGCAAATGGACATCCCTTTCTTCTCCACATTCCTTCACCTAGTCTTACCTCGTTTTGATTGTGATAAAAAAGGTGATAGATAGATAGATAGATAGATAGATAGATAGATAGATAGATAGATAGATAGATAGATTAACCCCAAGGGGAAATTCACATACTCCAGCAGCACCTTACTGATACAAAAAACAATTTTAAAGATTGATAATAATGCAGGTAAAAACAGACAATAACTTTATATAATGTTAACGTTTACATCCCTGGGTGGAATTGAAGAGTCGCATAGTTTGGGGGAGGAACGATCTTCTCAGTCTGTCTGTGGAGCAGGACAGTGACAGCAGTCTGTCGCTGAAGCTGCTCCTCTGTCTGGAGATGATACTATTTAGTGGATGCAGTGGATTTTCCATAATTGATAGGAGCCTGCTGAGCGCCCGTCGCTCTGCCACAGATGTCAAACTGTCCAGCTCCATGCCAACAATAGAGCCTGCCTTCCTCACCAGTTTGTCCAGGCGTGAGGCGTCTTTCTTCTTAATGCTGCCTCCCCAGCACACCACCGCGTAGAAGAGGGCGCTCGCCACAACCATCTGATAGAACATCTGCAGCCTCTTATTGCAGATGTTGAAGGACGCCAGCCTTCTAAGGAAGTATAACCGGCTCTGTCCTTTCTTACACAGAGCATCAGTATTGGCAGTCCAGTCTAATTTATCATCAAGCTGCACTCCCAGGTATTATATATAAATAAACATATATAGCATAAACATTTAGCGTAAGGTAGTATCAACTCCAATTTGGATGCCAGTTCTTTTAAGGTTGATAAATTGGCTGTCAGCTGATTTGCAAAAGGCTGGTGTTCCATCCAATAGATGTTCTCATATTGATTCCATCAGGTTAGGCCACAATAGAACAACTATCTTCTATCTTCTTCTACTTTTCAGTGCATCATACGTAACGTGATAATGGTGTGAGGTATAAATCACGTAGACCAGCGTTTCTAGCATCAGTTGGCATTTAGTTAAGCATTGCAAAGGGAGAATCTGTGTCCTTAGTGACATTGAACATGGTATGATAGTTCTGTTTGATCTGTTGAAATGACCATTTCATGCACAACCACTTCAAAGTATTATTGATGGTGCAAAAAGCAAAAGAAGTTTAGGTGAGCCTGTGGATGAAAACAACTTGTGGATCAGAGGGTACAAAAGAGAAGAGTCAGAACCGTACAGGTAGACACACGTCCAATTTCCTTGTTGTGGAGAACATGATTTGGGAGTACATCACTTATCAGACTTTTGTCTCAAATGGGTTACAGCAGCCGAAGACCATGTCAGGTGCCAATGTTGTCAATGAAAAGCAAGAAAAGATGCATTGAAACTGGACAACGAAGGAGTGGGGAAAAGTCACTTTATCAGAAGAATCCAAACGGCTTTTGCTTTGTGCTGATGAAGTAACCAGAATTTGGTGTGAGTGCCATGATTACATGGATCCACCCTGTTTAACGTCAACAATTAAGGCTGGTGGAACAGTGGGGTGGTGTGGTGAATGTTTTCCTGGCACATATTAGGGTCCCCTGATGGCTACTGAAAAACACCTGAACAAAAAGGCATTTTTGAACATTAATGCTAAGATTAACCCTTAATGGGTACAATTTATCCACTCTCTGATGGACACTTTTTGCATGATGCTGCACCATGTCAAAAGGAAGGGAAACATGACAGTGAGCTTATGAAAAAGATGGGAGGGAATATTATTTCCAAAATAAGGTTATCAGCTGCTTGAGTGTAAGCCCATCAAATACTTTTTTTTTTTAAGTTTAGCCAAAGGATTAGGAGCATCTAAAAAGAAGCTTTATCCTCAGTGAGACATGGATGAGGAACATTATCAAGGAATGATTTGATATTGGGAATAGTTCAGCACTAGAGACAATAGTCAATAGTTCAAAACAGAAAATCTAATTCATTTACATCTAATGTAATTTTATTACGTGGTGTAGAATCAATACCAGGTCCCAAGGTATCATCCTACTTTTAGTAACCTACTCCAATAGGATTACTGAAAGGTTAAAAAATAATCTGGAAATATTTGGCAATGTGGTCCTCCATGGTCTCAGACTCTGGTCTTGAGAGGGTATCAGTTCCATTTAGGTAAAGGAGGCCCTGGCAAAAAATCAACTGAACAACCATAATCCTGAGGAGAGGATGCATTCAAAAACGTCTGCTTACTAAAACATGTATCCACATTTTGGGTAACTTGTTTATCTAATTCTCATTTTGTTTAAAGATCTGTAAGCTTTCACTGACAAAGAAAGGACAATACAGAAAATCAGTCAGCAGACGTAAATTCTTCATCCTGGCGCTGCATGTGAAATGATCCCCTTAAGCTAAAGACAGTCTGCAAGTTCAAGATGTGCACTTATTGAGGAGGACTCACTTTTTTATTACTTATAAAATATGAACATGTCTGCAGGAGATGTACCTTTGAGTGCTTGCTCCATCAAATCCAAAATGATAACTTTTTTATTTGATATTTTTTCCTGCATGTTGTAGCACTACTCCTTTTGGTTCAAGCTAGTGTAATGTTTAATTATTGCATGTATCATTGCAGAAAATCAGACTCATATTTTAGTACCATTCTAGGTAATAAAAACAAAAAAACAGACTTGGTCAGATTTGTTTCTAATGTTTATTTTTATATTAAAAACAAGAATGGAATCAAACTAGTATGGTTTACAAGCAACTGTGGTACCAACACCAGGCTGATCCAAAGCTGTGGAACAAAATAAAATTAAAAACAGAAACAGAAGAATGAGGCACAATTACAAACTGATCTTTAACTCTGTAGGATTTTATTTCATTCAGCACCTTTAATTCGGTTTTACACACATATCCAGTGATTTCCTTTAACTGTGCCTCTGCCAAAAAGGAAGAGAAAAAAAGCACAACATGTAACTAACATAAAAATGAAACCACTGTTAATAGATCGTGCCCAACAAGCATATATGTGAGCTACACTTATAGACATGACTGTTATGATCAAGTTATTGTCTAGTTTCAGCAGGATTATACAACTGCAGAGTTGCGTAAAATGTCACTGAAGATCTATAACAGAGCACTTAGCAGTGAATGAAACACGGCCTTCATAATGAGATATATCGGTACACCCAGGGAGAACACAAAACAGACTATGCAGCTACACAGTTCATGCTAGTTGTCAGTATAGTCTGCCAGACACGTCTGAGGGCACACATTATTTGCACAAAAACTTTTTGACCTGTTATGCCGACTCACTGTACAAGCTGCACGATGTTACCAGCAATTACACAAGTTCTATGGACAGTAATCTGGGCTTTGTGCAGAAGGAAATGTAACTCACTGCAGAGCTGTATACCTTCCCACATGTTTAAACTTTGTTTTTCTTACAGGTGGTCCCTATATGCAGGTATCAGATTTGAATTTGGTATACCCACACTAAACCAATCAAGAAAATGTACAGGAATTCTGCCCGGTTCAGAAGGAGCAAACCTAATTTAGTTTTACTCTTTTTTAAACAATTCAAGCGATCCCATGCTCCTTAATATTAAATTGGTACAGAAACAGCTAGCAGGATTGTCTTTTTTTTTTTTTTGAAAGAGCCAAAGTGGTTACAAGTTGAGGCGCAATGACCAGTTTATGTGACTATTCAATGTTGTTACGGTATATCTAGCCATTGCAGAGGTTAAGCAATGCATTTCCACAAAACCTGTTTTTTTAATATAAATAGTTTGAATTTGAAAAAACAAGCCAAAATAGTTCAAAAATACACAATTTTCAGCAAGTGTATTGATTGGTCA
Source organism: Erpetoichthys calabaricus (assembly GCF_900747795.2). Lineage (NCBI taxonomy): Eukaryota > Metazoa > Chordata > Cladistia > Polypteriformes > Polypteridae > Erpetoichthys > Erpetoichthys calabaricus. The sequence continues at coordinate 12,889,527 of NC_041404.2, forward strand.
ACAAGAAAAACAACACACCGATCAAAAAATGATTCACTTTGCTAAATGATTTGAGGTTGACGCAATGCAACCTTTCATTAAGTGGAGTCAACATTTCCAAGCAGAAATTCGGTTCTTTTGTACCTGTCTGAGAACTTGCTTCTGCTGCTGTCCCTTAGCTAAATGTAACCAGTCACTGTATCTCAGCTGTACAGATACGAACATCTTTCCGATTCAACTCCTGTATCGTACACATCTACATTTGCAGTTGAAGTACAATTAATATTTTTTTGAAAAAAGAATAAAGAAAGCTGAAAACTATATGGCATAAACATAGTGGTACAAACTAGTAAAAAAGGCAAAAAAAACTGATCCATTTCCAGACTTGTGCAATATTTTACAGACCTAGATCTAAGTATAAAAGAAATACAAAATACCTGGTTACAGCAAACAAAAATAAATTACACAGAATACAAATGAGAAGCAAGTTCAAAATGGTTCTGAATCAAACAGAGCAGACACTCTTTGGATAGTCTTGTTGACTACGAGGCTGGGCACCAGGTACCAGATAGAGTACTGAGTAGCAGTAAGAAATGGGCCTCGCTTGCTTTTTAGGTAACCGGTACACAAATAACCAGCAATCAAAGCACTGTGCATCTTAGGCTTGTTTCAGGAGTCCTTCGGCTTGGACAGAAATGGATGGCATGCAGGCCATTCTGCTTTGGGGACCTGGATGGGCCCACACCTCATTTCCAAATCATTTAGATGGAAGACTACATTTTATATTTAGTTGTTTTGCTTAGTTATTGAAACAGGACTACTTTGAACTTCTCACTGTCCCGCGTGTGTAAAACTGGATCTTAGAAGTGAGATAATTTGACCTAAGCAATTTAAGTTTCAAAAAACATGTCACAAACCTTAAAAATACAATTTTAATTTTTACATTTTAATGGTAAGGCACCTGATAGAGCAGGCTTCTTTGTAAGGTTTACTGTATGTTAAACCAACTGTGATGTTTCACTGTTAATTACTTACTGCATGTTAATTTTATTATATATATATATATATATATATATATATATATATATATATATATATATATATATATATATATATATATATATATATATATATATATAGGTGAACAAGAGATGGATTCCATCATAAAAAAGTAAATGCACATTATGACCTGTGTTGCTTTCATATGTTCAGTCTCAATGATCTATACGGTTTGGAGGTTCTTGCCAAAAGAACTCTTTATGTTTAGCCAAAAATGAAGTGCACTATGATACACATAGAACAAGTGCTGGCAGTGCTTTGTCACTTTTCATGTGGTACTTTTGATAGTTGACATTATGAAAATTAACAGCACAAGGGGAAAAACATGATCAGGTATGCAATAATGAATCATGTTATGAAACAGAATATTCAAGATGCATTTTTTACCTACAAATTATCAATGACTGTGGAAGGAAAAAGTCTAAAGCATGGGTTAATATTGACAAAAAAATTCCAGCATCAGCTTCAATGAGCAGAAGAAACACAATCAACTAAAAGATAACAGATAATGTAAGCTTATGATAAATCAAACTATTTAAGCATCTTGCAAGGGAGGTTGTAAAATAAAGCTGCCTTTTTAAAACAAATGTTTTTCACCTCTTCCTCCACAAAGATTAAAATAGATATTGTCACGCATGCACATTTGAGGCTTTCCTTCTCCCACAGTCCCAGGTAACTGCCCAGTGACAGAAGCTGACTCTACCTCTCCTAGTCTAGCCGCTATAAAGTTGAGGTGCTCCTGGCTGGGATCATCTCATACCAGAGAAAGCTACCCAGAGGATATGAGCTTCTATCTGAAACACAACCTCTCTACAGAACTTTATCATCAGCCCGGCTGAGCTAATTTGCCTTTGTTTATTTAATAATAAGAATAATACATTTTATTTATATAACACCTTTCCCATGTGTTTATTTATGCCATCGAGCACCTGTTCTTTTTGGGACTTTGCAAATATTAAAAGGGGTGACACAGTTGGTGCCCCAAGATTTCCTTTTGTGAACACTGTGTTCCCTTGGTCAGCAACAATATAAAAATCCTCATGTTCCGTACTAAATCTGCAATCATTTTACATTATTAAGACATAAAGGCCTTACTCAAGAAGAAAGTTCTGCAGCCAGAATTAGGCTTTGGAAGAATAAAGGAAAGCTGATGGGAGAGGCTTGCTTACGCCCATCAGAAACAAAGATAATGGGTGATTCTAGTCCTTTTTTTCTAATTAATTTTACAGGAAAATACTTTTCTTTGATGGGCTACTACAACTTTAGCACAGCAAACATTCACTTGAGTAAACCATAGTGAAAGCAACACGTCTTAATTTGTGCTGGACTTTTTTTGAGGAATCCATTGTTAACTGCAAAATTGTGGTATTGACAGCCCATCCCTTTAAAAGTACAGCACTCAAGAGACTAAATTCTCATTTCAAAATATTAAGACAACAGCAAAGGGTGCACCATGATGTCTTTATCAAGAACATTGCATGTCTAACCTAAGTTAGAAAAAATGTCACAGGTTCCTAACTCAAGTCAAAAATTATCAACTAATTAATATACACTCCCGCCCAATGTCTCTTAATAACACTTGTAGGGTGCCAGTCTAGCAGTAGTTACAAGCACGGCTAACTGTAAGAAGGACAAAAAGAAAGCTCTGGCCTTGTGTTTAGAGAACAGATGTCTAAAAACACAGTTCTGTCTCACTCACAGGACAAAAATCTGCATAGTGCTCAGCATTGGCTTTACAGACAACTACAAATGAAACATAAAAGCGTGCCAGAAAAAAAAAAATCAGTTGTGTCTCCTGTTATCCTTCTTCAGGATATAGCTATAATATACAGTATTTACTATGATAAAATAAAGTAAAATGTGTACTTTTTTTTCTTTTCTTAAATTCAATAGAGGAAGCAGATATCTGTTACTGATACTGAAGTACAACCCTTTCTAGACTGTTTAAATGCCACAGAGTCCCCTGGTTATAATGTAAAGCTGCACAGCTTGCATTCGTCTTGTTAAAAAGTAAAAACTCACAAGAACATTTTACTAGTACTTGGTGACCACATAAGACAATACTACTACTACACAGCTGCTGGCGCCTCTGTTTGACAAGCCCTCCTACACATATTGTCTGTTTGTTTTTAGCTAGTGATCCTGCAGACAAACAGGCTGTGCGTTTAGGTCAGCCTTCAAGAATCCTGATTCGTCTGTCCAACCTGTGCAACTCTTGTCTCCTTTTTTTTTTTTTTTTTTTTTTTTACTTTTGTGCAACTTTTTCTTGTTAATGGCTAGGATTGGAAAGGTGTTAGGAGTTTCTATCCCTTCAGCTTTCTTTACAGTACTATTTGGGTATTGTCATTTTTTAAGCCATTCACAAGATGAAGTTTGTGTGAATATGCCTGGACACTCTTTCCATTATAAGTAAACAATATAAAAATTCAACATCTGGAAACACCCAGGACAGACATGTCTACATTGTACACCAACCTGAAGAACACCCTAAGTAAAATACACTTTCCATAGGAAATGTTTACAGAATGCAAAATAGAAATATGACACTGCAGTCACAATCACTTGAAAACCCTGAAAACAAGGTCTGCCTGCCAGCTTTCAAAAACTATTTTATGCCACTTCCAGGGTTCTTGGGTCAAGTGTTACTGCAGCAATCCAACTAGCCCAGGGTTTAGCAGCAAAATGGCAGAAATACACAAGTATTTATTTCTTTATTAAACAAAGTGCCTTTTCTCGTATATTCAACCATGTAATATAAATTTAACATTTACAAGAAGAAACATAGCTTATAATTCTATTTACAAAGTGAAACACTGCTGGATTTGAGACAGACTAGTAATGGAATAAACTATCTGCAGTACTCTAGAAACTAATAACACATTAAAATAAATTCTATTTTTTTTTACAAAGTGAAATCTTATTGGTAAAGCGTTTTTTATCCTTAGATTATTTACTGGGGGAAAAAAACCCAGACTGTTTTTTCTGAAACAGTCCAGGAAAGCACAAAAACAAAGCCTACAAACAGAAGTATGGGAAATTCAAAGATGGCACCATCCATTTCTAGGAGCAGTGCACTTTCAGTTGCCTAAAAAACAAACACCTCTAAAATTATTTGTTTATGACTTATATCTTTCATTTATAGTAATTCCAAAGGAATATGCTTTTAAAAATTAAACACTTTTAAGTATCAAAATGGAAAGGATATGACATAACCTGAGGTAAGCATAAGGTTCTGTTTTAGCGTGAGACTTTCAAACTATGAAAATAAGTGCTATTTTCCAAGTGCAAAACTGAATAATTGGCAGAGCCCTTGGAAAATAATTATGCCTTGGCAGCTGTGCAAAAAAGCCACCTACTTTCTTACAAAAAGGAACCAAGAGTGCTCTTTATAATAAAGAGTTAGCATGAAGCAGTTTTGTAGTTGCTTTCATTTTTTTTTTCCATTTCTGAAAGTGACTAATTATTGATATGCATCTTGTCTGGAGGAGATAATGTGTGGAGAAAGGAAAGGGCTAAAACTAAAATGTCCAAAGCTGACATGCGTCAATACCTTTT